>NW_026652279.1:107993026-108063867 GCF_009828535.3 Hylobates moloch
ATCAGGCAGGAGAAGGAAATAAAGGGTATTCAATTAGGAAAAGAGGAAGTCAAATTGTCCCTGTTTGCAGATGACATGATTGTATATCTAGAAAACCCCATCGTCTCAGCCCAAAATCTCCTTAAGCTGATTAGCAACTTCAGCAAAGTCTCAGGATACAAAGTCAATGTACAAAAATCACAAGCATTCTTGTACACCAATCACAGACAAACAGAGAGCCAAATCATGAGTGAACTCCTATTCACAATTGCTTCAAAGAGAATAAAATACCTAGGAATCCAACTTACAAGGGATGTGAAGGACCTCTTCAAGGAGAACTACAAACCACTGCTCAATGAAATCAAAGAGGATACAAACAAATGGAAGAACATTCCATGCTCATGGGTTGGAAGAATCAATATCGTGAAAATGGCTATACTGCTCAAGGTAATTTATAGATTCAATGCCATCCCCATCAAGCTACCAATGACTTTCTTCACAGAATTGGAAAAAACTACTTTAAAGTTCATATGGAACCAAAAAAGAGCCTGCATTGCCAAGTCAATCCTAAGCCAAAAGAACAAAGTTGGAGGCATCATGCTACCTGACTTCAAACTATACTATAAGGCTACAGTAACCAAAACAGCATGGTACTGGTACCACAACAGAGACATAGATCAATGGAACAGAACAGAGTCCTCAGAAATAATGCCGCATATCTACAACTATCTGATCTTTGACAAACCTGACAAAAACAAGAAATGGGGAAAGGATTCCCTATTTAATAAATGGTGCTGGGAAAACTGGCTAGCCATATGTAGAAAGCTGAAACTGGATCCCTTCCTTACACCTTATACAAAAATTAATTCAAGATGGATTAAAGACTTACATGTTAGACCTAAAACCATTAAAATCCTACAAGAAAACCTAGGCAATACCATTCAGGACATAGGCGTGGGCAAGGACTTCATGTCTAAAACACCAAAAGCAATGGCAACAAAAGCCAAAATTGACAAATGGGATCTAATTAAACTAAAGAGCTTCTGCACAGCAAAAGAAACTACCATCAGAGTGAACAGGCAACCTACAGAATGGGAGAAAATTTTTGCAACCTACTCATCTGACAAAGGGCTAATATCCAGAATCTACAATGAACTCAAACAAATTTACAAGAAAAAAACAAACAACCCCATCAAAAAGTGGGCGAAGGACATGAACAGATACTTCTCAAAAGAAGACATTTATGCAGCCAAAAAACACATGAAAAAATGCTCATCATCACTGGCCATCAGAGAAATGCAAATCAAAACCACAATGAGATACCATCTCACACCAGTTACAATGGCAATTATTAAAAAGTCAGGAAACAACAGGTGCTGGAGAGGATGTGGAGAAATAGGAACACTTTTACACTGTTGGTGGGACTGTAAACTAGTTCAACCATTGCGGAAGTCAGTGTGGCGATTCCTCAGGGATCTAGAACTAGAAATACCATTTGACCCAGCCATCCCATTACTAGGTATATACCCAAAGGACTATTAATCATGCTGCTATAAAGACACATGCACATGTATGTTTATTGTGGCACTATTCACAATAGCAAAGAGTTGGAAGCAACCCAAATGTCCAACAACGATAGACTGGATTAAGAAAATGTGACACATATACACCATGGAATACTATGCAGCCATAAAAAATGATGAGTTCATGTCCTTTGTAGGGACATGGATGAAACTGTAAAACATCATTCTCAGTAAACTATCACAAGGACAAAAAACCAAACACCGCATGTTCTCACTCATAGGTGGGAATTGAACAATGAGAACTCATGGACACAGGAAGGGGAACATCACACTCCGGGGACTGTTGTGGGGTGGGGGGAGGGAGGAGGGACAGCATTAGGAGATATACCTAATGCTAAATGACGAGTTAATGGGTGCAGCACACCAACATGGCACATGGATACATATGGAACAAACCTGCACATTGTGCATATGTACCCTAAAACCTAAAGTATAATAATAAAAAATAAAAAATAAAAAAACTAAATATACCTAGATACTTAGACAAATATGAAATATACTTAGAACCCAATCTCTTCATGCTTAGTATAAACTTTAAATCTGAGTGATCTCTTATAGATCTTCCAAAAAAAAGTAACTTACAGTATTTTTCAATGAAAGTAAGACACATTTATTATAGAAATATTAGAAAATACAACTAAACCTAAGAAGAAAACAAAATCCTCCTTGTGATGCCTCTGTAACTCAGGTTCAGTAATCCACTACTTGCAGAGTCTGAATAACAAGAGCAAGGTCTGGTGGGAAAAAAAAGTGACTTAATTCAAGAGCTACCGGAGAGGAAGTAGTACAGGCTCCTGCCTTGAGATACCACTTCAGCCTTCAGGGCAGAAGGCAAGGGCTTTTAAAGGGGGGATGGGGAGGAGGGGAGGAGGTGCGGGGTCTGTGTGACTTGCTTCAGATGTCTTATCTATCATGTGGTCTGGCTGGTGCCATGGCAGGCAGCTAAGTTGTAAATTGAGGCAATCTCTTAGTGGGTGAGAGTTCCAGAGGGGCCTGATTTGCTTCAAGTTTTGGTCTCTGGAACTTCTAAGTAAACACATAGATAAGCTTGCCGCACCTGATGGAGAGAAGGTAAAGGTTATAACTGCATTCCTAAAGAGCTAAGTAGGAAGTGGGGGAAAAGGAAAAAGAAAAAAAATCATTTTTTTCCTTTTAAAAATGGGGTAATCGGCTACACCATCACCCAATGAAAGCCAGAGACAATCATTTCAACATGTGTATGTGTGTATATACACATTTATATAATGTATTACTCTTTTTTTAAAAATGGGATTATCTGCCTCACACCACACCAAAGATTAATTTCCAATTTTAGACCTAAAGGTCTAAGTGGAAAATGTAAAAATAAATAATTATGTTCTTTAAGAAATCAGATTTAGATTTTTTTGAAAGTGGGTAATGAAATCTCAAATAAAAGATGAACAAATTTACCGTGTAAAAATTTTTTAAATGTCTGTCGAGCAAAAATAACCAAAAATAAAGACAAGCAGCACACTGGGGAACATATCTATAGTATATATGACCAGCAAAGAATGAGGTTTTCAACAACAACAACAAAAATATATATATATATATAGGTTGTGCATGTGTCTCCTGGCACCATCATTCAGGACTCAAACTGTGTCATCAAGGCATTATCTATTTTTCTGTCTATCCAATCTAGCTCACTCTATCTATCTATCTATCTATCTATCTATCTATCTATCTATCTATCTATCTATCATCATCTGTCTCTTACCAATACTTTCTAAAAATTTTGTCTCATATCCAGGTAATATGGATGGCCACTAATCATTCCAGGTTCATGTACAAGAATCTCAGGAACCTCAGAGGAAAACACACTATCTATCCCAACTGTTACTGTAAAATACATTAGGGATGATTTTCATTGGCTCAGCCTGGGTCACGAATCCAAATACAAATAAATCATTAGAGCTTCATGGATGGTATACCCTGGCCAGGCCTGAGTCACATGCCCATCTCTGGAACTAGGTAAGGCAGAATTAGCCCCTCCCAAAACATGCTAATTAGATTCTCCACAAGAAAGGAGAATTCTAGAACTGAAAACTAGGGGAAGAAAAAGTGTTTTGGGCAGCTAAAATCTGGAACCGTCAGAGACCTCTAAAACTTCCTAACGTCCAATAAACTGTTACAAGTAGCAATAACAACGAAAGATGAGCTTAATATAGCTATAACAATCAACATTTAATTTTTGTTTTTTACCATAAGTCTAATAATTTTCTGCTAAAAAATACTTGTGCATATGTCTAAAAATATATTCAAGTATATTTACCACCAGGATATTTACAATAGTGAAAAACTGGAAGCACTGAAAGAGTTCATCAATATGTATGTAAATCCATACAAGGCACTATCATTCAGTCATTTAAAAATTAGATAACTCCGTTTCCTTAAATGGAAAGATATCTACCAAGTAGTTTTTGAAAAATATTTACTAGGTAACATAGTCACATAACTCAAAAGGTACAAAAAAGAGCATAGGATAAAAATTCTTTCTTTAACCCTGATGCCTGGCATCCTTTTCCCTTCTCAGAGACAGCCAATGACATCAATCATTTTGTATTCCAGGATAGCTTATGCATATGTATGCTAACATATACATATATTTCTTCCTTATCTGTATAATATTAGTATAATATATACTCCTTTCTGCATCTTTCCATTCAAATTATGTCATAGAGGTTATTCCAGATCAGTACACTATTAGTTTATATTCTTTCTTTATGGTTTCGTATTATTCCATTGAGCAACATATATAGTTTATTTCACCAGTTTACTACTTGATGGACTTTTAACTTTTTAACCTCTTGCTTGGAAAAAAAATGTTGTGATGAATAAGTTTTTCCTTTGCACATATTTACATATATCTGTGGTATATTTCCCTGGAAGTAAATTGCTAGGTCAAAAGGTATGTTCATTTATATTTAATTGGGAGTTGGGAAAAATATGTATTTATTTGCTTTTTAAATAGGTAATGCTAGCATACTTTACCCAGCTCAAAAAAGATTTAACAGTGAAAAGTCTATTTCATATTAATTTCCTTCAGATGCCCACATATTGTTAACCAGCTTCTTGCATTTACTTAAACACTAAGTACCTATAAACCTGCAGCTGTATATAGAAGAATTTTCCTTATTCCAGTAGTGCTTTTTTTTTGTATTATATAATTTAAGAACAGCATTAGCGTCATTCATACACTTGTTAAAAATATGGATTCTCAGACCTACCTCCAACCTACTAAATCAGAATCTCTGGGAATCCTATCCGGGAATCTTGATTACTACCCGGTCTCCAGGTGACTCTAATGCTTGCTAAGATTGAGAACCACTGTTCTCCAGAGGTCAGAACACTCACACCAAAGTGTTGATTCAAGAGAGGCAGGTGTTGGTGTAACATACCTCATTATCTTTTCATTAGGCTCAGCTATACATCATCATCACTGACGATCTCATCAATAAAAATTATCCCAAGAATGTAGGACTGGTTTTGTTTTGTTTTGTTCTTTGTTTTCAGATAGGTCTCGTTCTATCACCCAGGCTGGAGTGCAGGGGCACGATCTCAGCTCACTGCAGCCTTAGCCTCCTAGGCTCAAGCGATCCTTCCACCTCAGTCTCCCGAGTAGCTGGGACCACAGGCAGGCACCACCACATCCAGATAATTTTTATATTTTCTGTAGAGACAAGGTCTCACTATATTGCCCGGGCTGGTCTCGAACTCCTGGGCTCAAGAGATCCTCCTGCCTCGACCTCCCAAAGTGTTGGGATTATAGGCATGAGCCACCGTGCCCGGCTGCAGGACTGGTTAAACATTCAAATTATCAACCAATGTAAGTCACTGAGTAATCACTGTAAGCCCCACATTATCTGTAACTTCCAAAACTCCAGGAGCACCAGAGAAAGAAGAGAGATGAGTCAATGTTTCTGTTTCTAGGTTTTCTTGATCATTGTTGAAAACATCTCAATAACCAGGCTCTTCTTTATCCTTCCTATTCCTTGACTTGCTTGCCTTCCATTCCTTCTCTTTCCAGCCTCCCTCCTACCCTCCTCTTGTTCCTTTCTTTCATTCTTTTCTTTTTTCTATCTTTTTCTCACTCCTAGTGCAAAGTGTGCTTTGTTAAATTAAGACATGTAGGGGGACTAGGAATAATGGAAATTGTCTGTCTGTAAAATACTCAAGAGTATTGCAAAGTCATCCTGCAACAGTGAGTATGTGTGCATACAAGTGTCTGTATACACAGAGAAAAAGGTTGACAGAAGCCACCTGAATGGGAAACAATGAATTCACGGTTATGTCTGGGAAACAGAATCTAGGGTCTGATTATAGGGTCCTTTGCTTTTGGCTAGATGAACTTCTCATTGTTTGAATTTTTAATATAATTATGTATTACTCTTATGAAAATTAAAAATATTTTAACTTTTAATGGGATCGTATAATGGTGACACTTTCTGTTTTTCTCTCCTCAACCATATATCACAAATGTCTTTCTGTTATGATACTCCGATATTGATGTGTCATTGTGGAAGTGCCCCAATTTACTTATCTAATATTCGCTAATTAAATTACCTTCATTTCTTTTCTATTATAAACAACAATTTGATAAAGAACATTTCTAAAGCTAAATCATTGCCAAAATCTCTACCCATTTTCATTTAATTTTGATATAAATTTTTTATGATAAAATTGTTCTTCATATCAGTTTACCTCCTCACCAGTAATGTATAAAATGCCCTTTTTTTGCCTAAGCCCACATTACTGATATTAATTAACTAATATATTCATTTCCAATTAGACAATGTGACTGATTTTGTTTATTACTAATAAAGTTGATTTGGGTTCCACGTTAAATAATCATGATCCTATTATCTTTTCTGATTTTTCCTTTTACATCTGTTTCTCACGTTTCTATTGGTATGCTTGTTTATATTATTGATTTGTAACAGCTTAGATAGATAGATAGAATATTAACCTTCTGTCATGTGTGATGAAAATGTTTCTCAGTTTACTGCCTGCCTTTTTGAAGTGAGATTTCTTGACGTAAAGAAAATGTAAATTTTAGATTATAAAATCTATCGATCTAGTTTTTGTTTTTCTTCTTACTGCTAAGCTTAATAAGTCCTTCAATCCTCAAATTACATATTGACCTAAACTTCACTTATTTTACATTTTTATCTTTGATTCACCTCAGAATTACCTCAGTATGGTAAGTGATGTGTGGTTCCACAATTCAAGTCTTTCTAGAATTCTGGGAAGTTGTGCCCTCAGCCATTATCTGCTCAATCTTCACCCCACCAATCTGAAATGCTACTTACGATACACTAAATTCTTACATGGTTAGGCCACTTTTTTCCTGCACTTTCTGTTTCATTAACTTGTTTATGTAATGCCAATACCACACTGTTTTAATTATTTTAACCAAAACCAAGCCTCAATATATCGATTTATCAAGTTCCAACTCATTGCTATCCTTATGCAAAACTTCTTAGCTATTCTTGTACCTTTGTTTTTCTATAATAATTATTATAATCCTTAAAATTATTTTGTTTTATCTCCCTTTCCCACACCACGTAAACTGTTTTGGATTTTGGTTAGGATTACTTTAGTCTGAAGAGAACTGAGAGCCACACCAGTTAGAGTCTCCCATCTGGTAACGTACTGTGTAGCTTCACTAATGTGATCATGAACGTGATAATTCAGTCATTGGGGAATTCACTTCTCTATGATCCATGTTTTTTACGGTAAAAACAATACAGTTTGCAGCTTTTGTCTGCATCTTATTTGGATATTATGCTTATGCATTTACTCAAAGTACAACTTCCAAGCTCAGGGTTTTGCCTGATAAATCTCCATGGAATATTCTGCCTTGTTCTGACAAACTGGATGCCAGCTCTGTCTGCTCTCTGTCCTCTTGTCCATTATCAGAGTTCTGTGTGGAGCAGGCATTCTCAGCCGACTGTGGTGAAAAGCAAGGATGAGAAGGAAGAGCAAGGTGTTCTGAGCCCCCTTCACTAGGGATTATCATTTTGTGCTTGGAATCTAAAGGTTGTGTAATATCCTGTGTACCTCACAAGGGATATTAAATATCCTCTAGGCTGCAGGCACTCAGAAGTATCTTGCTTGCCAGACATGGTGGCTCACATCTGTAATCCCAATACTTTGGGAGACCAAGATGGGTGGATTGCTTGAGTCTAGGAATTCGAGACCAGCCTGGGCAACATGGCAAAACCCCATCTCTACAAAAAATACAAGAATTAGCCGGGCGTGGTGGTGCATGCCTGTGGGCCCAGCTACTCAGGAGGTTAAAGTGGGAGGATCACTTGAACCCAGGAGGCAGAGGTTGCAGTGAGCCAAGATCGCACTCCAGCCTGGGCGACAGAAGAGACCCTGCCTCAATAAAAATAAAAATAAAAATAAAAAAATTTTTAAAAAGTAGCTTACTGGTATCACTGTTTAAACATAAGCTGCCCATCAAGGCAGTGCTTTACTTTCACTTATTTGACTTCATGCAGCCTGAGCTTCTACCCTGATAATCTGACTCCCATAAACTGCCACCACCAACCAACCATGAGTGACAATTTAAAGATATTACCTGGTGTCACTGTCTGCCAGAGACAGGGTGGGGTTAGGGATGGGGAAGGACCAATCCTTAACCAAGGCAGTCAGGCTGGTGCAGCACCAATGAAGGCTCGTGGTGGCACCACCCAAGGGCCTGGCTTCCTGCAGGCTCAGGAGGAGAGACAGCCGCTGAGGCCCTGGAGTTTGCTTCTCAGGAGGGCAAGATGAGGTCCCCTTCTGTAGTGGATGGTGAATATGCCCTCTCCAGGCCAACCACCTCCTCTACTGACGCTTCATCCCTCCCAAAATTCTCTCGCCTCCCCTCTCCCAGGAATGTGGGTTAACACTCAGTTGAAAAGCCTCCAACAGGCCAGGCGCTGTGGCTCACGCCTGTAATCCTAACACTTTGGGAGGCCGAGGTGGGCAGATCACTTGAGGTCAGGAGTTTGAAACCAGCTTGGCCAACATGGTGAAATCCTGTCTCTACTAAAAACACAACAAAAAAATTAGCCAGGTGTGGTGGTAGGCACCTGTAATCCCTGCTAGTTAGGAGGCTGAGGCAGGAGAATTGCTTGAACCCAAGAGGCAGAGGTTGCAGTGAGCTGAGGTTGCACCACTGCACTTCAGCCTGGTGACAGTGAGACTCCGTCTCAAAAAGAAAAAAAAAAGAAAAAAAAAAAGAAAAAGAAAGGAAAAAAGCCTCCAACAGGGTCACAAATACATGTGGAGTTCTTCCAGCAGATGAACAACTCAACCTGGGCAGCCACCCGGAGTGAGGAGGTGAGGGCATGGGAGTTGATTCTTTCCCCTTCCAGAACCCAGACTCAGGGTCCTCACTTTCAATAAGGTAAAGGAAAGTAGAAGCCTAGGCAACATAGTGAAATCCCATCTCTACAAAAAATACAAAAATTAGCCAGACATGGTGGCGCATGCCTGTAGTCCCAGATATTTGTGGGCTGAGGCAGGAGGATCGCTTGAGCCAATAGATGAAGACTGCAGTGAGCCATGATCATGCCACTGCACTCCAGCCTGGCAACAGAGCAAGGCCCTTCTCAAAAATGAAAATAAATAAATAAAGCAGAGGTCAAGTGACCTGCCCAAGGCTCCTCATCTTACAGGACTTGCAAAGCACCCGATGCAGGATTTGGCGCAGAGTACGGACTCAGAAAAGGGTAGCTCTTATTTTTAATGTGAGAACTTGTCTCTGCCCAGCCCATTCTCCTTTCTCTTGTACCATGATGGCTGCCTTCAAGGACATTATGGTTTATTTTTCTAAAATAGATTTTAAACATGCATTTTCCCAGCTTCTTTTACTTTTAAATGATAAACACAATGACCTTTTCAAATGATTGAAAGTTGGTTGAGGATCTCTGATTTTTTCATTTGTTGTTTTCATTACATTTAGGGGAGGGACAGGAGGTAGAGACTAATGACAAAAATTGATTCTTCTTTATATTCTCTCCAAGCTGTGCTTAGTTAAGCATTTCTAATCTTTAAATGGGATTCCTTTAGCTAGCAAGCAAAGCAAATGTTCCAAATGTAATTAATCTCAGAAATCCATACATCCACAAATCAAGAGTACCAACTCATTTTGACTACCTAGCCACTCTTTTAATATTTCCATTAGGACATATTAGGAAGTCCTATTTTTCACCAATAAGAAATGTGGTGTGTTTGATCAGAAAACAGTTGTAGGAGGACATAGGTACAGTAAGGCCAAATGGTTCAGAGTGTTCTTTTGCTGCATAGCTCTGGGGAATCATGGAGATTAGTTGCTTTACAGTGGAAGAAAATAACAACTATATTAACTATCGGGTAAAACTTCCAAACTAGTGTTCTCTGGAGATCACAGTTGTTAACGCTTGGTTCAATTCATCAGTTATTTATTGAGCAACTTCTAGATGCCTGGCACCATGCTAGGTCCTTTGCATAAAGTGTAATGTAGAATTTCTATGACAGAGGTATGCCTAGCATGCCATAGAAGCACAGTGAAGCAGCACAGAGCCACCTCTCTGGGGATTCACTTTCTGAGGGAGCATTAGTTAAAGCAATCTTGTAAAATGCATGGCAGAGAATTATGGGAGACAATAGCGAAATAAACACGGCCAGGTCACAAGGCTCTCACATACCATGTAAGGACTGTTATTAGCTGTTAAGGAGTCATGGAAAGGTTTTAACTGAGGAATGATATCATCTAATGTGTATTCTGAATAGATTAGTCTGGTAGATGCAGAGAGGAAATTCAGAGAAGATGTTAAGATTTCCAACCAGGCATGGCAGTGGTGGTAGTAAGGAGGAGAAATTTTAAAAAATGTTTAGAATATAAAATTGGCAGATTGGATGTAGAGCATGAGGGAGAAAGGGGAGTTTCTAGGACTATTTGCTTAATTTGCATCCTATAGAGGAAGAAAGTTTTTTAAAAAGCTTTACTTCACTCATCAATTCACTAAGCCTATAAATTTCTTATAGAAAAAAATAGTTTTATAGGACTGATATTGCAAAACTATGATTTAGTTTTAATTCATGTTCTGTTCTCTTCTTGGTACTAAAGTGGACTTTATGTCACCTTACACAAATGTGACATATTTTTAAAAATCCAGATTTGTCAAATAAACAAAGGTAATTTTTCTCTTTAGAAAATGATTTTTTGTTCTAGAAAATAAATCTTTATATGACACCTTTAAACTGTCAGCTCTAAATATGATTTAATGTGCTATTCTTCAGAAACATATACCTTTTCTAAAAACCGACATACATATACTTTCAAACTGATTTATTTTTTCCCAAGATATTTCTATTTTTTTAGAGTAAGTGGCAGATCAGTATTTTCTAGGATTCATTCATTCACTCAGTTAAGAAATACGTGCTGGCTTCCTATTCTATGCCAGACACTATCTTATACTTTTCAGTTATGGCGGAGAATGAAACAGACAAAATTTTCTATCCTCATGGAATGTATACTCTAATGGATTATACCTTTTTTGCTTTTAAGAAATAGGATATGCTATTCATTCTGCTAACTTTAAGTATTTCCTGGCACAGTGCTTTGAACATAGCAGGAACTTTCTATAGATTTATTCAGCTAAATAAATTCTCAAAACCAGAAAGTGACTCCAATAATATGTTATATTTTTAATATTCTCATTTATTGTCAGACTCAGAAGAGATGCCAGACTATGTAGTCTTGTTTTTTTTTAATAAATTCAGATATACAGTCGTTTGTTGTTAGAAAAAGACACTATGATTTGAATACTCCTAATTTCCTCCCTTAATCTCTCATCAAATAGTGTTCTGTCTTTGCATCACTTCAAACTCTTACATACCAATATAAACCAAGTTACCTTGCCTACATAGTTCAGAATTTTGCAAAGCACTTTCGTATACCAACGGAGAGGAGAAATTTTAAAGCCATTGTTTTTCTAGTATTACCTGTGTGGTGCAGAAGACCGATTAACCACGGCATTTTCTTTCTCTCTTTCCTCTTTAGGAGCAGAATCTCATTTTTGGATAGACACAATTGCCTCCTAGTAGAAGCTACTACTTTCCCCAGGCTCCATTGTAGCTACATCTGGCCACTGTAGTATGGACAGTAACATGAGTGAAAGTATTGGGTCAGACTCCAGGAAGGCTGTTGAAAGGCAGGTGATTGATTTGAGGGAGGATCTTTCTTACCCTTTGGTCTTTACTCTTTCTTCCAGCGTAGAATGCAGACAGGATGACTGGGGTTCCAGCAGCCATTTTGGGCTACAAGGTGACCTTGAGAATAAAGAGTAGAGAGTAGAGACCTATGCCCCCGATGGCATCATAGATCCACAGTATCAGACCTGGTATTCCCTATCTTGTACATGGGAGAGAAAATGATTTTTATCTTGTTTTAGTCACTGATATTTTGGGTCTCTGTTTTATCCAGCCAAATCTAATCCTAACAGATACTGCTTTAGACACTAATCAATCACACCAGCAAAGAGTTAGACTCCCCCTACTGGACAAATCTGTTGTTAACTCACTCCTTTTTCCCTTCAAGTGGCTCTTGGCTATCTTCTAAACCTGGTATCAGTCAGATTTACACGTAAGGCTGGGGAAAATTTCAGCAAACTGATTTCTTTGTGATCTCACTTGTGGGGTGGGGCGGGGGGCTGGGCTCTCTCACCTCACCAGACACGGGTCTATATGACCTACTGGCCAGGAAGAAATCAACCACTTCTGGTCAACTTATATTTCCTTTTTGTACCTCTGTACAGCTGTAAAAAAAAAAAAAAAAAAAAAAAAGTCTTATAAATCAGCAAACCAGGAAAACCTGGGAACTGCATGCAAAATCTGATTTGTTATTGAGTCTCCCAACATCTACTGGGATGGTGAATTTCTAGCCAAGTATCATCGTATTCCCCAGCTTACTATAGACATTCTTAATCAATCCTGACATTCTCACCTGCTAGACTCTGATGTGCCTCTGAATCTTTGTCAATATAACCTATCAGACTAAGCTTCTCTTTGTTTACATGTTAGTGCTTACAAGTGCATTTTATATGACCTATTTTTAGGTTACTAAGCTCTTGTTTGGTAATGGTTAGCAACTCAAACAGGATACTACAATAAGATTCGCAGTCTCTTCATTTTAGTTGAGGGCCAAATGCTTAAAATAAGATAAGTTTCACAATGATATGTTGTAAAGAACTTGGAAAGAAGGTGGTTAAAACTAGTTTTGTGAGTTAGTCATATATGTGTATATATATGTGTGTGTGTGTCTGTGTGGCATATATATATGTGTGTGTGTGTGTCTATGTGGCATATATATATATATATATATATATATTCCAGCAATCTGGAAAACACATAAGAGGTGTGTGGGAGGTCCACCAAGACCTGAGGAGACACATAAAAGAATTCCTTTAGAGAGAACTGTTGCAGAACTAAAGCTCCAGGAATCACGGTGGTTGCTTCCCCCTGCCCTAAGCCAAGTGGGAGAGACTTCAAAGGCCTGCTTGATGAGTTTTTAATGTGTTTCCTGGAGCTCAGGGACATGGCACTGGTGCAGGACATACACAGAAATCGAAAGGGAGGAGACTGTGGCTCTTGGCCTAAGGCGACCAAGTAAAAAGAACAGACCCAGGTCAGCTTAGGCACAAGCAACAAGACCCCAAACAGAGGCAAGGATGTGTCAGCTTTCCCTTGAGTCAGGTGGACCAGAGGGAGGATCAGGCCCAGGATCATGTTGAGAGGGTTCTCTTTAGGAGGTCTGCTTGGAGATTGAGACACATGCTACAGGGGGATCTACTACTGGAGGTGCAGGGCTTAAGGGAGGGGACAGAAAGTGGCAATTGAAGGAAGCACCACCAGGATGGTGGGAGCTGCAGTGGGAGATTCCTGGTGGGGTGAGTTTGGGACATTCTTCAAGAAACCCGCAAAATTGTCCAGAGACAGTCGGCCTTGAGCATTCACCAAACCCAAATGACACAATGCCAGATCATGACACAAGACTGTGCCAGTTTCTCCTAATCTCCTTTGCCCCTGGAGCACCACTCTGAAAGGGTCAGAAACTACAGCCAGCCAATGGGTAAGCAAGGTGGGGACTGCGGGGCGGGGGGTGACAGATGCAGCTGATCACCACTTCTACCCCACTCTAGGTCTCCCGTCAGACTCAATACTGGTCTCACTTGCTTAAGAGCTTGGAGTGTGGTTATTACACTGGACTGGACATTTTGTTGCTGCAATGATACTGCTCTTATGACACAAAAAAGCAGGTAGAGCATTAGGCTCTACCAGAGATTTCATTCAGAGGCAGGGAGGGAACTGGTCTTTGGTATAAAGGGCCATGAGAGAAAGGACCAAGTTATTCCATTCTGTCTCCCATGCCTCACCCCTGTTTAGGTCCTACTTGCCAAAAAAAGCAGCCACATTGCATTCTCCCTCATTCCCCGTGTGGCCCCTAGGCAATGTGTGAGCCCAGGAATGGAGCTACCTGTCTCTTTTGAGGGAATTCCTCCATGATTGCCCCTGAATGTGAGAAAGGCTATTTCCTGACGCCTGGAGCATGAGAAGAGTAAGAATCAGTCTACTCAACGTGCCACGTCAGTTTTGGAATGTCTGATCCCCTTCACAACATTTCAGCAACAACACATAAATTTGTTTGATGACTGGGAAAATCTAAACAAGTTAAATTTTCACTATGTTTCAAATAAAGAAAGCTGATGTTAGGAAATTGTGCAGAAGTCAGAGGTGTCTCCAGACTACTACTACTACTAGATTTCTTTTAAGCTGAAACTTCATGAGGCCAATTGGCATATTCCTCCGGAACTCAGACAAGCCATTTGCCATAATTATAAAAAACTTAGTGAGAACCATGGGCTTACCTGAAACTGTACAAATAATAGTTAGTTTGATTTTCTTCCTGTACTTTTCTCTAGCTCAATTGCGTATAGCTTATGGGTTGTATTCTTTTTTTTTTTTTTTTTTTTTTAACTAAAAAGAGATGCACACCAATTGTACTTTTTGACCCCTGGGTCACTCTTGCTTCTGTCAGACACTTTTAATTTAGGAGTGAGGTAATAAGATGTAAGCATTACCCAGGTAATTTATAGTAATGCAAAATTTGGCTCAACAAGCAGATCAATAGTCTCCGTAAGGCCTGGGCCAGCTACAGACAGTTTCACAGTCATTATCTAATTGGAAATATCTGCTGGGACACCAGATTTCCCACTGACCTTAACTGGGCATTCTCTTAGCCCAGAAAGCATGATGATAGATTATCCTTGAAACGGCGTTCTGACGAGGGCATTTCTCTGTAACATCAGGCATCACAGAACAAATTGCCTGATTGGAACTTTACAATTTTATTTTCCTTTTCTGTTTGGCAATACACCAAAAAGAGACTCAGAAATGATCAATGGTATTCCTTTTGTCGAAGTTCAAAGAAACCTTAACTGTTCTTGTATTTTGATTCCACCTGAATTCCTCTCATGATGATGCTAGAGGTGTTTATCGTCATAACTATTAGGTTTATCTCCTTGTCCCCCACTTTATACAGGGCAAATGGAATTACAGCTATTTGTAGTCTTCAGTGGATACAAGTGTAAAAGATGTCCTGTGTAAGACAAATAAGTTTAAAAGTACGAAAACAAGGCCAGCTGCAGTGGTTTAAGCCTGTAATCTCAGCACTCTGAGAGGCCAAAGTAGGGGAATTGCTTGACCAGGGCTTCGAAACCAGCCTGGGCAACAAAGCAAGACCCTGTCTCTACAAAAAATAATAATAAAAAAATAGCCAGGTGTAGTGGTACATGCCTGTGGTCCCAGCTACTTGGGAGGCTGAGGCAGGAGGATTGCTTGAGCCCAGGAAGTAGAGGCTGCCTTGAGCTGTGATTGTGCCACTGCACTCTAGCCTACATGACAGAGGGAGACCCTGGCTCTAAAAAAAAAAAAAAAAAAGAAAAAGGCGAAAACAGCATTACCTTAAAAAGGTGGTGGAATGCTGTTAAGCACTGTCCCAACTTGAGGGTCTAAATTTTGCTCAATTCACCAGGACTCCTGCCCCAAGCACAGGATAGGGAACTCTGAGAACACCAAGCTATGAGGGCCCCCTTTGGGTTTGTAGATATCTTGGGAAGTTGTCCACATGACGAAGGCTGGGCAGAAGCAAGCCTTGTGGCATTGCTTGGGGTCACTTTTGCTAGTCAGTTAACTGGTGAGGCAGAGGGCTGGGTGGAGCCGAGGTTCACGTATAGCGTGGAGGAGGAGAGGGAGATCTCCACATGCGTGAAGGCTGGGTGGTCAGCGACGAACACACTACTCATGGCAGATCCTGGGTGCGTGAGAGGGGGACCCTGCATTAGGCCTCCTATGAGTCTACCCTTCCCAACACCCTGCCCCACTCCTGCACTGCATGGACAGCCTCTTTCCCCATTCTGACAATTCCCTCTCTCTCAGGTGTCAGAAAACTAGGTCTCCATCCCACAACCACTGGTGCATCTCCCTCCTCTCTATCCTGTGGGTTCCATTGCACGCCCTTCTCACAGCTTTCCTAAACAGCTGTATTCTCTCTTCATTCACAACAGAGCTTGAGTTGCTTTTCTACACCACAGCCCGATCATGGCTAGCCCAAAACAATCTGGACCCTCTTTCCTTAAGAACCAAGAAGCTTCCATTTTCAAAGCCCTTGAAAACTTTCAAATAGACTCAGATCCTAGTTCTACAAGAAAGCCCACCGTGAAGGTTGATAAGCCCACACTAACCACACAATTCCAGGTAACAGTCCACCCTAGAATGTTCCTCAGAAGCACACTGTATGCCCCCAAAGCAATCCATAAAAATAGCATGTGTAGTTTCCTTATATCAAAGATGTCCTTAACTTTTCTTGTAACTCTGAATTAAATTGTGATCTCCAATTTACATAAGTTTCAGACACCTTAAGAGACCTATTCCAGAACTTAATGGGAAGTGGGTGGGTGGAAAGCTCACAAGACAGCCGGTGCTTTTTTCAAATGGTTTTATGTTTGTTACCCACACAATGGGCAGGTATGATCACTTGGTGGGTGGCCATCCAATGACCACAACCAGGGAGGATTTCACAAGGGGATTTTCTTACTTTCAACAAGTAAGGAAGACACCTGGGATAGTTCCCCAAAACAGTACCTTTCATAACAAAGGTGAAAACGGGGCTTTAATTGGGCTGGATAGCTGAGTGTAAGTAAAGGGGGATCCTAGGCCACACAGGTGCAGTCACTGTTCATGCTTCTACATATATTGCATGCGGCTGGACCCGGTGGCTCACGCCTGTAATCCTAGCACTTTGGGAGGCTGAGGTGGGCGGAGCACTTGAGGTCAGGAGTTCAAGACCAGCCTGGCCAACATGGTGAAACTTCATCTCTATTAAAGCTGGGTGTGGTGGCACATGCCTATAGTCCCAGCTACTTGGGAGGCTGAGGCAGGAGAATCGCTTGAACCTGGGAGGTGGAGGTTGCAGTGACCTGAGATCATGCCAGTGCACTCCAGCCTGGGTGACAGAGTGAGACTCTGTCTCAAATTAAAATAAAATAAAATAAAATAAAATAAAATAAAATAAAAAAATAAAATAAAATAAAATAAGTTGCATGTTTAGAAAGTGGCAAACAGGCTCCTCCCTGGGCAGGTTTTTTTTAGTATGGGAATGAGGAGAGTTCCCCAAATTTCATCTCCAACACAGCAGGCATCTCCCGATTCAACCAGTGTTTTATTTTGCAGAGGCTGAGCTTCTTTCTGGGACTTTTTGAAACAACAGGAACTCAAGGTGCAACAGTAACAAGTGGGTACTTTTTCACGGTGTGTACCCAAGGACCTCAAAACCCCAGGAACCTGGGCTGCAGGTTCACCCCAGAACACCGAGCTATCAGTGCCCTAAATTTCTATGCCACGATGCTGTAATAATTTTTGCCTAAAAATATTTTTACTTTTTTATTAATAATGAAGTCTTACATTTGTCGGGCACACACTGTGCCAGTTATCCATGATCTAATTCTCACATCACTTTATGAAATGGTTCCTATTAATATCTCTGTTTTATAGGTCAGTAAACTGAAGCAAGTAGAGTTAAGAAAAAGTGGATTCTGGCTGGGCACGGTGGCTCACGCCTGTAAACCCAGCACTTTGGGAGGCCAAGGCAGGTCGATCGGTCAGGAGTTCGAGACCAGCCTAGCCAACATGGTGAAACCCCGTCTTTACTAAAAATACAAAAATTAGCCGGGTGTGGTGGTGGGCGCCTATAATCCCGGCTGCTTGGGAGGCTGAGGCAGGAGAATTGCTTGAAACCAGAAGGCAGAGGTTGCAGTGAGCCAAGATCGCACCACTGCACTCCAGCCTGGGCAAAAGAGCAAAACTCTGTCTCAAAAAAAAAAAAAACAAAAACAAAGAGTGGATTCCACACAGTGTAATTTCAAGGTTATAAGTGTAAGCATGTTTAAGCCTTTTCATATGAGAAGCCAATTTGTTTTCTGAAAACTGTGTTCCTGCTAATGTACACTCCCACCAGGCTACACACTTGTTCTTCCCACCACACACTCATCAAGACATTGAGAATTGTCTTCTGAAATATTTAATACTTTCATATGGGAAAATGGTGTCTTCTTGTGGTTGTTTTAATTGTCTTTGTTTTAAATTCTCTGTTTTCCAATGGTTCAATTTTCTAGTCCTTCTGAGTTTTGTAGGCAGTAAGCATGGCATAAATCCTAAATAAATAGAAGAAATGCTTCACTATCTTTCCTGGAACTGGACTTAGCTATTTTATTTTTAAAAGGAAAGAAAAACTCAGAAAAGGGAAAATCTAAAAGTGTCAGTCCCTCCCACACTTCTATGGTTTGTTCCAGAAAAAGGAACAGCTTCTTTACTCTGAGGAACCAGAAAGAAGCTTGCTCTGTTCCTCTTCTCAACAGCCAGAGCTTCAGCGCTAGCACCTGTGTTATGAAGAGAAGCTAAGAGTCCAGAACACGTGATGCGAAGCATGTGGGTATGTATGTGTCAAAGCTGTTTTGAGCCTCACTCTGTGCTTTTTCTCTTCTAACAAACTCATCACTGGTGTTATTGTGTCAGTGCATGCTGAGAATTTTACGCAACTTAGTGTATATGTGATTATCAAGCATTCAAATCCCAATACCTATGCTCAAATATACGGAAATAGATCAAACAGAGATGCCTCCTCCTGCTGCAATGCCTTTCACACTGCGTCAAAGGGTTGCATCAAACAGGATGATCAGTGTTGCAAGGTGTGGAGACCACAAACTGTCTGCCACCACTGCCAGGCACCATGTAACCTCAATTCTTTCCTGGCAAATAGTGTCCGACACAGTGCAAAAGGGCAGCACTTTTAGAAAGACTGCAGCTCTAACTACAACTGATGATCAAGCAAGAGGAAAAAATCCGATTATCAGCTATTTTAGAGTACATTTAAATTCCCAAGTGCAATGACCCCTAAATGCAAACCGTTATTTTTGACCAGCTATGACTAAAACAGCTAAAAAGGATTGAGAAACAGCAAGAGAGAAACTATGCCCTCTAAAGAAGCAGACTTCCTGCCTTTGCTAGCCTGTGTTAGAGCAGATTCTGCCAAATAATACCACTATAAAACGTGTCTTCAAAAAAGCTGTATCTTCCAAAAGATGATGTAACAGTTGCTCTGGGGAGGCAATAACAATGTTCAGATGAATAGTGAATTCCTTTTCTATTGCTGCTCTAACAAATTACCACAAATCAGTGGCTTAAAACATTACAGCTTTATTACTGCACAGTTCTGGAGGTCTGAAGTCTGAAATGGGTTTCACTAGGTGCGAGTCCAGGTGTCAGCAGAGATGTGTTCCAGCTTCTAGAGGCTTCCTGCATTCCTTGGCTCGTGGCCTCACTCCTCCATCTTCTAAGCCAGCAATGTCAGGCTGAGCCTTCCTCATGCTGCTGTCTTTCTGATTCTTTCTCTCCTGCCTCTCTCTTATAAGGAACACTGTGATGACATTGGACCCACCCAGATGATCCCAAATAGTCTCCCCATCTCAAGGTCAGCTGATTATCAACCTTAATTCAGTCTGGAACCTCAAGTCTCCCATTGCCATGTGACATAACATAGTCACAGGTTCCAAGGATTAGGATGTAGATATCTTTGGGGGGCTATTATTCTCCCTGCCACAAAAGGGAACATGAGAATTTTCAGTTTAGCATATCTCATCCTCACAGCAATCTTCAAGGAATGTTGACAAAGCAAGAATCTGAGGCTTTGAGAATGTAAGTAATTTTCCTGAAGACATTCTGCAAGTAGGAGATAGAGCTGGAACATGACCAGATCTGTCTGCCATGTAAGCCCAGGCTCATCCTCCACACGCTGCCCCCATCAGGAGGCAATCTGGCCCCTTCTACTGAATCTCTACATCAGATGGAGCCTGCATATGACTCAGCAGGAACCTCAGAGGAAATTCTGCTTCCTTCAGGAATTTCAGGGCATGGTGGTGATCGGAAAGAGTCAGGACAATTGGCCTCTACTTCATATTGCATCACACCACTACGTGACTTTGGGAAGTTTGCTAAAACTTTCAGGTTCTAAGGATCCTTGGCTGTGAAACCAGGAACTTGGACTAGATGGTGTCTAAGACATCTTTCAGTTCTAAAATTCTATAATTGAATGGTCTTACGGGTAAAACCACTGTGCTGCAGAATAGTGCCACTCAAAGCATAGTTTGTTGACCTCTGTCAGTCCAGAGTATTTGGTACCTGTCCATGACAAGATAAGGAGCTTAAGCCAAAACGTTAACCAACTACATCAGTAAGTGCACTGTTCAGTTCTGCTGCCATTTGATTTTTTGTAGCAAGGCTATCGTGGTGAAGGAAGCAGTGTGTTGATTTACTTCCTGGCACAATCTTCTTATCTCATTGCAGATTGTTAGCAAATAGTTCCTGGATCAGATTCTGAATAATGCTGATGTAGGAAAAAAATTCAAAGTTCAGAGGTGAATATGTGTTTAATATCAGAAAATTTTTAGAGAATGACAGCTGGTTGTTCTTGCATCACAGAAAGGAATAGTATCCAGTAAGTATTTGTAAAAATACAAATGATGAAACTATCTTTGGGATCTGTGATAGACTGCAGTATTTTTTCCCGATTGTTTACACTCTGCCTGTAAGAAAATTATACATCCAGGTCTACTGCCATGGGCCTTCCTGTGGAATACATTTCTTCCCACTATTGACATCAGACTTGAGTCCAAGGACTTGCCTTGGTTAATGGAATGTGAGCAGATGACTTATACCATGTATCAGCAGAAGTTTTAGAAGTCATTCACGCCTGTAATCCCAGCACTTTGGGAGGCCAAGGTGGGCAGATCATTTGAGGTCAGGAGTTCAAGACCAGCCTGGCCAACACGGTGAAACTCTCTCTCTACTAAAAATACAAAAATTAGCTGGGTGTGGTAGCGCACGCCTGTGGTCCCAGCTACTAGGGAGACAGAGGCAGAAGAACTGCTTGAACCCAGGGGATGGAGGTTGCAGTGATTGCAGATTGCGCTACTGCACTCCATCCTGGGCGACAGACCAAGACTCTATCTCAACAACAACAACAACAACAATAATAACAACAACAACAAAAATCATTGCATAGTTCAGCCATGGCTTTTTTTCTTCTCTTAAAAAATGTGAGGGCAGGGAGGGGAAGGAAGGGGGTGTCCTAGGTAGGGGTGAATCTTTCAGCCTGTAAGCCAGAATGAAGAAGATATGTAGAGCAGAGTTACAGACAACTCTAGCTGACATGTATTGTAAGCAAAAAAATAATCCTTTGTCATTGTCCCTGAGATTTTGGAATTGTTTGTTACTGCAACCTAACCTAACAAATGCTGACTAATACAGGTTGTATATCTGTGATAAGAAAGGAAAGATCTTTTGGATATTTTTATATCTGTCGTTCAGAACAAATCCAAGGTTTTTTAACCTCAATTTGTTTGGTAAACTTGGGAAAAGCTGGTGTTTTTAATCTCAGCTTTTATTTTCTTCAGAGAATTAAATCAGCAGTACTAATATGTATAAAGCATATTATGGGAGAAAACTGATTTTAGAAAGCAAATATATTTTAAATACAGGAAAAAAATTATCTTATGTGATAGGTGTTTTTGTACAAAATGCCTTTATTTCACTTCACCTATAAAATTATAATTTAGCTGAGAACGGAATTCTGGGCTGATGGCTATTTCATTTCAGCACTTTGACATTTATCTTCTGGATCTATTGTTGTTAATAACAAGTCTGTTTTTTGTATGATTAATATTCCTTTCTTGGTAACCTGTGCATCTTCTCCTTGCATTTAATATTTGCTCTTTGTCTTTAACATTCGAAAGTTTCACCATGACACGTTTAGTGTGAATTTAGTTTTATTTATTATGCTTGGGTATTTAGTGTGCTTCTTCAAATTAAAGCTGCATTCTGTTTCTTTCCTGAAAATTCTTAGCTAATGGCTCTTCATTAGTTTTCCCCCCATTCTCTCTATGCTTTCCTTCTAGAATTCCTGCTAGATGTAATTTGAAGCCTTTTCTTTAGTCTTCCATGTCTTTTACCTTCTCATTAACATATCCACCTATGTATTTTAGTGTACTGGATTCAAGATAATTTCCTTATATTTATCTTCCAGTTTTTCAGCTGTTTCTAATATGCTGTTTAATGCACACACTGAATTCTTGTTTTTAATGACTTTATTTCTCAAATTTCTATTTGATTCTTTCTCAACCCTGTCTTTTTCAGAGCACCTATTCTTTTATTATGATTTCTAATCCTATTAAAATTATTTAATCATTATAAATATGCTTCTTTTATAGAGCCTTTCAGATTATTCTGTTATTTCATATTCTCAATGTGCTGATCTCCTGTTTGATATGTATGCTGACCCTCCTTCATAGTAGATGATTTCCTGTTTTGGCTTCCTTTACAGATATTTTATTAAGGTTCTAGGAGGGTGGGGGAAAGGACATTTAGTTTGCCATGGTTATGCAGCATACAACAATCTTTTTTAAAAAAATATTTATATACATGATGAAAATGAAACTTTTGTCTCACATAATTTCAAATATAGAAGTAACACGAGATCATATTTCATAAAAGGTATCACAAAGAAGATTTTCACTGTTTCAGAAGATAAGTAATAGTTTTGCCTCATTCATCTTTAAAACTTTATTGGGTGATATGTGGTTCTGTCTTCCACACATATTTACCCCAATTTGCTGCTATTGCAATATCAAAGTTGTGAAATTTGACAGGAAATGTGAGGGAAGGCTACGTCGAAATAAGCTCTAGACAAGATGCACTTTTGCTTCTAGAGTTTAGCACCTCTAACAAAAGGTAGGGACCCTCAGGGCTCTTTCTTTTAGGATCCTTGGCAGACTATTTGAATGATTGATGATTTTTGTCAGTTCTTGTCTCCCGTGTCTTCTAGAGTCAGGCTGCTTCTTACTGACCAAGGCCCAGGGGTGTCAAGCAGCAGGGAGGGAGCTGGGTACAGGGGTTATTAAATTGAAAAGCTGACTCTGAAAAATACGAGTAAGCTTTCCTGAAGTTTCAAGTCTGGCAACAAGCATGGAAGCAAGAGAGAGACCTCTCCAGGAAGAAAGAAGTTAGCAAGAATGAGAATAAACACAAAAGTAGACATTAATGGAGAGTGAAAGACAATGGAGAAAGTATAAGATGAAACTGAAAGCAAGATGAAAGACAGAACATATGCCAAGCAGGAAGAAAGCAAATATTGATCTGAACAGAACTAAAGTTAGCACATTTATTTATTTAATAAATATTCAGTAAGTATCTATTGAGCAGCCACTATGTACAAGCTTTGTAGAGGAGGAACTAAAATAGACCAACAAACATTTTTTGAAAAAGAGAGGAAGGAAAATATCAGATAGTGGGAATTAAAATAGGTTGATATAATTAAGAAGAACAAGGTGACTCCAGGTGTTTAAGCTCAAATTTGAATGGCAAGAAGAAGCCAGCCCTGCAGAAGTCATGACAAATAATCAGCAAAATGCAAGTGAGAGCACCACAAGATATCATTTACACCTACCAGATTGGCAAGACTTGAAAAGTTAGCTGATACCAAATATTGACAAGGGTATAGGGCAATAGGAATGCTCCTTCATTGATGATAAGACTGTAAATTGATATAACTACTTTGAAATCAATTTTATGTTACTTAGAGAAAAGGAATATGCTTATATCCTAGAACCCACAAGTCTATACCTAGTTATATAGAATCAATCTTGCACATGTGTATTAGGAGATATGTTTCAGAAAGTTTAGTTTATTGTAACAGCAAAAAGCTGGAAAACTTCAAATGTCCATCAACAGTAGAACAGATAGTTGTATTTTGGTATTTTGATGTAATGAAATACTACACAGCAGTGAAAATGGATGAATTACAGCTTTACACACCAACATGATGAACTTTAGGAACATAAAGCAAAGTGAAAAAGCAAGTGGCAGAAGTATTGTGATTCCACTAACATTCAATCCAAACAATATATTGCTTAGAGATAGAAACAGATGTGGTAAAACTATAATGAGAAGCAAGAGAATCTCAACACAAAATTTAGGCTAGTGTTTATCTCAGACTAAGTAGGAGAGGGGCTGAGATCAGGAAGGAACTCACAGAATTTATGGTAAATGATTGAAATGGTTAGCAGGTCCATGAATGTAAGATACGTTGTCGTTCTCTAAACGTGACGTGCATTTTATAAATATAGCATTAGTTCATAAATTAATGGATTAACAACAATTCATTACTTATAAACATATTTACTATAAATTATTTTAATTGTTTTGTCTTTACATATAAATATAATTAAGCTAGCCGGGCGCGGTGGCTCATGCTTGTAATCCCAGCACTTTGGGAGGCCAAGGCAGGCGGATCATGAGGTCAGGAGATAGAGACAATCCTGGCTAACACGGTGAAACCCCGTCTCTACTAAAAATACAAAAAATTAGCCGGGTGTGGTGGTGGGCGCCTGTAGTCCCAGCTACTCGGGAGGCTGAGGCAGGAGAATGGCGCAAACCCAGGAGGCAGAGCTTGCAGTGAGCCAAGATCGCGCCACTGCACTCCAGCCTGGGCGACAAAGTGAGACTCCATCTCAAAAAAAAATAAAAATAAGAATAAAAAATAAATAAATAAATAAATAAAATTAACTTATATTATTATAAATAAGAACAAATTATTTTATTATAAGTTATAATTATGGATTAATAATTAATTCATTAATTAATGTATGGATTAATTATTAACTAGATGTTTAAAAGTGTTTTTAACCAAGACCAAAACAATGCAAGGAGAACATTCTGGGCAGAGGAGACATCAAGTAGGAAGGCC
Source organism: Hylobates moloch (assembly GCF_009828535.3). Lineage (NCBI taxonomy): Eukaryota > Metazoa > Chordata > Mammalia > Primates > Hylobatidae > Hylobates > Hylobates moloch. Next base: position 108,017,999 of record NW_026652279.1, read on the forward strand.
ATAAAATGGGACAAGCTAGATGCCTCCCAGGATAGGAGAGAGGCCAGCATGGCTGGAACAAAGTAAGCAGGGCAGAGTAGAGAAAAATGAGGTTGGAGAGGCTGAAATACGTACGGCTATTGATGGTGAGAGAGCACAAGTTTCAAGACATCAAGGTCTCAAAAATGTCAATCGCCTGAGTGAGGCGAGAGGAGTGAATGGGCTGGAGGTAATAGGATGGTGCTCAGATGGTGAGAGGTTTGGAGTTGAGGTTTCAGAGGTGATGCAATGATTGGTGATGATAATGTCACGATTTCAGGAGTGTGTGATTTCAGGAGTGCATGGGTGAGGTATGTGGACAAACAAAATACTATAGGCAAGGAGGTTGAGAAAGTAGAAGGCAGGGCGGGGGCGGTCACTCACATGGGTGAAGAGTCTGGACAAGCCTAACAAGTTGCTCGTACAGCAGTCACATTGGTTGACCACAGAGCCACCTTTCCCACCACCTACCACACCTGCTGCCTGATCCAGCTCCAACTCTTAGTCTTCAGCTTCCACGAATGAATGGGAGTTCAGATAGGTAAGTAAGCCTGAATGGTAGCATGCATAAACTTCAAGAGGCAGCACTGTGTGAGGGGACAAGCACACTGGCCCCAAGTGGGCAAGAGGACAGGCAGTGGGCCATGTGGTCCCTCCTCATGGGATTTCACATCTGCAGTGAGCCTCCTAAACCCACAAATGGTATGTTTATATTCCTTTTTTGGGAATGGTGACAGAGATGAGCCTCATGCCTGTATTTGATACACGGCCAAAGCATGATGGCACACACAAGTGTAGAAACCTAGAAGAAGATAAAAGCAGGAGAAGTCAGGCCCAGAAACTCTTAGAATACAAGCGGACCCCTTGAGGGGTCACAGGTCCTGAGAAGGAGGTACCTATTTAGACTAACCATGCCTGTAATAGGCAGAGGGTCTCTTAGTCCCTTTGGGCTGCTATAATAAATACCATAGATGGGGTGACTTATAAGCAAGAAACATTTATTTCTCACAGTTCCAGAGGCTTGGAAGTCCAAGATCAAGGCACTGGCAGATTCCATGTTGGGTGAGGGCCCATTTCCTGGCTCAAACATGTTGTTTTCTAGCTGTGTCCTCACATGGTGGTATAAATGGGCAAGGCAGCTCTCTAGAACTTCCATTAAAAGCACACTCATCTCATAATCACCTACCAATGACTTCACTTCTGGGAACTGGCTTGTGACCATTGCCTTCTGGGTATAACATATGAATTTTCAGGGGACACAAACATTATATATCCATCAGATATAACCTCTCATTTGTCCAAAAAGGGAACTGGGTCTCAAAGAGGTTAAATAATTTGCCCAAGATCATTCACTTGCCAAAATGGCAGGAGTGGGATTTGAACCTAGGCCCACTGGACTCCAAACATGTGATCTTCACCATTCCCTGGCAACAAGAGGAGGAAAATACTTCCACTGAGTTCTAAAGGCTGAGTAAAATAATCCAGAAAAAGGAAGAGAAGGTAAGAGGTGGAGGAAGTGGTACCAGGCAGAGGGAGCCCAGGAATGAGCAGAGCCAAGAAGGTAAGAGAGTATGATGTGTCCAGGTACCTGCAAAGGCCACACAAAACGACCACTATGTTCCCAACACAACACATGTTCTCACTTCCAAGCAAGTGAGCTGTTCCTTCCAGAATTCCTCCCTGTCAGCCTTTAGCTCAATAACTTTTCCTTGTTCTTCAAAATTTATTTCAAGTGTTAATTTTTCCAGGTTTTCTCAAAGGCCTGGGAATTGGCTACAGGCTCTTTACACTCCAGCAAGGTGTTGGTCTGCATTTTCTGTGCAGGAGAAAGATGAGAGAATTTAAGAAGCTGTGTCTCCCTGTGCATAGAAGGATACAGCCTCACTTCTATGAGGTTCCTTCCAAGAATACGACATGATTGCCACCATGAGGAAACATCAGGAAAACCCAGATTGAAGGATCTTCTACAAAATAACTCGTCTCTCAAAATCATGAAAGAAAGAAAAATCAAGGATTTGGCCCACATTAAAGGAGATTAAAGGGTTATGACAAAAAATGCAATGTGTGGTTTTGAATTAGAAGTGGCAAATTTTGAATTAGAACACAAGTGGCAAATTTTGAATAATGTATAGATTTTTAAAAACATACTACTATCATTTCAATGTTAATTTTCTGATTTTGATCACTGAAGTCTTATTATGTAAAAGAATATCCTTATCTTTCAGAAATACCCATTGAAATATAAAAATATTTGGAGGTAAAGAAACTTCATTTCTGCATCCTAGACTCAGACATCTCAGAAGTACAAATATGCACACACACACATACACACACATACAGAAGTTCACACGAATGTGAGCATTTGTACTACCCAAAGCAATTTAAAGATTCAATGCAATCCCTATCAAAATATCAATGACATTCTTTACAGAAATAGAAAAATAAATTCTAAAATTTGTATGGAACCACAAAAGACCCTGAATAACCAAAGCAATCCTGAACAAAATGAACAAAGCTGGAGGCATCACACTACGATTTCAAACTATGCTACTAAGCTGTAGCAACAAAACAACATAGTACTGGTGTAACAACAGACACGTAGACCAATGGAATAGAATAGAGAACCTGGAAATCAATCCATGTATCTACAGCCAGTGGACTTTTGACAAAGATACCAAGAACATTGACTAGGGAAAGGACAGTCTCTTCAACAAATTGTGCTGGGAAAACAGAATATCCATATGCAGAAGAAAAACTAGAATCCTACCTCTCACCCTATATAAATATCAACTCAAAATGGATCAAAGACCTAAATGGAAGACCTGAAACTATAAAACTACTAGAAGAAAACAATGGGGAACCACTTCAGGACATTGATCTGGGAAAAGATTATATGAATAAGATCTCAAAAGCACAGGCAACAAAAGCAAGAATAAACACCTGAGATTATGTTACACTGAAAAGCTTCTGCATAGAAAAGGAAACAATCAACAGAGTGAAGAGACAGTCTACAGAATGGGATATAATATTTGCAAACTATTCATCGACAGGGGTTAATATCCAGAATATACAAGTAACTCAAACATCTCAACAGCAAAAATTCAACAAATTCAACTAAACAATTCAATAAGTGAGTAAATTATCTCAACAGACATTTGCTCAAAAGGCATACAAATGGCCAACAAATATATGAAAAAATGTTTAATATCACTAATTTCCCTGATGAGGGAAATGCATATCAAACCCACAGTGAAACATCATCTCACCTCAGTTAGGATAACTATTATTAAAAAGACAGAAAATAACAAATGCTGTTGAGGATGAGGTGAAAAGGGAACGCATACACACTGTTGGTGGGAGTGTAAGCTAGTCCAACCACTGTGGAGAACGGTGTAGAGGTTCCTCAAAAAACTACAAATAGAACTATCATATGATCCAGCAGTCTCACTACTGGGTATTTATTCAAAGGAAAGGAAATCAGTATACTGATGAGACATCTGCACTTCCATGTTTATTGCAGCACTTTTCACAATAGCCAAGATATGGAATCAACCTAGGTGTACAACAGCAGATAAAGAAAATATGGCACATATACAGAATGGAATACTTTTCAGCCATAAAAAGGAATGAAATGCTGTCATTTTTGGCAACATAGGTGGAATTGGAGGACATTATGTTAAGTGAAATAAGCCAGAAACAGAAAGTTAAATGCCACATGTTCTCACTCATGTGTGGAAGCTTAAAATGTTGATCTTACAGAAGTAGAAAGCAGAACAGAGGATACTAGTAGCTGGGAGAGGTAGAGGTAAGGGAGGGATGGGAAGAGATTTGTTAAAAGATGCAAAACTACAGCTATACAGGAAGAACAAGCTCTAGTGTTCTATACCATTGTAGAATCACTGTAGTTAACAATATTGTTTCACATAGCTAGGATGATATTAAACGTTCCCAACACAAAGAAATAATAAATGTTTGAGATGATGGATATGCTAATTAACCCTGATCTGAGCACTATATATTACATGTATCACATCATTATGTGCTCCCAAAATATATACTATTATGTGTAATTTTTTAAATTAAAAACAAATCAGTCAATAATAAAGAATATCAGCAGCAGTACTTTCAAAGGTCTGGAGTGCCTCTCCCTGATCCTGTCCCCCACCCTCCACCTGTGACAACCACTATGTTGCATTATGTTCATCATTCACTTGCTTTGAAAAACAAAAACAAAAACCGTTTCTACCACCTATGGGTAGATCTCCAGTGTAAACAACGTAATGCTTGGCTTTGTCTGCGAAATTTACGTTAAGTGATCACTACTGAATGTCTTCCATGATTTGACTCTTTTGCTCAACTTTGTTTTTAACATTTGTCAAATATTAAAATTTGTACAATAGAAACCCTAATTAGCTGTATGCTAATTAGCCATATGCTCATTAGGGTTTGTATTAGCTAAAGTGGCTAATTACTGTTTGTATTGCATTGCACAAATATGTCACAATTTTCTTAATCATAAAAATGTCAACATTTGGGGAATCTAAGCAAAAGGGTATGGGAATTTTCTGTACTACTTTTGCGACTTTCTGTAATTATGAAATGATTTTAAAGTAAAAAGTTTTTTCAAATTCCTCTTAGAGCTAAGGAAGAAGAAGTGGGGAAGAAGAAGAAAAAGGAGGAAGAGGCCGGGGCAGTGGCTCATGCCTGTAATCCCAGCACTTTGGGAGGCCGAGGCGGGTGGATCACAAGGTCAGGAGATGAAGACCATCCTGGCTAACACGGTGAAACCCCGTCTCTACAAAAAAATAAAAATAAAAAATAAAAATAAATAAAAAGTTAGCAGGGCGTGGTGGCGGGAGCCTTTAGTCCCAACTACTCGGGAGGCTGAGGCAGGAGAATGGCGTGAACCCCGGAGGCGGAGCTTGTAGTGAGCCAAGATTGGGCCACTGCCCTCCAGCCTGGGCGACAGAGAGAGACTCCGTCTCAAAAAAAAAAAAAAAAAAGAAAAGAAAAAAAGTAAAAAGAGGGGGAGAAGGAGGAAGAGGAAGAAGAAGGAGTAAGGAAGAGAAGGAAGGAGATAAGAAAGAGGAGGAGAAGGAAAAAGACAAGAAACAAGAGGAGGAGGAAGAAAAGGAAGAAGGGGAGGGAGAGGAAGAGGAGGAGAAGGAGGAAGAAAAATACAAGAGGGGAGGAGGAGGGGAAAGAAGACAAGGAGGAGGAGGAAGAGAAGGAGGGAAAAGGAAGAGGAAAAGGACAAGGAAGAGGGGGAGGAGGAGGAGCAGCAGCAGCATCTCCTGTTCTCTTCCCTCTCCACACACACCCTGCAGGCTCTCTTACAATGAGATGTCTCTACATAAACGCAATGTTGCCTTTGCCACGTGGTTTCCAATCTGATCACGCTTTCAAAACTTTCTCTGTACTGAATTTAGTTGTGGGAAACTAGAGACCCAAACAAGTTGCTTCAAAAAGGGGAATGAGGGATGCACTAGGCACCCTGCTACCTCCTTCAGTTCTTCCAGGGGCGTGCGGTCTCGTCTCGGCTCGCAGCCCTTCTGCTTCTTGCAGTGGGCTTATTCTCCTCTGTGGCTGACACCTAGGCCAGCTACCTCATGCGCTGGCCTGTGTGAGGCCACCAGGTCACCCTGGGGCCTTTCTGCTCCTTGAAGTTTTACTTTGTGCTCCCACTGCTCACCACGCCGTCTTCTGATCCTTTAGATCTTTAAAAGCAGGGATCTGACTGGCCCAATGCATCTTTCACACCAGGTGATGAGCTGAATGTCCCAGGCCAGGTTAAGGCCTGGGAACCCTGGGGTCAGGTGTGGTTGGAGAGGAGGGGAAGGGACCCAACAGGCTGCTGAGTTGCAGGGGCTGCAAGTAGGACAGTTCCCCCTTAGAAGAGAAAGCGTGTGGAAGACATTCTCAGGCTCAGCCTGTCAAAGAAAATCTTGAATATTTTGGTCTCCTGATCTGGTCCAGAAGAAAGAACCAGTATCTGTTGTTTTCATCTAAAAAAACAAAAACAAAAACAAAAACAAAACTACATGACCTCTCTCCTTTCTCTGGTTTTCTCACACACACACACACACACAGACACACACACATATACACCTCAGTACCTACTTTTCGTTTCTGCCTGGCACTGCTGTTAACACTTTTGGTGCGTTTTTATTCCCAGCAAGATGGCGTTTCTGTCCTACCTTTCAACTCCACAGAGAACGCATGTGAAGTTGCTTATCCTGTGACTGCTGGTTTTGTAAGTCGTACTCACCTGGTCCACATTTACCCACCTGTGGCTTATAACTGCAACATCTGATGATTGGATTAGATCACTTGCAGGGTGTCTTTCAGCTCTAATGTGGTTCAGCAGTTCGTGAGAAATCGGACCCTTAGCTCCTTAGACACAAGCCAAGCTGCCTGACCTTTCAACTGGAAACCTTTTGAGGCAAAGCTGTGTCACCAGTGCCCTCTTGTGGGCGGATCTGACACCCACAGTACCTTGAAATTATAAAATTGTAGCAACACTCAATGATTAATGTTTAATTGAGGGCTTACTAAGTGTTGGGTGCTAATCTACAAACATCACACACGTTACCTAATTTAACCCTCACAACATCCCTATGCAATAGGTGGTGTGGTTACTACTACTTTTTCTTTTTTTTCCCCCCGAGATGGAGGCTCTCTCTGACGCCCAGGCTGAAGTGCAGTGGTGCAATCTCCGCTCACTGCAACCTCTGCCTCCCGGGTTCAAGCAATTCTCTTGCCTCAGCCTCCCGAGTAGCTGAGATTACAGGAGGCTGCCACCACGCCCCGCTAATTTTTGTATTTTTAGTACAGATGGGCTTTCACCATGTTGGCCAGACTGGTCTCGAACTCCTGACCTCAGGTGATCCGCCCACCTCGGCCTCCTAAAGTGCTGGGATTACAGGCGTGAGCCACTGCACCCAGCCGTTTGTGCGTAGAAATTAGGGATGCAGGGTGTGGCTAACTGTAGGGACAACTGTGTGTGTGTAGAAAGAGGGCACTATGGATGGAACCCACAGCCTAACTTAGTTTAGTCCTGCTTCTTTAATGAGATCCTCTGGGGTTCCAGTTAGGACTTCGTTTGCTAGATGACAGAAATGTTCTATATTGCCAGGCGCGGTGGCTCACACCTATAATCCCAGCACTTTGGGAGGCCGAGGCAGGCGGATCACTTGAGGTCGGGAGTTCGTGACCAGTCTGGCCAACATGGTGAAACCCCATCTCTACTAAAAATACAAAAATTAGCCAGGCATGGTGGCGGTCGCCTGTAATCCCAGCTACTCAGGAGGCTCAGGCACAAGAATTGCTTGAACCTGGGAGGTGGAGGTTGCAGTGAGCCAGGATCTCGCCACCGCACTCCAGTCTGGGTAACAAAGTGAGACTCTGTCGAAAAAAAAAAAAAAAAAGTTCTAAATGTTCTATATCTTAAGTGGGGAGTACACCTGGATGTATATCTTTGTCAAAACTTCATCAGACAATACACTTAAAATGGTTATATTTTATTCTATACAAGTTATACTTCAATACAGTTGATTTTAAAGTTCTGTGCATGATTTCTGAAAAAAAGTCACTTGGAAATCCACACGGACATCATGAAGATTTGTGGGGGAATAAATTGTATACAATTAGAGTATCCAATTTTAGAGTTTAGAGTGTGATTACAAGATGTGCTTTCTTTCACTATTGATTTGCCTATTATAGAATTTCATGTAGATGGATTCATACAGCATGTTCTTTTTTGCTCCTGGCTTTTGGATTTATCAGCAGTTTGTTCTTTTTATTGCCAGTAGTATCCTACTGTATGAATATAATAAGATTGGTTTATTCATTCTGTTAATGGACTTTGGGGTTTTTTTTTCCAGTTCTTTTGGATAAATATGTAGGGGTTGGATTTTAGGTCATATGGTGAGGGTATGACCAACTGTTTCCCGAAGTGTTTGTACCATTTCATATTTCCACCAGTGATTCATGAGTTCCTATTGCTCCAGATCCTCGCCAGCATTTGGTATCGTCAGTCTTTTGAGTTGTGGACCTTTGAGTGTACAGTGGTGTTTCATTGCAGCACATGCAGAACTTTGAAGCTCAAAAAGTAGAAAGAAAACATGCAAGAATGTATAGAAGTCAGGTTAAGCTGATGAGTATTACCATGGTCTGCATTATGCTGAGCTAAAACAATAGATTTCCAACAACTTCTCAGACTGGACCGGGAGAGAGAATCAAGGACTTGTGGTGTCTTCACTGGGTTGCTGGCCCAACTGATGGCTCATCCCATATCTTGGGGCAGGTTCAGGAAGGATTCTGATTGAGATAAGGAGAATCAACCCAACTAATGGACAGGAGAAAGAGCAACTATGGAAACTTTCCCCAGAACTTTCACTTCCACACACAACTCTTTTTTTTTTTTTTTTTTTTTTTTGGAGATGGAGTCTTGCTCCCATCGTGCAGGCTGGAGTGCAGTGGTACGATCTCAGCTCACTGCAACCTCTGCCTCCCGGGTTCAAGTGATTCTCCTGCCTCAGCCTCCCGAGTAGCTGGGATTACAGACGTGCACCACCACGCCCTGCTAATTTTTGTATTTTTAGTAGAGACGGGGTTTTGCCATGTTGGCCAGGCTGGTCTTGAACTCCTGACCTCAGGTGATCCATCTGCCTTGGCCTCCCAAAGTGCCAGGATTACAGGCATGAGCCACCTCGCCTGGCCTAGATAACATACAACTCTTAAGACTGGGTGTCTCCTCCAGGTCTCTAAAGGGTTTAGAATTGCTTTCAGAGATAGCAGTTTGATTACTAAAAGCTGTAACTAAACAATATTTCTATAATGTACAATCATTTCTAAAATGAGCCACTGCTACACAAATAAAGGCTTTTAATGATTGATTGTTGAATTTTGGAAAAGGAGTGCTGGAAAGTAACATTATTTGGGGGAAACACTTTCCTACACCTCAGGTTTCCATACCAAGCAGGGAATCATGATTCCCTGATGGAAAAGAGGAGGCAGGGGATGTTCCTGGCCCCTTTCTGCACACCCAGGATATAGCAGTCAGGACATTTAACAACCAGTGAAGCATGGTCACCACCAATCAGAAAAGATGCCACCTGGAGGGGGTCTTTGGTGCCCCTGCCAGGTGCTGTGGCTGGGAGGTCTGAGAGTCAGAAGGAGGGGCTGGAGGCTAGAGAGGATGCTGTTTCTCAGCTGCATGGAAGTATTCCAGTATTGTCACCACTGGTACAGCAATACTCGTGTAGGGGCTGACCCAGGAGGAAGAATGACTTGTCATTGGGGTGAGTTTGGGAGAAGGAACTTGATGGCTGCAGTGAGCCACCTGGGCTTTCTCTCTGATGTCAGCCTGCCTGCTTCCCTCTCCCATACACCAAAGGTTACTGGGCAGGCTCTGCCATGACATGCAGGCTGGCAGGAGGCTGGAACTCAGAGGGTCTGTTTAATTCAAGGCTGAAGATTGATTAAGCCTGCTCAGCAATGTGCTGCATCAGTAATATCCATCTGATTCATGTGTCTCTCAATTATTTCCATGTTCAGTGTAGAGGACAGGACTACAACTAATCTGCACCTCTAAAAACCCAATACTATTGTCAGTGGGACCCCAGGTCCACTTATGGAAGGAGAACCATTCTTCTAAATAACCAGTTCTCTATTTTAAACACAAATATCCCTATAGAAACAATTGCATAAGATTCTATAACTCCATGGATATATCATGTAATATCATTCCATTCCTTCTAGTCAATTTTCAACAATGCAAGCAATTACCTGATTAACACGTTGGTTTCCTAGAATACCTGCTCAGCAGAAGAATGTGTCCTGTGCATGCAATAAAATTGTGGCGTATAGACAGGGGATATGATTTTATGTGTGGCCCCTCCAAATCTCATGTTGAAATATGATCCTCAGTGTTGAAGTTGGGGCCTAATGGGAGGTGGCTGGGTCATGGGGGTGGATCCCTCATGATTACCTTTGTGCCATCCCTGTAGTAATGAGTGAGTTCTCACTCTATTAGTTCATGGGAGAGCTGGTTATTTCAAAGATCATGGGATCTTTCTTGCTCCCTCTCTCACCACGTGACATGCCTCCTCCCCCTTCACCTTCCACCATGAAGAAAGCTTCCTGAGGCCTCCCCAGAAGCAGATGCTGGCTCCATGCTTCTTGTACAGCCTGCAGAACCATGAACCAAATAAACCTCTCTTCTTTATAAATTACCAACCCTCAGGTATTCCTTTATAGCAACACAAAATGGACTGACCCAGGTCTTATTCACTTACTTTATGTTAAAATAGCTAAAAGGCTTTTCATCCAAGGAGCTGAAACCTTTATTTTGAATAAGCTAAAGGCCTTAAAAAATAAATTATGGAGCATACAAATATTCCAACAAGAAACACCATAGAAGGAAGGCAATTAATGGATAAATCGCCTTCATGTGTGCTCTTCTTCATCTTCCACTTTTTAGCTGGATGACATTGAGCAGGCACCTCTCTGTGCCTCAGTTGTCTCAACAGTAAAATGGAAATAATGAAATCTAATCTTACAGAGCTGTTGTGAAATGTGTATGAAATAAAATATATAATAAAATGTGCATATAAAAATGCTATGTAAAATTTTAAAATCTGATACAAAGTGTATTACAATTCTTATTATACTTTAAAAAATAAAAGAAAAAACACTGCCAGCAGTAGATAGATGAGGGAACATTCCTGATGAAGATGATGGTATTTGTCCTCACAGAGCTGGTTCCACTGGGTTCCTTCTGTTTTTTTCTAGGGTGCTACCCTGGTTCTAAGATCAACCAACCATCCATGTAAGAGGTTAAATTCTGGCCGGGTGCGGTGGCTCACGCTTGTAATCCCAGCACTTTGGGAGGCCGAGGTGGGCGGATCACGAGGTCAGGAGATCGAGACCACGGTGAAACCCCGTCTCTACCAAAAATACTAAAAAAAAAAATTAGCCGGGCATGGTGGCGGGCGCCTGTAGTCCCAGCTACTTGGAGAGGCTGAGGCAGGAGAATGGCGTGAACCCGGGAGGCGGAGCTTGCAGTGAGCCGAGATCGCGCCACTGCACTCCAGCCTGGGCAACAGAGCAAGACTCCGTCTCAAAAAAAAAAAATGAGTGATTAACAAAACATCTTAAATTCAAGATTTTCCCAGTGGTTTGCAGATTTAATTGCTGTCCCTACAAGAGCTGTGAAAACCATGTTTTCTTCTCTCATCTTCATACCATTTGGTCCTGACCCTACCCTCCTCCCCAGATTCCTGCTTAGTTGAGAATCTCATGCTTCTTTTCTCAGATGACCGAGGATTGACAACTCTGCTGGTCAGTTTTATGTGTTATCACGGCTGGGCTATAGTACCCTGCTATTTAATCCAACACTAGTGTAGGTGTTTCTGTGGAGGTATTCTGTAGAAGTGATTAACATCCACAATCAACTGACTTTAAGTAAAGAAGATTATCTTGGATAGTCTGGTGGACATGCTCTGGCCAGTGAAAGGCTTTAAGAGCAAAATTGGGATTTCCCTGAGGAAGAAGAAATTCCACCTGTGGACTGCAGTTTCAGCTCAGTTCTAGCCTGCCCTGCCTGATGGCCTGCCCTAAAGATTTCAGATTTGACTAGTCAATCCCACAAGCATGTAAGCCAATTCCTTGCAATCAATCAACAAACAAACAAATGAACGTGTATGTGTGTGTCCTACTGGGTCTGTTTCTCTGATAGACCCCTGACTGACTCTAGGAAAACAGCCTGTTGCATGGCAAGAATGAGGCCATCTTGAAGTGGAACTGCCAAGATGACAGATATTTGACTCCTGCAGACCAAGGTGTTCTTCAGCAAGGTCTTTAAACAATGCCTGCGGTGTAGATAATTCCTCATAAAGATGCTCATCGAACCTCCCCAGTGGTCATTAGTCTTGGCAAGAAAGTCTGAGATGTGATCAGCTGCATGTGTCTCTACCTCAAAAGATTGCTATATAAATGATACTTTTTGGAGGGCAGGCATGGGGATTCACTGTCTCACGGCTGCCCAAGACATTGCTTCTGTTCATAAGTTCCTATTAAATGCTTCCGAGAAACTAGATTTGTCAGTCTCTTTCTTCAGCCTCTCAGCTCCCTTGGCCTTTGAGGGTTGGTTTGCATAGACCTGTGCACCATAAACCAGTGACCAAGAGCAGCTTTCTATGCAACTGATGTCATTTTCCTTTTTTACACCCTTACTTATCTGGTGGTTAGTGATATCACAGCATCAGATAAGGCAGGCACTGGCACAGATGTCGGCCAAGCCACTGGGGGACAAATTGAGATTTTAACTTTAACTTGATTTTAATAGCAAATCCAAATCTGAGTTTCAATCATAAATCTTTAAGAAAAAGACTAAAAATTAAGTGAAAAATGGGCCACACTCAAAATAATGTTCTATGAACATATGCTAAGATGCTAAATCTCATTTGTAAATAAAGAAATGTGAATTACATCAATAACATATCATTTGTCATCAACCAGGCAAAAGTTTAAAAGAATGATGCTAAATATGTGTGGTTTAGCATATGTCAATTATACCTCAGTAAAGCTGTAAAAAGCAAAATGAAAAAAAAAAGCGTGGTATTTGGGAGACCGCTGAAAAATGAAAATTCTCAGTCACAACCAATGAGTGTTTGAATTGATTCATCATTAGGGAAGGTAATTTGGAAATATTTATTAAAATGTTAATTATACTCACATTTTGACCTAGCAGTTCCTTTTCCTAGAATTAATCTTATGACAAATTTTCAAACTGGTGCCAAAGGAGTAGCTAGAAAGAAATATAAGAAGTAAAGAAGGGAGAAAGAAAGAAAAGAGGCCAGGCATGATGGTTCACTCCTGTAATCCCAGAACTTTGAGCGGCCGAGGTGGGTGGATCACTTGAGGCCAGGAGTTCGAGACCAGCCTGGCCAACATGGTGAAACCCCACCTCTACTAAAAATACAAAAATTAGCTGAGTGTCGTGGTGGGCACCTGTGGTCCCAGCTACTTGTAAGGCTGAGGCAGAGAGTCACTTGAACCCAAGAGGCAGAGGTTGCAGTGCATCGAGATTGTGCCACTGCACTTCAGCCTGTGTGACAGAGCGAGACTCTGTCTCAAAAAAAGGAAAAAAAAAAGAAAAGAAAGAAAAACACACATTCTAAGGAAATAATTAGACCCATGAATAAAGCTATAGGTATAATATTATACCTTTATAATAGCAAAAAATATTAGGATATTTATAACAGCAAAATATTTGGACAAAAATTAGATTGGTCACATGAATTATGGTAGAACCACAGAATAGAATATGATACAGGCATTAAAATAACTAGGCAGATCTATATGAACTGGCATGAAAAGAGATCCAAAAACATTACTGGGCGAAAAAAGTAGTTTACATAATAGAATTTGCTGAATAATCCCCTTTTTAATAGGTGTAGGAGAATAGCTAACAAAACTCATACATTTTCAAAGGTTTGGGATTTTTAGAGTGAACACGAATAACTTTTATAATCAGAAATAGTAATATATTACTTTTCCATTTAGAGAAAAATTAAAATAAATAACAAATAAATACGGTTCTCCTTCAAGGGGCTTACATGGGAAACTGCTTTCTGCTGAAAGCAGAAATTTCTCTGAAGCTCTAATATATTGATTTAGGATGTCCTGAGGCTCTACCTGACCCCCAAGAGAAATATCTCTCAGGGGCAATTTCTAGGAATAATTGCATCTCTCCTGATTTTAAAAGGTCTGATCTTTATCTCAGGGGCCTGAATCACATAACTGAGAGTACTGCTGTCTACATGAGCTGTGAGAAAGTTCAAGGCCAAATTTATGTTCCCTTAGTGAAAGTAAAGCATCTTGCACTTGCATTCTATATTCTGACATTTTCCCTTAATTCATGGTATATTTTCTCCTCTTATTTTATTTTCATCCTGATTTTCTCACTTATTTTTACTTTAATCAATGATTCATTCATTCAATAAAGTATATGGAGTAGCTGGTATGTGCCAGAGGAGGCTAAAGCGAATGAAATGTGTGTGCCTTCAGTTTAGAGGCTACTGAGGGCAGCAGTTGTCAGAAGGCAGCAGATAAGAGAATTGTAACTTCTGTCACATGATACAATGAAAACATAATCATGTTGACTTGGAGACATGTAGGAAGAAGCCCCACTGAGTTGAGGGGGAGGGTAGGGGAGCTGAGCTGTGGTCTGAGGTTGGGATGAAACCCAACATTTGAAGATGGGAAGCCCTGGGAAGGAACAGTAAACAGCATCTTCTGAGCTAGGAGTTTAATGCCTTCTAAAAATAGAGAGAAAAATCAGTGTGGGTAGAACACAGCAATCCCACGGGGTTTGGAGAGCTTTCAGGTTGGCAGATACATCAAGGCGCTGGGAGGGTGCTGTACCCAGAGAGTGTGTGGAAGCTCTGTGCCCTCCGCCATACTCCGCCCTGTGCATCTCTTCCATTTGGCTGCTTCTGAGTTGTATCTTTTGTAATAAACTGGTAAATATAGGTACTTTTCTGAGCTCTGAGTCATCCTAGCAAATCATTGAACCTGAAAGCGGGGAGGCTTGTGAGAACCTCCAACTTTGTAGCCAAATTAGGCAGCAATGTGAGTAGCCTGGGTTCCCAATACTTGGGTCCGGCATCTGAAGTAAGGACAGTCTTTGGGGGCTGAGTAATTAAACCTGTACAGTCCATATTAACTCCGGGTAGTTAGTGCCAGAATTGAATTAAACTGTAGGACAACCAGTCGGTGTCCTGAGAGAAGGAAAATTGGTTATTGGTGTGGAAAACCCCCACACGTTTGGCGTCAGGAGCATTGTGAGTAAAATGTTCAGAGATACTCAAGATGCCCTCAAAAACCTTACGGTATAATAGGCGAGCCAGACTAATAATCAGCAAAAAAAAAAAAAAAAAAAAAAAGTGTAATAGTATAAGTATATACAAGGTATAAAAATAATAAAGCAGAAAGAGTAACTAATATTGAGAGGAGTTGGAGAACTAGGCTAAGCTTTGCAGAGGATGGCAATGAAGGGTGAATAGCTTTCCAGGCGAATAATGAGGAAAGATGTCCTCTTATGTTTTCTTCTTAATTTTAATGACACAATCCTTCTTGGTTTGTGCTTTGAAACACCAACCAAACATTCAGCAGAAGCACCTCTGCAGCTTTAGGATTGTCTGCTAATTGTAACAGCTAGAAACAGTGAAAAGGTGTCCAAGGCATACTCACTTCTATTCAAAAAAGATGTGTTTTGTCCTCACCAGACCAGATACGAGGTTAAACTGGATGAGAGGCCCTCCGAGGTCAACACTGCTTGGGGCAGGACAAGGCAAGGGTGAAAGTCATGCCTCTCTCTGCCATGGGCTTCCTCCTCCCCACTTCCTTCTTCACACTCTATCCACTCCCCCAGGCTGTGAACCAGAGCAGCAGGTGCAGCCTGGCCCTTCTCACCAGGAGTCAAAGATGCTTAAGCCCCCCAAACCTAACCTAAACAGCAAAGAAAGCCTAAGTAAATGAGGCTGTGTGCATGTACTTGGATGTGCGTGCATACACCTATGTCACTCGGTATACATTACCCTGGTGGCTGTGGACTGGGACCAGGCTCCTGGAAAATTTCCCCCTTTTTAAAAAATCTGTCAGAGTTCACAGTTCAAAGAAACAGTCACCTGCTCCAGTTGCTTTAAGCAGAACAGAGATTTGTAGAAAGGACATCAGGAGCTTCCAGAATAGCAAGGAAGGTGAAAGAACCATGCTTGGAAATAATCCGAAATGAGGAGCCAACAGTCGCCAGAACCTCAGGCACAATCACACCACGGCTATGCCCCTGGAATGGGTGCTCCCCAGCGCCACCTCCCTGTATCACAAGATCCTGATTTTAGAACTTCTGGGATGCATCCAATCTGTGGTGCCTGGGTTGCCTGCCAGTCCCCTGGCTGCAAAAAAGGTCAGCGAAGGAAGAAAACTAGAAATTTTTGCATTTATGGCAGGACATGGCCTTGGCTCCCAGCAAGAATCACCAGATTGAAACTTCCCAAAAGTCGGAAGGGAATTTAGATGCTAGGCGGGGGGAAAATAATCATTCACTTCACCCCTCATCAATATTGTAAAGTAAAAATATGAGAGAAAAATCTGCAGTTAAGTTTGGAATAAAGACTAAGAGGAGAGAGAATTGAGGAATATTTTTTAAATAGTCATGATTTATGTAGGCACAAAACCATTTTATCCTCACCACAGCTATCTGCTTCCTTTCTCGTTAGTACACTACAGTCTCATCAACTGCATATTTGACTTACCGCAATGTAACCAAAAGCTTGGAGAAAAAAAAGAGAGAGAAGGAAAAAGAAACAACAACAAAAAAGGAGGCTGTGCTGTGGAGACAGGCAGATGAGAGCCTGTGGTCCCCTTGGTGGCTCTTGGTCCCCACTGCATGTACAGTGCCACCATGAGTGTGAAAATAATGTCTGAAGACAATTTTTTTTAATTCAACAAATGCAAGTCAACTACTTTTTCTGTTGTTCAAGTGTTAAAACAGCAATCTATTCCAATGTGAGGAACAGCCTTGTTTTGCTGGACTTATTAAGTCTCCATATGTTTATCTCCTATGTGGCTGCTGCTTAAGAGCTTTTTAAAGGGCAACTTTCTAGTAAGTAATTTTTAATCCGACTTTAGAACTTATATCCCCCAGCACTGAGTGATACTCCCAGGAAGGTGAGAGTCCAGTGTTCCTTCTTGTAACAGAGTTTTGTCAATACTAGCCTCAGAACAGCTTCCCTACCACAATTCTATCTCCATCTTCCATGCCATCACCACAGTTAACTTTCTAAAGGCACAAACATAGTTAGTCCCCTGTTAAAAGTGCTTCTGGGCAGGGTGCGGTGGCTCACGCCTGTAATCCCAGCACTTTGGAAGGCTGAGGTGGGCAGATCATGAGGTCAGGAGATCGAGACCATCCTGGACAACATGGTGAAACACTGTCTCTACTAAAAATACAAAAATTAGCCGGGCATGGTGGTACACGCCTGTAATCCCAGCTACTCAGGAGGCTGAGGCAGGAAAATTGCTTGAACCCGGGAGGTGAAGGCTGCAGTGAGCCGAGATCAGGCCACTGCACTCCAGCCTGGGCCACAGAGCGAGACTGGCTCAAAAAAAAAAAAAAAAAAAGCTTCTGAGACAGTGAAACATAGAGGTGAGGCATAGTGATAGTGCAACAGTTAAGAGTTTAAGCTTAACCACAATTATAAAATAAAAAGACTGTGAGCTTGAGTTTCCTATAAAAATGGCAGCCTGAACTTTTGCATACTTTTTGTTTACTTTTGCATACTGCTAAAGTCCCTCAAAGCAATGGTAGAAAGACTGCTCAAAAACAACAATTAAGGAATTATTTTAAAGACATGAATTTACAAGAACAGAAAGGATGAGGGAAGAGACATCAGCAACAAAACTTTGGGAGCCGGAATGTCAGCGGAGATGCTGTAACTGACTGCACCATCTTAACCCCACTTCCCTTTTCCGCCTTTTTTCCTCCTCTGTGGGAAACTGGAAGGCGGCAGCTACTGAGATCCCACATGGACCCACATGGACCCAGATGGCTGCAGGGGCTAGGGGCAGGGGCCTGGCATGGGGCATCAGGGTCAGCCCTGCCCCACGCTTTGGCCATCTGGACGCTACAGCAGAGACATGTCACAACTTCAGGTTGGGGAGGAGAGGAGGTAGTTAATAGAGGAAGTTAACCTAATTGGAATCAGGTTCAGCCAGAAAAAGGCAATAAATTCTGCCTGCGTTTGTGTTTATGTTTGTAATGTGTATGTATATGGAGAGTGTTCCCTAGCATGCATCTTTGGGAGACTTCTCCAGGGGGTCCCAGGACTACTCTGCAAGGGAATGGGAGGGCCTGGTGGCATTTGTGTTATGCAGCCTGACCCACTCTCCTGCCCCCATGGTGTGAGGCAGATGTACTTTACTGGAGCATTTTTATAGGTCATGCTTTAGAAACCAGTGAGAGCCTGAGGAGGAGCCGGAATCAGAAGGCGATTCTGACTGTTTAAAACTGTCAACTTTGGAGGCTGCAACAGTCTCTAGAGTACGCACTGGGTCAGGTTCACACTTGTGCTTCCAGAACAAGGCTGATGCTCAGTGATAGATTTTTAAATTGTCTTTAACTCAGAATTGCTGGATACATGAGATCACCCAAGAAATAAAGATGCAGAAGATGGGTGATGGAGACCTGAAAATTGTGGTCAGTTTTCCAGTACCAGGAGAGCTTTGTGCAGATGCACATATATCAGCATCTTCAGTTGGCCATGGCCACCAAGAGCAGCTCCCTGGGTAAAATGACGAGCCAAGAGGGTGGCACGTGCTCTGGGACTAGTCAGGACATGGTCAGAATGTCACTTTAGCTCACAGGCTACCGTGAATGGCCATAGTGCAGGAAAGGTGTCCACCCAGCTTTCTATAGAGTTCAGGGTTGGAAGAGACACATAAATATCACACAAGACATATATACAGTAAAAACTTACTCATATATCACAAGTTCAGTTTAACTGGGTGCCTGAATTTTTATGTGCCAAATCTGACAACCCTACTAGGGCTGTGCCATTCCCACACCAATTCTCTCATCCAAAGACGGGGCCCCAGGAAGCTCAGCCGAAATGTGGCCAATCTGGACTCTGACAGTGAAAGATGGTTGGCAGGGAAGTGACTCTGAGGAAATCCAATGGCGACTGACATGTGCTCTGAAGGTGGAAACCACCAGCATTAGGTTTTCATAAGCACTAGCACCAGAAGAGAGTAACTGTTCTAAGCTACATCTCGGTGTGCTTTACATTACAGCACTTTCACTTCCATTATCTTGTTAGATGCACACAATCACCCTGCAAGGTAGGTGTTATGTGCCACTTTCCAGATAAGGGAGACAAGACGCAGAGATTAAATGATCTGTCCAAAGTCACTCCACTTGAAAGTGTCTAAGCCACCCTTTCCGTGTAGGTTTCCTGACTGTTAACGGTCCACTCTACATTCTCATGATGCCCATGGGCCAAAACAATCACTCTTGCCTCCCCACGACAAGTGATTGAATGGGAAGGGGTCCCTTAGGAAAGCTGATGTTATTTTTGTGGAAGACGCAGAGGGTCAGATGAGCAGGAGGGAAGGATAATGATTCAGATGTGTGAATTATACCAGGGCTGAATCAAGAGGTTATAGAGAAGTTATGATTCAGAAAGGAAAGGGGATGGACTAAGGGTAGGCAAGGGGGCTTGGAGGCCAGGGCAAAAAAAAAAAAAAACAAAAAACACTGAATTTTACATACAAAGTGATAGACAAGGTGCTAAACACACTTTTCATAACTTACATCATTTAATCTGTATGACAACCTTGTGAGACAGATTATCAGCATTTTACAAATAGGAAACCCGAGTCTTAAGAAATTTGAGCAACTTATCACAAATCACAGCACTAGAAGTGAAAGGAAAGAAGTGAAAGGATTAGAGCTTTAGAGTGAAAGCTCTAAATTCTGGAACACTTAGACTCACTGTACCCCAAGGGAAAGTGGGGGAAGATTTTGGGGTATAGTGAGGGCAAGAGGAATTTTTAAAGAGGTTCCTGATGGAGGGAAGAGAGGAACAGCTCAGGAAGTGGTACAGGTCAAGCCCAACAGGAAACCTACTTGAGTAAAGAATTTGGACTTTTTTTTTTGAGATGGGGTCTCACTCTGTGAATGCAGTGGCGGGATCATGCCTCACTACAGCCTCAAACTCCTGGGCTTGATCAATCCTCCCATCTCAGCCTCCTGGGTAGCTGGGACTACTGGCACACACCATTGTGCCCAGCTAATTTTTTTTTTTTTTTTTTTTAGAGACAGGGTCTTGCTATGTTGCACAGGCTGGTCACAAACTCCTGGGCTCAAGTCATCCTCCTGCATTGGCCTCCCAAAGTGCTGGGATTACAGGCATGAGCCAGCACCCAGCCAACTTAATTTTAAATTAAGTCTTCAGAGGGTTTAATCCAGGGAGATAGATGATCTGATTTATGCTTTACAAACATTCTGGTGTTGTGTGGAGAATGGACTATAGAGGGGCAAGTGTGGAAAGAGGAGATAGGAGGCTTTTAATTAGGTTGAACCACACATGAAATTGCCATTTGGTAGCTCAACAATTATAAAATAGCAGCAATGCTACGTAGTTCAACCTAATAGAAATTCAGGAGAGAGATGGTGGCTTGGACTGTAATAATGTCAGTGGCTGTGGTGAGCCGTCAACTAAGATATATTTTGTAGGTAGAGCTGACAGAAGTTACTGATGGACTGGATCTGGGGAGTGAGGGAAAGGGAAAGGATGACTCCTAGGTGTTTGGCTTAAGCAACTGGGTCTATGATGGTGCCATTTTCTGAGATGGAAAAGCCTGTAAAGAAATACTAATACAAGCACAGCTATCAGTGGACTGCTGAGTACATGCCTCTGGGCTGAAGCTACAAATTAGAAGTCATTCAAAGCTATTTCACTGGATAAGACCATCCCAAGAGAAGAAAAGAGATGGTAAAACTGAGCCCTGGAATCTCTGTATTTAGAGATGGACAGAGAAAGAAGAGGAAAACCCACAAAGGAGACCAAGAAAAGAGACCACTGTCTACAGAGGAAGGGGAGAAATCACAAATGTCATGATGTTTCCAGGGTTCCAAAGCTTCCAGGAGGAAGGTGAGCAGTTGCATCCATCCATCTGGTCTATCTGACGGCTGGCCCTGTTCTTTTTTTGTTCACATGGTCTTTAGTAATTTACTAAATAACCAAGAAAACCAGGAGCTTTGGGTACCAGGCAGCACCTCCATCATCAGATTCTATGAAGATGGAGTTTCAGGTGGTCCCCAACAGCTAATCTGATTTCTCCACTGTGGGCACGGACAGTAGAAATGCAACCATCACTCTTAAAAGTTGTATAGTACTGATCTATCATCCGTAATGTGTCATTAGTTTAAATGATCTGATTTATCATTTATTTAAAATGATATCTAGTCTATATGGTAAAATTTACAAAGAAAATTTTTGAAAATTATTCTAATCCCACTATACAATCACTACCACAATATGATGAAATTCATTATAGTCTAGCTTTTCTTAGACTTTTTTATTTTATTATATTTTATTATAAAACATTATTCTCTTTTGTTAAGAAGAATGCAAGCAACTGTGGTAGAGAGGTAGGTGAAGACAATACCGTGACTACTGAATTTAGATATTGCTAGTGACCTTGACGGTTTGGGTAGAACGGTTGAGATGGAAATGCTATTGTTGTAGGTAAAGGAAGAAAGAGGTGTGGAAGCGATGGCAAACATTAAAAACTGTTCTTTCAAAAACGTTGCTGTGAAAAAGATCATAGAGGTAGAACTGAAAGGGAATGTGAAGTTAAAGAATTTTTTTCTCTCTGCATATTCATTTATTTTTACATATAAGGAATACTAGATAATATGGATAACTCAGAGGAGTAGAATAGTTTTTGATGTCTGCATGACTGTTATGGACTGAATATTTATATCTCCTCAAAAGTCATGTGTTGAAGACCTAACCCCTAATTGTGACAGTATTAGGAGGTGGGGCCTTTAGGTGGTGATTAGGTCATGAGGGTGAGGCCCTCATAAAGGGAATTAAGTGCCCTTGTAAAAGAGACCCCAGGGAGTTCTCTCTCTCTCTCTTTTCCTTTTTTTTTGGGGGCGGGAAGGGGGGGCCAAGTCTCGCTCTGTTGTCAGGCTGGAGTACAGTGGCGTGATCTCATCACACGGCAACCTCCAACTTCCTGGTTCAAGCGATTCTTCTGCCTCAGCCTCCCGAGTAGCTGGGATTACAGGCACTCGCCACCACGCCTAATGTTTGTATTTTTAGTAAAGACTGGGTTTCACCATGTTGGCCAGGATGGTCTTGATCTCCTGACCTCGTGATACGCCTGCCTCGGCCTCCCAAAGTGCTGGGATTACAAGCGTGAGCCACCGTGCCCGGCCCGCTCTCTCTCCTTTCTACCATGTAAGGTTACAGTGAGATAGTGCCATCTATGAACCAGAAAGTGGTCCCTCAATAGACATCAAATCTGCTGTTGTCTTGATCTTGGACTTCCTAGCCTCCAGAACTGTGAGTAGTAAGTTTCTGTTATTATCCACCTAGTGTAAGGTATTTTATTATAGCAGCCCAAACAGACTAAGACAGTAACAAACCTGTTCCCTCAGTACTCATCCCCTGGACAACAGGCATCAGGACATCTTATGTTAGTCAGAGTAGGCTGGGTTATACTGCAGGAACCGGCCCCACAAAAATCTCAGGAACTGAACAGAATAAAGGCTTATTCTTGCTTGTAAAAAGTCCAATGCAGGCGCCACACTCCTCAGTAGTTCTATTTCAAACAATCACTCAGGGAGCTGGGTAGGACCCTCAGGAATGTGGACCTTCAGGGGCTGCAGGAGCAAAAGGAGAATAAAGTCTCTCTCATAGTTTTCAAGAGACTTTCAAGGGCAGATAGAAAGGATCAAAGGCTGCCAAAAGTTCTGAGAGTTGTTCCCAGTGGAATAATGAGGTAAATGCAGATATCAGAGTGTAAGGAGAAGGGAGCGTGTGTGTGCATGTGCAGTACGCTGAAGAATGAGCAAGATCGGATGGGAGATGGAAAGGGGAAGGACCCACCACTCCCATCTGCAGAGCCCATGCAAGAGTACAAATACAGGTCCACATGCCATATACCCAAGTATTTAAAATTTGAAATATGTTTTATCCTCCTACCATGGTGAATATGCCTTCATCAGGACCCGAGAACGCAGGTTTGAATTTTGAGATCTTTGACTCCTCAGTGCTCTGCTCTGGAGCATGGTGGCTCAGGTATAGCTAGCATTGGGCCAACCCCTGCCCCTCTCTCTTCCCACTTTGGCTCCGTCCCACAAGCAGCTGCCCCTTGGCTGCCTCTTGGTCTTAGCAGCACAGTTCACTTTCAGGGACTGGACCAGGGGAAAGACTGAGCAGCCCTAAAAGTGGGTTTGAGACCACAGGGCAGGGGATTCTGTCTGCGGCTCCAGGTACATGATCTAACAGGAGGGGTGGGGGCTTTGGGTGCCCTCGCCCTTTGTCTCCTCACCAATGGGGATGCACGTAGCCTGAGGAAGGCCAGAGCAGGGCCTCTTTCCAGGATGAAAGGGCAGTTCTGATCCCAGGCAAGGGACGCAAGA
The DNA here is from genome assembly GCF_009828535.3 of Hylobates moloch. Classification (NCBI taxonomy): domain Eukaryota; kingdom Metazoa; phylum Chordata; class Mammalia; order Primates; family Hylobatidae; genus Hylobates; species Hylobates moloch. Next base: position 108,041,241 of record NW_026652279.1, read on the forward strand.
AGAACAAGACCATGGAGGGAGGAACACGGCAGGACTAGAAAAGAGGAGGCAGCCCTGGGGAGAAAGAAGGCTGGAAGCACAGGTAGAGGCCAGAAAATGTGCAAGGAAGGGCTGGGCGTAGTGGCTCGTGCCTGTAATCAAGCACTCTGGGAGGCCGAGGGGGACAGATCACTTGAGGTCAGGAGTTTGAGACCAGCCTGGCCAACATGGCGAAACCCCATCTCTACCAAAAACAGAAAAAAATTAGCTGGGCGTGGTGGCACATGCCTGTGGTCCCAGCTACTAAGGAAGCTGAGGCAGGAAAATCGCTTGAACTAGGAGGCAGAGGTTGCAGTGAGCCGAGATCACGCCAACTGCACTCCAGCCTGGGCGACAGAGAGAGACCCTGTCTCAAAAAAAAAAAAAAAAAAAAAGTGCAAGGAAAAATTCACAATTTGCTTAACCTATGTGGTTAAGCTCTTCAATCCTCAGTCCCCTTGGCTTGGAGAGCTGCCCAGATATGCGAGGACGCAAAGGTTCTCGATTTCTCATGTTTGTGCTGAAGCTTCTCAATTGTGTCTGCAGCCTGCTACCTCAGCATTACTCATAAAAGTGTTGTTTAGTTTCTAGTGAAGTGAAAAAGGGGAACTACGGTTTTCCTTCCCATACCAGTTGAGAAATTATTTAAAGACAGAGCTCCTTAAATGCTTGTTTTAAGGAAGCACACTTCTAAAGGAGGTTGACAAATGACACACTTCACCATCCTTTGGCGATGAGCTCAGGAAGGCTTCCTGCAGGTAGAGTCTGACGGTGGCTAAGCCAGCCATGCAGGCTCAGACCTGGGGGCAGAAACTGAATGTCAAACCCCTTCCCGACATGTCTACCATGTTCCTTCCAGCAGGTTTGAATTCTGAAGTCTCGGACAAATGACCACACTCTGGGTGGTTTAAAACAACAGGGCCAGGCACAGTGGCTCAGGCCTGTAATCCCAGCACTTTTGGAAGCCGAGGCAGGCAGATCACCTGAGGTCAGGAGTTTGAGACCAGCCTCGCCAACATGGTGAAAACTCGTCTCCACTAAAAATACAAAAATTATCCAGGCCTGGTGGCGTGCACCTGCAATCCCAGCTATTCGGGAAGGTGAGACAGGAAAATCACTTAAACCCAGGTGGTGGAGGTTGCAGTGAGCCGAGATCGCACCACTGCACTCCAGCCTGGGCGACAGAGCAAGACTCCATCTCAAAAAAAAACAAAACAAAAAAAACCAGGAATTTATTCTCTCATAATTCTCAATGTCAGAAGTTTGAAATCAAGGGGTCAGCCATGTTGGGTTTTTTTTGAAGGCTCTGAGGAAGAATCTGCCCCCTGCCTCTCTCCGGCTTCTAGTGGCTGCCAGCAATCCTTGGTGCTCCTTGGCTTGTAGATGCATCACCCCAACCTCTGCTTTTGTTCTTCCCTGCATCTTCTCTCTTCTCTCAATTTCCCTTTTCTTATAAGGACACCAGTCACTAGATTGAAACTCATCCTAATGCACTATGTCCTCATCCTAACTTAACCACCTCTGCAAAGACCCTAGTTCCCAAAAGGCCACAGCACAGACACCAGCATAGACCTTTAACATATTCTTTCATGGGACACAATTCAACCCACAACAGTAGCTATCGTTCTAATCCTTGTATTACAGATTATAAACTGAGACCCAGGGAGTAACCTACCCAGAGATACAGAAAATAAGGGGTATGACTCAGTTTGTAATCTGTCTAGACCTCATTATTACCATTTGCCCTTGCTTGTACCAGGCCTTTTAGTGGGTGCTTCATTTTCATTTCTAATCCTTATCTCAACTGCAGAGTCATATCCCTCATTTTACAGACAGAGGCTTAGATAATTTAAATGGCTTCCCCGGTGTCTGAGTCTATTTGTGTTGCTATAAAGGAATACCTGAGGCTGGGTGATTCATAAAGAAAAGAGGTTAATTTGGCTCATGGTTCTTCAGGCTGTACAAGCATCGCACCAATATCTGCTTCTGGTGAGGACGTGCGGCTGCTTCCACTCATGGTAGAGGGGAAGGGGAGCCTGCGTGTGCAGACTGTATGGAAACAGAGGAGGCAAAGAGAGGGCAGGGAGGTGCCAGACTTCATAACGACCAGCTCTCATGGAAACTAAGAGTGAGAACTCACTCATTACCACAAAGACACCACCAAGCTATTCATGAGGGATCTGCCCGCACGACCCAGACACCTCTTATTAGGCCTACCTTCAACACTGGGGATCAAATTTCACCATGAGGTTTGCAGGATTCAAACGAACCAAACTAGAGTACCCAGAGTCACCATGGGTAGGTAGAAAGTGGCATATTTGGGATCTAATCTGAAGTTGTGGCCAATAATTCTCACCCAGGTCAACACACTAGACGTCTTTGGAATGGCTCGCCCCTCCTCATCCTATAGTCTCTGCCTTGAGATGGTGTAACTTCCTCCCTGCAGTTGAGAATCATGACTGTAAATGACACACTACTGGAATTGCCCATGTGAAGAGTGTAGGGCAGAAAATGAATCACTGACTTTTACAGCACTGCAACTGATGCCTCACAGCGGGTAATGGTCTGACCAAGCATTCATCTTCTTTCCGGCAGCCAAGGAAGAGTTGAACAGAAAACCCACACAATCAGGAAGACCCATTAAACAGCTATATGCCACAACTAATTACTTCCCTATGGGGTGCTCCACGTGGGCTGAAGATCACTTCCACAACAGGTGCCTTCCTGGGAAGAAGCCTCTATTACCACACTGGAGAGGAACAAAGTCTCAGACAAATCCCATACTGTAGTTATTTAAATGACCTCATTCTTCCTCAAAATAAAAAATCAAAAGCATCACTTCCTGGCAACTGCTGTGCACTCTTCCTTAATACCAAAGATACGTAACACACACAGGCTCATCAGTGCCTTACAAACATACAGACCCTGAGCACAGGGCCCTTCAAGCAATGCTTGAGCCACAGCAGCTGCCTTAAATCAACACTGATGTGAGAAAACACTCCGCCCAATGCCACTTCTGCAAGATGGAGCAACACTTACCAGTTAAGGTTGTTTTCACTCCCTTGTCTTAGAAAGACACCACAAAAGAAGCAGGGGCTAAGCATGGGCTAAGCATGGGCTTTGGAGGCAGGTGGACTTGAATGCCAACCCCAGCTCCATCATGCACTTCCTGTGGGAACCTAGGAAAGTTATTTCTCTTCTCTAGGCCTCAGTTTCCTTGCCTGTAAATGGAGATATAGACATCTACCTCAGAAAGGAATGTGAACATACCACTCTTACCCTTGATTCCTAACAGAGAATAGGGGCAATGGGCAAGAATGAAACATTGTTTGAAGTCTGGTTTTATTTATTCTATGTGCCTCTACACTTCTATAATACTTAAAAAAGATCTGGCTTAAACAATGGATGTGAGCACAGTTCTGGCAGAGGCATCGCGGATGAGAAAACAATTGACAGAATGAGAAGACTGAATGAAAAGAGATGGACAGAAGTCATTCATTTCTTTCATGTGCTCAATACTATCCCATTGAATAAAACACACCCATATACACGGCTTGATGGGGTTGGGGACAATCTGTGACACTTTATTGCCTGCCTGTGCTGTCTGAGAAAATCAAGGTAGGTTTAGGTAGGGCATGTGAATCCCAGGGAATATAACACCCAAGCCCTAGGTTGAAAACCATTCAGTCTAAAGCTATACCATGAAGGGACGCAGCCTCAAGGCCCCTTTCTCAAGTGGGAGAAAGTATACAGAAAGTAGAAGAAAAAAGAATAGGCTCACATGTTTCAGGAAAACATATAAGAACTATTAGAAAAAAGAAATTCATAAAGGTTTTGTGATTCATTTAACCTTCTTAGTCGATGTCTGTGATTTTAATATTATTACTAGAATCACACTGTTCATTATTTCCCCCAGTTTGTTTAAATCTGCAAATACCTTATGTTCAGTTTTACATCTATTAAAGCAAGATCCTCAAGGGCAGGGATGGAATTCTACTCACTTCTGCATCCCTCGACATTGCAGCGTGTGGAACAGAGATGACAAATACAGGTTCGATTTGTGCCACCTGAAAGAGTGCCATCTAGAAGCAGTTGCTTCAAACTGCACTTCAACTGGACCTACACGCCCTGCAAAGCAACTGAAACTCATCATGAAATGAATCTGCAGAAGAAATGTGTACCCTCTATTCAAACTCTGGAGTAAATAAAATGTGTATGATTGACACAATCACAAAATGGCATTTAAGTGGAAGTCTGTTTCCTGAAGAAATAAAAGCCAGAGCAAACAGATTTGGGGTCATATTTTTGTTCACTGAAAGGACCAACCAGTTTCATCAAACAAGCTTTAGAGGAAGAGAAATTGAGTAATTCATCTTGTCAGTTACAGTTCACATATATGCACACACACACAAACTGGCTCAGCATCAGCGAAACATAACTATTCAAATACAAAAGTATAAAAAACCTCTTTAAAAAACCAATAGCAGCCAAAACAGAACATTTGTAAACAAAACCACTACTATCAACCCTGTGCTTAATCACAGAATCTGCATTCTTTTGAAACATTAAGTATATGCAATAAAGAGAATATAGACCATCTTTTTCCTTAATATACAATACCCGATATCTAAAACAATGTCACCAATAATAGACACAAATCGGTGTTATCATAAGGCATGCTGAACAGTCTTTTTCACAGTATTCAGGGGCATCATGTTGCTGCAGAGGCCACGCTTTCCAGAAGTTTTCTCCTCGCTGTGATCCTCGCACACCGGGGGCACTCGGAGGACTGGAAGCACTGTTTGTGAAAGCACGCCCTGCACGCTGCAAGCAAGGAAGACAGCCATCAGCAAACAGGCTATCTTGTTTTCTCACATTTCTGCAGACATTTGTCTCCATCCTAGGGAGGGAGGGGGGTCTGAATCCAGAGCCCAGAGTCTTCTAAAAAGAAATCAGCCAGGCTGAAACTCACGTTTCAGCAGGTCACACTTCAGCAGACCTGTTGGACTCTTCCAACTCTGGGGAAGCCACATTCTTTCTCTAGAAACGGCCCTACATCGAGAAAGCTGCTTTGTCCCCCTCCTGGCACCAGCCTGCATTCAATGACTGATCACTCTATAGTGAGTAGGCCGGTCCCAATTTGTCCCCAGTTTGGAACGATGCTGAAAGGCCACCAAACTCCAGAGCTCCCCGTGAGATGAGCTGAGGGCTCCACTGCAACCCCACCACAGTTCAACTTCTCCCTCTCCCAGTCTTGCTGCCTGCACACCCCTACAGGTATTAAGTTGAAGAACATGAAACTCTTTGTAGGCAAATCTCTGCCCCAAAGTCTCTTTGCTGGGGAGCCAGTCCTGCAACACTGCCTAAAGGGGTGGGGAGACGACACTGGAGTGGCCTGAGAGGAGGATATGCCCCTATCAAGGGTGAAGGCAGAGTTCATTACCAGGATCTCTCCCATGAAACAGAGTTTACAGAACACAGGATTCTCTCGGGCACTAATACTGTAGAAGGGTCGGCAACCTTTTCTGTAAAGAGCCAGATAGCAAATGTTTTAGACCCTGTGGGCCACGTGGTCTCTACGACAGCTACTCAACTCTGCCTCTGTGGCGCAAAAGCAGCCAGAGACTTCACCACTGGGCATGAATGATCCAATTACAAGACAGAGAGGTGGGCATAGGCAACAAAGGGACCATCTCCTCTATCCAAACCCTGCACCAGAAGACATTATCCTTTATCCCTGCCCCACCCAAATACTCCCTCTGTGCCCAAAACTTCATTATCTCCAATCCAGCATACAAGCACACACCAGCGTGACTGTACTTTAAATAACTGTGCTTAAAGTATTAAGCTATTATTCAGCTTAAGTTAATTTTGTGCTTAAGTTACTAAACTTAGTTTAATTAGTTAACCTATTATTAAGCTTATGTTATTAAGTTATTAAGATACCTGAACATCTTCTACATGTTGCTGTCTGAAATGGGAAGATGACAGTCGTATTCTGGCAAAATTCACAAATAAAGCCCTTTCCTTGACACAGCTGTAAAAGAAGACATCAAAAAGTTACAACCTTCTCTTGATGGAGAAGCTGAGTTTTCACTATTACAGAACTTTATAAACATCAGCGTTTGAATGTCTATGAGTCCAACCTCTAGAAGGAAAAGGATATTGTTTTGCAGCAATGAATGGGTCAGAATAAAAAAAAAGATAAAAATGTACATTCATCCAATTCCACATCAAAGCAGTTTTAAAGTACCAGAGTAAGGTCCTAATTGTAAACATGCACTCTGAAGTGATCTAATTTCATTTCTCATTGCTGCACTACAATTCTTCAATCCATGTAGACACAGAGCTTCCTGTTCCATCGAATCCTGGTTCCACATGACTATATTTGGCGCGTCAGGGCAGAGTGGGCCCTGAGCAGAACTGGGCACCTAGATGAAGTCCATTGGTCCAGGCTTGCATCCCAGCTCTGCCACTTACCAGCAGGGGTATCTCAGCTGTTACTTCACAGCTCTGACCTCAGTTTTCTCATCTCTAACTAGCTCACCAGCACTTCCCTCAGGGTTTGTGAGAGTTAAATGAAGTCAAGTGCGGAACACGCAGCACAGGCCCTGGTGCATCGGGAACACATCTGTTCCGGGTACACCCTCACCTCACAGCCAGCCACATGTGCAAGGGAAGCTTTCAGAATGTCCTTGAGTAAGGGTGCCAGCAGCCCTTTCTTGATCCTGACCAGATCCTCAAGAGAGAACAGGTGGAGCTCATCAGTCAAGTGTCCCGGCACCTGCTCGAACTCCTTTAATGCACTGCCAGAGAGGAAACAAAGAGGAATTCAGAAACCCACCCACACAGAGGCCGGGGAAGAATGGGGCCAGTTGTTTTCTCTTGGCACTCACACTTAATTTTTTTAACTCAATTTAAAAAATAAATAGCTCCAAGAACAACAGTGAACCATGCTCGCCACCATTCTACATGTTGCAAGTTTTCTTGGAAGCCAAGAAGTTAAAATTCCATGAAAGCTGATTTCAAAAAGCTGAATAAGCAGAGACCCGCATCTCTTGCAACAGCCTACCCATGCACACATCGAGCAAAAGAAAACTGAGCATTAGTTTTTTAAGTCTTAAAGAATGTGTACCTAGTACCCTTTGATTACCAAGTAATCAAAATTCCTACCTTATTTCTTCCAGCTACATTTCAAGACTATCAGCCTTACGGACTGTTGGCTCAGCTGCGAGAATTCTCGCTCACTCAGCAAGCCTACGACTTCCAAATGTACAAGTCAGGCACTGAGCTTAAGGCTCATGCAGCCAACTGCCAGTGGTCATGGTCCCTTAGGGCATTCAAAACTTCATCTTTTCCAAACCCAGCAGGTGTCGACCTGAATTCTCTCAATGGCTAATAGAAGCACCATTCCCTGCACTTCCAAGACAGCCACGGCCTACACTGGACTTGGCATGCTACAACGCCAAATCCTCTTCAATTCTGCACCCAGCCTGAGGTGCCCACTCCTGCAGCATCCTCTGCCTGGAGAATCCCCAATCCCTCTCCTTTGCTCCACCTTACTCTTCAAGCTCAGCCTTTTTCTCCTGGAATCCTTGCTTGCTCTCTATCCTATCTCACTCCTAACTGAGCTAAATGCTGCCTCCATTTGTATCCTCATGGTCCCCCGACACAATGTCTAACACTCAGGCCAGCAATGATCGGTTTGTGCTGACCATCCCTCTGGACTTAACACAGATCTACTAACTGTTTTTATATGAAGCCCAGAATGGATATTCAAGAATTTTTGTACAAGATAGGAAGTATAGGTATTGTTATATGTTGTGGATGAAAAAAGCGAGGCCCTGAGACCAATGCCATGCCAAGGCCATGAAGCAAAGGCTCAAAACCAAATGACTCTAGAATATATGCTCCTTCCCCCAAAATTTAATTAAAAAGCAATACATCATCATTAAAGATTAGAGACTGAAAAAACGCTTTAAAGCTAAACCATTTATTTAAAAACTCTGTCATTCCACCAACTACAATAAATAATCTTAACTTCCTTGAGTAACCTATGCTTTTTCTACTTAAAAATCTCTCTCTCAATGAATTCATGCCTAAGTCTTTACTGGTTGTATAGTATTCTATTCTATGGACATGGTATTAATGTAAGTACTGCCCTATTATGAACACCTAGATTTTTAAAATAATTTCAACTTTCATTTTAGATTTGGGGGTATGTGTGCAGGTTTGTTACATAGGTATATTGCAGGACACTGAGGTTTGGTGTACCAATGATCCCATCACCCAGGGAGAGAGCATAATACCTCTTAATAGACTTTTAATGCCTTTTCTTATTTAAAAACAAAACTAGTAATCCCAACACTTTGGGAGGCTGAGGCAGGCAGACCACCTGAGGTCGGGAGTTTAAGACCAGCCTGGCCAACATGGTGAAACCCTGTCTCTACTAAAAATACAAAAATTAGCCAGGTGTGATGAAACATGTCTGTAATCCCACCTACTTGGGAGGGTGAGGCACGACAATCACTTGAACCTGGGAGGAAGAGGCTGCAGTGAGCCAAGACTGTGCCACTGCACGCCAAACTGGGCGACAGAGCGAGACTCTGTCTAAAAAAAAAAAAAAAAACTATACTTTAAATTTTTGCCTATATCCATCAGTATGTCCTTAGGATAAACTTCTAAAAGTAGAATTTCTGAAGACCATGATCCCACTTGGTTAGACGTGCCTCCCTATAAGGGGTTTTAAAAGGCCCCTGGTATACTCATGGTCATATCCACTTTATTCACAATAGCCAAGGAGGGGAAGCAACCCTAGTGTCTATGGATGAATAGATGGATTAAAAAAATGTAGTATATACATACAATGAAATATTATTCAACCTTAAGAAGGAAGGAAATTCTGGCTGGGAGCTGTGGTTCACGCCTGTAATCCCAACACTTTGGGAGTCCGAGGCAGGGGGATCACGAGGTCAGGAGATCAAAATCATCCTGGCTAACACGGTGAAACCTCGTCTCTACTAAAAACACACAAAAAATTAGCCGGGCATGGTGGCGGGTGCCTGTAGTCCCAGCTACCGGGGAGGCTGAGGCAGGAGAATGGCGTGAACCCGGGAGGTAGAGCTTGCAGTGAGCCGAGATAGCGCCACTGCACTCCAGCCTGGGCAACAGAGCGAGACTCTGTCTCAAAAAAAAAAAAGGAAGGAAATTCTGACACATGCTACAACATGAATGAACTTTGAGGACTTTATGCTAAGTCAAACAAGCCAGTCACAAAAAGACAAATACTGTAAGATTCCACTTATATAAGGCATGTGTGTGGGCAAAATCATGGAGACAGAAAGTAGAATAGTGGCTGCCAGGAGTTAGGCTACAAGGAAGAGGGAATGGGGAGTTGTTAAATGATACAGAATTTTAGTTTTGCAAGATGAAAAGGGTTTGGGGGCTGGATGGTGGTGATGATTGCATAACAATGTGAATACCTTAATCTCACTGAAGTATATTCTAAAAATGGTTAAGATGGTAAATTTTATATATATTTACCACAATTTAATGATAACAATAATAATAATAAAAAGGTCACTGGCTAGAATTGTTTCATCCTCCAACTAAACCATTCTTCTTAATGAGTTAAATTCTCCATTATATGGTTAGGCTGTGTCCCCACCCAAATCTCATCTTGAATTGTAGCTCCCATAATTCCCACATGTCATGGAAGGAGCCTGGTGGGAGGTAATTGAATCATGAGGCACATCTTTCCTGTGTTGTTCTCATGGTAGTGAATAAGTCTCACGAGATCTGATTTTTTTTTTTTTTTTTTGAGACAGTCTCGTTCTGTCTCTAGGCTGGAGTTCAGTGGTACGATCTTGACTCACTGCAACCTCTGCCTCCCATGTTCAAGCGATTCTCCCGCCTCAGCCTCCCAAGTAGCTGGGACTAGAGGCATGCAGCACCACGCCTAGCTAATTTTTGTAATTTTAGTAGAGACAGACTTTCACCATGTTGGCCAGGATGGTCTCGATCTCTTGACCTCATGATCCACTCACCTTGGCCTCCCAAAGTGCTGGGATTACAGGCGTGAGCCACTGTGCCTGGCTGATCTGATGGCTTTATAAAGGAGAGTTCCCCTGCAAATGCTCTCTCTTTGCCTGCCACCATGTAAGACGTGCATTTGCTCCTCATTCACCTTCTACCATGATTGTGAGGCCTCCCCAGCTATATGAACTGTGAGTCAATTAAACCTCTTTCCTTTATAACTTACCCAATCTCTGGTATGTCTTTATTAGCTACTTAAGAACAGACTAATGCATTCCACTATTGGCTTAGTAATTCAAAGAGACGGCATGATTTCCCAAGGAAAGCCATGAGGTCATCACTGTGCTAAGAAGCCCTGTGTAATGGGGGAGCCAGATGCAGGAGGCACTAATATGACTAGCAGATGTATGGAGGGAAGGCAGCCTGTCCCAGCTGAGAATAGTACCTGTCAGCAAACCTACAGGTCTTCAACAGCTTCTTGATATGGAAGAGCTGCTCCTGAATTTCCTGATGGGAGAAACCAAACACGGGGGAAAGTTAAATGTAATAAATGACATGGGAAAAGTGCAAGTCAAATTTCACTGTTATTTCTAACCTTGAAGTGCTGCATTTGTACAAAACAAACCTTGAAAGCAAACAGCCTATAGAGCAAGGCTTCACAACTGAGTCCGCTGATCCACAGAGTGTGCCCTGGATGGATCCAGGTTTTGTAGAAGCTGAAACTTACAGAACTTTGGGGCCTTCTTCAAGAAAAACATAATACTAAGTATAAGATTCAGTGTAGGGCCTTGGAAAGAGCCTGTGCAGGAGAGGGGCTCCAAAGTGTAAGCTTCACTCTTTTTTTCTTTTTGAGACAGGGTCTTGCTCTGTTACCCAGGCTGGAGAGCAGTAGTGCAATCTCGGCTTACTGCAACCTCCACCTCCCGGGTTCAAGCGATTCTCCTGCCTCAGCCTCCCCAAATAGCTGGGATTACAGGCGTGTGCTACTACACCCAACTAATTTTTTTTTTTTTTTTTGTATTTCTAGTAGAGATGGGATTTTACCATGTTGGCCAGGCTAGTCTCGAACTCCTGACCTCAGGCAATCCGCCCACCTTGGCCTCTCAAAGTGCTGGGATTATGGGCTTGAGCCCCTGCGCCCAGCCGCTTCACTCGCTTTATGATCCATTTGCCTCTTAGAGGATATATCTGTGGGTTCCCCAAGCTAGTGTGATGTGCATTTCCTGCCACAGGACACTTCCAATGAGAGGGATGGGGTTGGGGCTGCGGCTCACCTTCACTTTGTCCAGCTCCTTGGCTTTCGCATACAGGCTTTGGCCGATGCTTAGCAAATTGAAAATGGGCTGGTGCCATATGCTGTCGAGCAGCCGTTTGGAGAAATTGCTGACGTAGTACTTCTTGAAGTCCCACATCATCAGGATTCGGGCAGGGATGCAGGACTCTGCATATGAGTGGCAGCAGTCACAGAAATACTTCCCTAGGTATTCGCAGTACCGGAGCCGCTTCACAAACTCTGCCAAGCATACCGGAGGGTGAGTGCCGCACCTGGTGCTGAAAACCTATCCTGGTCTACCCCTGACTTTCAATTCCTACGCAAGATTCAAAGACTCTGATGACTTGTTTCATGATGATAAAGCCATACTCAACCTCATGACAGCTGGGAAGGCTCCGGCAGAGACTTGGGGAATTAAATCATGGCCATTCATGAGCTCTGCTCTTGTGGAACAGATGTCGGAAAAACAAAACCTTCCCAAAATACTCCTGGATTTGGAAGATGGAAATTGCAAACTGCAGTGTAGCAAAAGGAACATTCATTTTAGGATCTGGAAATCTGGGTGGGAGTCCAGACTCCTCTCACTAGCAGGAAGACTGAAGGCAGGTTAGGCTAACTATTCTGAGACCATAAAATGCAGCTCAGAACTGGATTGAGTGATATTACACATAGGAAAAGTGCTTTATAAATTGTGAAGCAGTATATATACAATGTTAGGAAGCAGCACCATAAAGACCTTGATAAATCAATGAGAAAAAAATATAAAAATGCACAAAGGATAGGAATAGATAATTTATGGCAAGAAGAAACGCAGATAACTAACAGAGAAAAGCAATCTCAGAAACAAAAAAATGCATATTTTAAAAGTGAGGCTGAGCACAGTGGCTTGTACTGGTAATCCTAGCACTTTGGGAGGCCAAGACGGGAGGATTGCTTGAGCCCAGGAGTTCAAGACCAGCGTCAGCAACATAATGGGACCCCATCTCCACACACACACACAAAAAAAAATTAGCCAGGCAATGTGGTGTGTGCCTGTAGTCCTAGCTACTTGGGAGGCTAAGGCAGGAGGATTGCTTGAAGGTGGAGGCTACAGTGAACCATCATCATGCCACTGCATTCCAGCCTGGGCAAGAGAGTAAGACCCTGTCACAAACTGATGACAAATAATAAAATGAAATTGAAATGAAATGAAAGAAAAGAAAAGAAAAGTGAGATACTCTGTTTTGACTCAGCCTGTCATAAATTTAGAAGACCCAGAACTGGTGCAGTATCTAGAGGAGGGCACTTAACGTCTAGCACTGATAGAACTAATTTGTAGGAAGATGTTTTTGTGATAGACTTCAATTCTTATTACACGTGGAACAGTAATCCTGCTTCTGTGACTCCATCAGACAGAAGTGCTAACAGGCACACATAGTGATATAAAAAGGTGTTCATTACAGCACATTTATAATGGGGGTGGCAGCCAAAATGTCCATCAAAAGGCAATTGGCTAAATAAGTATGGTGCACTCAACATGAAATGCCATACAGCCCATAAAGTACATGGAAGAGCATGGAAAGTGGACGTCCAGTTACAAATAGGTACAATGTGATCTCAATTTTATTTAACATATATATAAACATACACATAAACATATATGCACTGTCTAGATCTCCACCAAAAAGCCAACACTGACTATTTCTGGAGGGTAGGGGAAAGAAGGAATTTTTGCTCTTTACACCTTTTTTTTTTTTTAAGAAGGAGTCTTGCTCTGTTGCCCAGGCTGGTGTGCAGTGGCATGATCTCGGTTCACTGCAACCTCTCCCTCCTGGGTTCAAGCGATTCTCCTGCCTCAGCCTCCCCAGTAGCTGGGACTACAGGGTGCGCCACCATGCCCAGCTAATTTTTGCATTTTTAGTAGAGATGGGGTTTCACCATGTTGGCCAGGCTGGTCTCAAACTCCTGACCTCAAGTGATCCACCTGTCTTGGCCTCACCACGCCCACTGCACTTTTTAATCTACTAAAATAAACACTCATTGACCACTTTTGGAAATGTCTCTAATAAAATACATTAACAAACAAAAGGTATAAAAACTAATGCGACAAATACCTGTGCACTCACCACTCAGCTTCAGAAAGAAAACAATTCAGTTGAAGTCTCCTATGTGCCCCTCCCTCAACACTAGGTTCTGACATGAACCAAGTTTGATATTTATCATTCATAGTTTGAGTCATGTATGTCTTTGTAATTGAAATATCATACAGCATAACACAAATCTTAGTTGCCATATATTGGGAGGATTAATGAAATCATGGATGGGAAAGCAGCTGCTGTAGAACCCGCACACTGTAGATTCTGAAGATCATTTCCAAATAACGGCTTTAAAAATAAACAAGGCCTGGCCGGGCGCAGTGGCTCACGCCTGTAATCCCAGCACTTTGGGAGGCCAAGGCAGGCGGATCACGAGGTCAGGAGATCGAGACCATCCTGGCTAACACGGTGAAACCCCATCTCTACTAAAAATACAAAAAAATTAGCTGGGTGTGGTGGCGGGTGCCTGTAGTCCCGGCTACTCAGGAGGCTGAGGCAGGAGAATGGTGTGAACCCGGGAGGCAGAGTTTACAGTGAGCCGAGATCTTATCTGAGGTCAGAAATTTGAGACCAGCCTGACTAACATGGAGAAACGCCATCTCTACTAAAAATACAAAATTAGCCTGGAGTGGTGGTGCATGCTTGTAATCCCTGCTACTTGGGAGGCTGAGGCAGGAGAATTGTTTGAACCCGGGAGGCAGAGGTTGCAGTGAGCCGAGATTGCGCCACTGCGTTCCAGCCTGGCTGGGCAACAAGAGTGAAACTCCATCTCAAAAAAATAAAAATAAAAAATAAACAAGGCCTGGCTGGGAGTGACCACAGAAAAGAATCTTACTGAACACTTACTCTGTGCCACAGATCAGTTAAATGTTTTATGTTTACTATGTCATTCTGTGCTCGAAAGTCTGTGAGAGAGGGACAGTTACTTCCTTATTTCACTGATGAAAGCACAAGACACTGAAGTTAGGCAACACGCAGGGCCACGTGAACAGTATGTAGGCAGGCAGGATTCCAACCCAAGCCTGGACTGCCAAAGCTCCAGCCCACAGCCATCATGTCCCACTCCTCCTCCGCTGCATTCGATGGCGGGAAAGGGAGAGGAAGCTAATGCCTTTGCACTTGCCCAAATTGTCCCTCAGACCCAGGTCATACTCTGAGTTGATGTTTAAAAGCAAACAAATAAATAGAGTTGTTTTTGGTTATTCATGATAATCATGCTCTCTAGAGTCGCCATGAACACTGAATTAGTCAATTCGGTGAAATAGGGGAAATTCAGGATTAGGCACCTGTGAGCTTCTCGTAGCAACAGTTTCATCTACTCCTCAACACACACTCAATATCCATTCACTCATTCATCAAACTTTATTGGATACATGCTGTTATACTATCAATACAGAATAAACTAATATCCATCTTTTTTAGTTTCCTAAGTCCTTTAACTAAAACAGAACAATACAAAGTGACCTAAACCAGTGGTTCTTGGCCAAGAGTGATTTTGCCTCCCAAGGGGCATTTGCAAATGTCTGGCGCCATTTTCAGTTGCCACTGGGAGCTGCTTCTGGCATCTACTGATGCTGCTAAACATCCTATAGTGCACAGGACCCCCCCCCACGACAAAGTCCATGGTATTGAAGTTGAGAAATCCTGCTCTAAAACACAATTGTCCTCATTTTATGAAAAGTCAGCATCGGGGGTGGGGTGGAAGGGAAATATTCTAGAACAGAGATGTCCAGTATAACTTTCCATGAGGATAAATGTGTTCTATATCTGTGCTGTCCAGTACAGTAGCCATGAGTTCCATGTGGCTATTGAGTACTTGAAATGTAGTTAGTGTGACTGAGGAACTGAATTCTTAATTTCAATTAATTTAAATTTAATTTTAAATAGCCAGGTGGGCTAGTGCTACCATACTGCATAGTGCAGTTCTAGAATAAAGCTAACTAAAGAGAATAAATAACTAAATGCAATGTATGAAACTTGATTGCAACCTAGATGGAAAAAATAGCCATAAATGATACCTTAAGAACAAAAAGGACTAGGAAGTAGACAATATAGAGAATTGTTTTTAATTTTTTTGGTGTGATAACTTGTTTCTTATCCTTATTTTTGGGATATACTGAACTAGTAAAGGGTAAAATGTCATGTTCAGTGTGTGGAAATTGAAGGAGACTAAGGAAAACATGACAACTAAACTCAACATGGAATTCTGAAACAGATAAAGGATGCTACTGAAAACCTGGTGAAATCTGAATAAAGCCTGGGGTTTCATTAATAGGACTGTACCCAATGCTAATTTCTCAGGTTGAAACTATGATTATGTAAGATGTTAGCAGTAGAGGAAGCTGGGTGAAGGGTGTACAGGAACTCTCTCTACTATTTTTGCAACTCTTCTGTAAGTCTAAAATTACCTCAAAGTCAAAAGTTAAAAATAATGTACCCTAGAAGCTAGAGGAAGCTAACAGGAAAAGCCCAAAATTATTTCTATGCTGTCTACAATCTGTGCTCTGCCTACCTCTGCAGCATGTTTTCTCCTCCTATTCTTACTCTCTGGCCACACAGGGCTTCTTTTACTTGCCACAGGCCCTTTGCACATGACCAACACTCCTACTTCTGTGGGCAATCACTTTCCGATGAAACCTCTTACTCCCAGCTTCTCAAGCTCAGATGAAGTTCCCTTGCTGTAAATCCCACGGCACTCTTGACTCTTTTGTTACGTACATCACTTTGTGTTACACACACTTACTTGGCTGATGAGTGTATCTTCCCTAAAAGATGATAAGCAAGCTCCCTGAGGGCAAGGCCACTGTACAAAAGTACAGACACACATCGCTATACCTGAACAAGCTTAGGGAAATAACAAAAAGTTGGTGAAGCGATAGTCATATGTGTACAGTTTCTGACTCATGCATTCGATATTTACGGAAGCGCCAGGATACAGTGGTTAACCAAAGAGACATGTTCCCCACTAGATGTGCTGGGAAAATGACTCATTCAAAGAAAATCAGCAACAATGGTGATGCCCATCAGGCATTATCATCCAGTGTGGGAGAGGAAGCCCAGATGGATTCCTGCTTGCTATTTTTATCTCTTGAAGTAGGAGCTCCTCATAGTCTTTTTCCTTCAAAAACTGACTATCAAAGGCTAAGGGAACTCTTTCCACAAAGCTCCTCTTTCCAGCCTTTTGCAGGTCAGACATATAGGTAGCATCAGAGCCGAACAAGTGATTCCCAGTCTCAAGGGGGAAACTTGCATTTCTGACTGAGGAAAGCCCGAGCTTTTTTTTTTTTTTTTTTTTGAGACGGAGTCTCACTTTGTCACCCAGGCTGGAGTACAATAGTGCGATCTCGGCTCACTGCAACCTCTGCCTCCTGGTTTCAAGGAATTTTCCTGTCTCAGCCTCCCGAGTAGCTGGGATTACAGGAGCCTGCCACCCACGCCTGGCTAATTTTTTTGTATTTTTAGTAAAGATGTGGTTTCACCATGTTGGCCAGGCTGGTCTCAAACTCCTGACCTCAGGTGATCCGCCCATCTCAGCCTCCCAAAGTGCTGGGATTACAGGTGGGAGACACTGTGCCTGGCCCAGGAAAGCCTAATCTTCTAGGCTTCAGTTGGCCCAGGAATGATCCTCTCAGGCTACCTCCTCAAACTCTCTCAGAGAAGTTTGGCTAGCTCCTTGTTAAGCCATTCCTTTACTCAACAAATATCTTTTGAGGACCTACTACATGCCAGGCACTCTTCTAGAAGCTGGGACTACAGTAATAAATATAACAGACAATACATGTGGCCTCACAGAACTTATAATCTAGTGTTGAAGACATAATAATAAGACATTAGTAAAATATAAGAGACTATTTTACTGTACTAAGAATACAAAATAAGAAGGAACTTCTAAGAAAATACTGTGCAAGAAAATAAAAAAAATAAGGATGGGTAATATAAAGTGTTCATGGGATTGTCTGTGGCCAGCAGTGGGGCAAGACAGGCATTTTAGATAGGGCAGCAAGGGAAGACCTCGTGACTTCGGAGTGAAAATGTGAAAGAAGCAAAGGAATTAGTCATGGGGGTGTCTGCAGGGAGAGCATTTGGGGGAAGAGAAAACCACAAACGCAAATATGTCGGAAGTGAGCCTGGCATTTTCAAGGGGCAGCAGGAGGCCACGTGGCTGGAGCTGATGCCCAACAGGGAGAGAACTAGGAGGCTGGTCCTGGTGTCCTCGGTCCTAGTTGGTCACACAGCCGTGTCAGTCATGATGGACTCCTCATGAGAAAGAGGACAACTTCTGTGAAGCTCTTAAAACAACTTTTCATCAAAGGCGTCTCTTACACAAGCAATGCGCTGCTCTACTTTGCTATTCTGGACCTTGTCATCACATAATAAGCAGGCGATCCATTATCCGTACTTACTAGGCTCTATTGGAGTTCCACAGCCGGCACAGAAAAAATTCTGGGCTGCTACCACAAAGTCCCTCCTGAATACAAAAAATAATACTAGTTACATTTCACAGAAGGCCAATGGTACATTTTTCACTAATTAGAAAAGAAATTGCCATCGTGATACTTTTCTCAACTAGGGGCCTTAACTTTGTCACTTTTCATTTGGGAAAGAAATAGATTTATTCAATACAATTTTCTAGTTGAAATCTCTGAGTCTTTTAAAGCTACGACTAATTTATTTTTATTTATTTATTTTTTTTCCTGAGACAGGAGCTTGCTCTGCCACGCAGGCTGGAGGGCACTGGCATGATCATAGTTCACTACTGCCTCAAACTCCTCGGCTTGGCTCAAGCAATCCTCAGTCTCCTGTGCAGGTAGCTAGAACTACATGTACATACCACCATGCCCAGCTAGCTTTTTTGGACTTTATTTATTTATTAATTTTTTTGTAGAGACAGGGTCTCTCTATGCTGCCCACGCTGGTCTCGAACTCCTGGCCTGAAGTCATCCTCCTACATTGGCCTCCCAAAGTGCTGGAATTACAGGCATGAGCCACTGTGCCCAGCCTTAAAGCTACGTCTCTTTAAAAGTCTCTGCTAGGCCGGGCACAGTGGCTCACGCCTGTAATCCCAGCAGTTTGGGAGGCCGAGGCAGGTGGATCACGAGGTCAGGAGATCAAGGCCATCCTGGCTAACATGGTGAAACCCTGTCTCTACGAAAAATAGAAAAAATTAGCCGGGCGTGGTGGCAGATGCCTGTGGTCCCAGCTACTCAGGAGGCCAAGGCAGGAGAATGGCGTGAACCCAGGAGGTGGAGCTTGCAGTGAGCCGAGATCGCGCCACTGCACTCCAGCCTCGGCGACAGAGTGAGGCTCTGTCTCAAAAAAAAAAAAAAAAAAAAAAAAAAAAGCTTCTGTTAAAACCAAAGCAGAAGTCAGTGTCACTGATAACTCCAAGGGGTTTTTAGGGAGGTCTCGATACCCATGTATAGGGTTCCAGCTCCAGAGAGAACCAGAGACATGTTATATACAAGGAAGACAGTTCAGGGAGGCCGTACACCAAAAGATGATGCACTTGGGAAATTCACAAATGGACCTAAAGAAATTTAGACAAATAGGAGGTAATGTAAGACAAAGAAATCAAATCAAACATTTCTGGTAAGAGATCTTGTTGGGTAACATGGGCACAGTAAGATGGCGCCGGTTCCGGGTTCTTCACCCCCAGTTCCCGGTTCTCCACCCCGCGAGCCTGCCAAGAGAAGGCCAATCAGGGAAGAACACCTCCTGCCTTTTACTCAAACCCCGCCCCTAAGCCAATCACCGATGCCCACGTAGCCCCACTGAGTATAAAAACCCAGCACCTAAGCAGCTCGCCCCTTCTTCCTTCCTTCTCCTCCTCTGGGTGTCGCCTTGGTGCCTCCAATAAAATCTCTTGACTGTGACCAGCGTGTCTTTGGTTTGAGCCCGATCGGGTTCGACTCTTTGAGTTGGTCCGACTCTTTCAGATATTCCATTCCACTGAGGGATTTTCTTTCTTTTTTTTTTTTTTTTTGAGATGGAGGCTTACTCTGTCACCCAGGCTGGAGTGCAGTGGTGCTATCTTGGCTCACTGCAACCTTCACCTCCCGAGTTCAAGCGGTTCTCCTGCCTCAGCCTCTCAAGTAGCTGAGACCACAGGCATGCACCACCACGCCTGGCAAATTTTTGAATTTTTAGTAGAGATGGGGTTCCGCCATGTTAGCCAAGCTGGTCTTGAACCCCTTACCTCAGGTGATCCCGCCCACCTCGGCCTCCCAAAGTGCTGGGATTACAGGCATCGGCCACTGTGCCCGGCCTGAGGGATTTCCTATTGAACTGTTTATGCCATAGTTTTACATGTGACTTGGAAATACCAAGGAAATTGTAAAATTTGATTACAGTTCAGGATCAGCAAAGATGGCCAAGGTAAAAATACGCTAAATCTCTGCCCAGGTGCCATAGCGAGGACCTAGGAAACCCCTAAAGAAAAGATACCCCAGGCTAAGAAAAGTGACCCCTCACAATGCCTAGAGAGGGAGTTCTGCCCAAGCAGCCCCAGAGACTTTCTTGGCATTCTCTCAAAAGAAGAAAAACAAAGAAAGATCTAGTCTATAAGGCATCTCCATGGGGCAGAGTCAACCCCTCTCCAGTCCCTTGGGCACAGTCAACAACCCTCGCTGGTCCCTTTGTAACGCTTGGCGGTTTGCACACCAAATTGAATACAAACCAAGAGGGATGGAAAAATTATATCTGGTTAAAATGTTTTGTGTATAATCTTTGTCCATAATCTGTCCTATAGTCTCAGAACAAATTACAATTAAACTATTACTTTAAATTTATAGGTTTATTTCATTTTTTGCATAATCTTCGTTGTTTTGTCTTTTAGAATTGTTACTTCTTAGAGAACAAACATAGTTTTATTTACATTTTGTTACATTTCTTTTGTTGGTTTTGAGATTGAGTCTCGCTCTGTTACCCAGGCTGGAGTGCACTGGTGCAATCTCAGCTCACTGCAACCTCTGCCTCCCGGGTTAAAGCAATTCTTGCTCCTTAGCCTCCCGGTAGCTGGGATTACAGGCCTGCGCCCACCACACCTAGTTAATTTTTATATTTTAGAGAGAGGGTTTCACCATGTTGCCCAGGCTGGCCTCAAACTCCTGACATCAGGTGATCCCCGACCCCAGCCTACGCCTCCCAAAGTGCTGGGATTACAGACAGGTGTGAGCCACCGTACCCGGCCTCTGTAACATTTCTTAACTATAAGTGCTTTCCCTAAGATTAAATGTTCCTTTTTTAGAAGTTTGTTCATTCATTTTTATTTCACACTGATTGTTCTGGAAGATGAAGTGGTCCAGTCTTTTAAAATTATCATAGGCTGAGCGAGGTGGCTCACACCTGTAATCCCAGCACTTTGGGAAGCTGAAGTGGGCAGATCACTTGAGCCCAGGAGTCCGACACCAGCCTGGGCAACATGGTGAAACCCCATCTCTAATTTTTTTAAAAAGGAAACAAATTAAAAATATATATTGTATATAATTTTTAAGTTTTGATATTAGCCACTTTTAAAAATCCCCTTTAAGCCTATTTAATTTTGAGTTGCTATGTAATATTCACAATTAGGGTTGCATAGCTGAATTCTCAACTTGTCAAAATTTACAGAGCCCCCAAAAGTCCATGGTAAACAAGAGGAAAAAAAAAAAAAAAACCTAAGCCAGAAAATACAGCCAACTTTCCTTTCCCTAAAACAAATTTCCCGGTGTTCTTTAGCATATGTATTTTTTTCACCTACTGCCATAGAGAGCCATGTGGGATCTGTCACAATGTGATTTAAATGGATTGGAGGCCCAATCAGCAGCCCATACTTACTTGAGTGGTGGATGAATATTAAATATGATTTGAAATCTAGGAGGAGCCCAGTCTTCAGTCCCTCTGATCCTAGACTTAAATTTAATTTCCTGTACTACATTCATACTGGATTCAAAGTCTTTTTGGACACGCTCTTCATTTACGACCTGCATGAGACATAAAATGATTTAGGAACAACTTAAACAAGCATATTTCAAAGAATTTAAATTAAAGGAACATCTAAATGTATTTCCAACATTAAAATTTACCATGAAAAATTAATAGTGCTTTTAACTGAACTAAAGGGCATACCAAGAGCCCTCTACATCTCTAAAGCCATCTGCAAGAGAATTGCTTTAAACGCCACCCAGATGAGATCACTTTTCTTAGTATTTTTAGTTCATTTATTTCCAGACTTCAAATTTACTGTAAGTAGGTCATTTTGACCTGGAATGCATTTATGAATAGCAGAAGCCTCATCCCTCTTAGGCGACAGACTGACAAATACTACCAATCAGAACCCCTATCATTATTAGTCTTCCCCAGAAACAGCTCTATTCAGACCATTCCCCTTGCTTATAAATGTTCAGTGCCTCCCCCCTGAACCACTGGACTTTCCTACTGTCATTTAAAATCCAAACTTCTCAGCCAGGTGCAGTGGCTCATGCCTGTAATCCTAGCACTTTGGGAGGCCGAGGTGGGTGGATCACTTGAGGTCAGGAGTTTGAGACCAGCCTGGCCAACATAGTGAAACCCTGTCTCTACTAAAAATACAAAAGTTAGCCAGAAATTGCTTGAACCCAGGAGGCAGAGGTTGCAGTGAGTTGAGCTTGTGCCACTGCACTCCAGCCTGGGCAACAGAGTGAGACTCCATCTCAAAAAATAAATAAAATAAAATAAAATAAAATCCAAACTTCTCAAATTAGCATTCTGTATCCTCCACAATTTGGCTACTATCATTCAAACTTGATTTCCATAAAGAACAACCTCTCACACACAAATACTCACAAATGGGTATTATCCAACCACACCGAATCACTCTGCTCAACAGCATAGCATGCCCCTCCACTTTTGCTGCAGCTCCCCTTTGCCAAGAACGTCCTCCCCCAACCTTTCTACCTGCCACAGTTCTGGCCAGCCCAATACTTAGCTCAAGTTCTGAAATCTGCAGTCAGCCTTCCTAAGTTCCCCCAGTAAAATTAAACACTCCTTCCTCTGCACTTCGAGGGCATTTTCCCTACCCCTGTTTTAGCCTTTGTCATAATGTTCTCTACCCTCAGAAGGCTGCTTGCTCTCTGACAGCAGTGAACAGTGTGTTCCATGAGGGAACCAACATGTACTTTCCAATGAGGCAGCCTGGGCATGACTCCTGCTTCACAGCTGACTAGCCCTGCTGGGAGGCTGGGCCCACCACTTAAAAATAAAAATAAGG
>NW_026652279.1:108068867-108089563 GCF_009828535.3 Hylobates moloch
AGTTGAAGTGGGCCTAGAATGTCAGAGGCCTAGTGTTCACACTGCCTCAGAGGTGACAGCCCAAGGGTCTATGTGCACTGTGCACGGAAGACAGATACCTCTTAGAGGAGCTGCAGGAACAGCTACAGGTTTCTGTGATATCATTAAAATCTCCAAGCTCTGTGGGAAAATAAAAGAAAGAGTGGTGAGGTCTTTTAGTCTGTTTCATTTAATCGCAGTCCATTTTATAAGAACACTAAAATCACTCCCTGCATCTCAGAAAGAGCAAATTATTCAGCATCTCCATGCTTCAGGTTCTGAGAAATGGACAGAACAGATAACGAGAGGACAGATAATGATCAAAGATGGGATTTCATCTGACATTTCACCAAAATATAACCGAGAGGCCAAAGAGATATCCGACCATAATGAATATCTGCTTTTTCATTCAACTCTACAAGTGAGATGAGAGATCAGCTATCCAGACATTTGAAACAAGAACATCATATATATATATATCTATCTATCTCAGGGCCATAATCTGATTTTGGAAGAAGTTGATTTGAATGCCACTGTAACGTAGTGTTGTGTGTGATGCATGTTAGTATGTGTATGCAGATGGGATTGGGGAGGCAGCCAGTCACATCCAAATAGTTTCCAAATCTTACCTAAAATAACAAAATCATCAACGTCGCATTTGCAAATCTCTTTCACATCATGGTAAGTACGTGTTTCAGTCACTGGGCTGACCTGTAACACGGCACAACCTAGACAAAGAAAGGAAGGAGGTTTTTACCAATAAGAAGAAAAAGAAAAACTGTACAACCTGCAACACCCAACTAAATAGAAATTGGGAAATGAAGAGGGCTAAAAGTTTAAGAGAATTAAACATTTCAACTTAAAGAATTAAAAAATTTGGAACTATTTGCGTGTTCTTTTTGCACTCACTATGGTTAAGTGCCTGTAGTCCCAGCTACTCGGAAGGCTTTCATCACAAAGAAGCTATCTGTAGTCCATCCAATGTTTTAAAATATTGAAACACTGAAAGCATCTAAACGTTTAATAATAGGAAATTGATTTTGCAAATCACACAATTAAATACTATCATTTAAAAATGTAAATCTGCCAGGGGCAGGGGCGTGCACTTGTAGTCCCAGCTACTGAGGAGGCTGAGGTAGGAGAATCACTTGAGCCCAGGAGTTCAAGTCCAGCCTGGGCAACATGGCAGAACCCCCATCTCTACAAAAAATACAAAAAAATTAGCCCAGTGTGGTGGCCTGTCCAGCACCTGTAGTCCCAGCTGCTCAAAAGACTGAGGTGGGAGAATCACTTGAGCCCACCACTTGAGATTGCAGTGAGCTATCATGCAACAACCCTCCAGCTTGGGCAAATGTACCCTAAAACCCTAAAAAAAAAAAAAAAAAAAAAAAGTGAAAACTATAGCAACATGATTATTAATACTATTAGTATGAATACTATTAATAATACTGATAATAATTAATAGTATTAATAATCATTATGATTAATTATATTATTAATATAATTATATAATCATTGTAAATATAAATTTGTAAAACTGTCTTCATTTGAATAAACATAGGAGAGAAACACAGAAAAAGGAATACAGTTGTTTAAGGAAATAGCCTAGCCCATAGTTTACATAGAAGTTATGTGGGCTGGGCGCAGTGGCTCACGCCTGTAATCCCAGCACTTTGGGAGACTGAGGCAGGTGGATCACAAGGTCAGGAGTTTGAGATCAGACTGGCCAACAAGGTGGAACCCCGTCTCTACTAAAAATACAAAAAAAAATTAGCCAGGCATGGTGGTGGGTGCCTGTAGTCCCAGCTACTTGGGAGGCTGAGGCTGGAGAATCGCTTGAACCTGGGAGGCAGAGGTTGCAGTAAGCTAAGACCATGCCATTGCACTCCAGCCTAGGCAACACAGAGAGACTCCATCTCAAAAAAAAAAAAAAAGAAGAAGTTATGTGAAGGGTTTTGCAGTAGGCTGGCTGACTTTAAGACAGAATCCATTCTAGCTGGGTGACGATGGACAACCACCACTTCCAGCTGCAGTTTCCTCATGGGTAGAATGGGGGTAAGAGCACCCATCTGTGTTTTTCACTGTCTTTTGCCCATCATCCATAGTAACATACAATTTACATTGTGACTTAATACAGACACAATGTTTAACTGATTAAAAAAAAACTTTCAGGAAACAATGCTCACCCTCAGCGAGATGCACTCTGATACTTTCTACGCTTGTTTTTTTTTTTTTTTTTTAATGTTCTCAGGACCAACTGGCAGTTTGAGTAATACCAACCCACCTCATGGAGGAACATCTATTGCCACAAATGTCACAAGAGAAATACTTAATAAAAGATAAATATTTATATTTGGAGGATAGAAATATTCTTAATTTTCATTTAACATATTCATATTTATTCATGTTTTCTTAAAGTTTCAGCTACCATCAATTTACACCCAACCACTATTTATAAAAATACCTATTTCAGACAAGGCATTATACTAAACACAAATACAAACAAGAAAATTTCTCATCCATCTAAGAGTTTAAAATCTCATGAAGGGCTGGGGGTGGTGGCTCACACCTGTAATCCCAGCACTTTGGGAGGCCAAGGCAAGTGGATCACCTGAGGTCAGGAGTTCAAGACCAGCCTGGCCAACATGGTGAAAGCTCGTCTCTACTAAAAATACAAGAATTAGCTGGGCGTGGTGGTGTGCGGCTGTAATCTCAGCTATTTGGGAGGCTGGGGCAGAAGAATGGTTTGAACGTGGGAGGTAGAGGTTGCTGTGAGCCGAGATCACACCACTCCACTCCAGCCTGGGCAACAGAGAAAGACTCCATCTCAAAAACAAAAAAAAAAACAAACAAAAAAAAAACAAAACACAGTTGCATTGCATGGGCCTTGAGAAGTTCTGAGGCAGGGCTCTGCACTACACAACTCCAGGGAAAGCCATGCATGCAGATGGCACTGGAGCATTCTGGAGCACAACCTGTGTTTCATTCCACATGGATGGTGCCCCTCCCCTGGGATACAAACCAGGGAACATGTCACAGTGACAGTGGCAGGAGATTGCTTCTGAAGGATGGGAAGGATGAAAGACCTGATGTGTGGTTACTGGGGGAACCCACATTTCAGGACATCCTTCCCAAAGCCATGGGGGGAAATGTCTGCCAGCAACTATACACAGTCTAGTTCAACTACAGCCTACCATCCAGCCAAGGGGAATGGCAGGAGATTCCTGTTTAAAAGGCAGGAAGCAGCCGGATGCCACAAGGCTAAAAATTCCAGAATAAAATGTGGCACAAGGTCAGCAAGCCATTATAGAGGACAAAAAGTTGTGATCCAGGAAGACAGATATATGCAGGATCAACTAGGGGAAACAAGTTGAAAGTAAAGAGAGAAAATTAAACCAAATCGGTATTAAAGAACTAAATTGTAGTTCTTACAAAATGACTAGCCAGAAGGCCACTGCAGCGGGCCAGGTAAGGGATAGAAATGGGAAATGGATGGAAGAGAAGTGATTATGACAGAAGTCAGGATTAATTTGTTTACTAACTAGAAACGGGACAGGAGCACAAGACCAAGGAAGAAGAGAGTCCAGCGTACTAAGTAGGAATTACTTCTTCTCCACCCACATTCATTTTCTCCCTACTGGTAGCCTCAGAGGGCACGATCGTCCATATCACATTCCCCTGCCCCCCTGGCTGCATCTGACCAACCAGTTATGGACATCTAACCAAGGCAAGGCCCATCAGGTGCTCTGCCCTGGGATCTGGACTGAGGGTCCTGCAAAACTGAGTTGTTGAGCTGTGAGGACCTGGCTGAGTGGTCAGGAAGACTGCAGAGCTGAAACTAGATGCCAGGGGTGGGTAGAAGTAGGTAGGCTACAGAAAAAGAATGAAGCAATTGCTAGAAAAGAAGAGATGAGAGGCCCAAAGTCCCCGAAAACATAGACCCTGGAGTTATGTCTATACTGGTCATATGTGTCCCAGATATATTTCCCACCACTGGGTTCAGTGAGAATGTTCTGTATCTTAAGACAAAACAACCCTTTCAATTTGAGCCAGTTAGTGCATTCAACGGGCATTTGATCATATACATATTCTGTGCCAGGCATTATGCTACACACCAGATGGAGTGAGTTCTTCCTTTGTTATTGAGTATTCCTGATTAACGTGTAGTAAACGAAGTCAAGAAGAAAAGCAAACTTTATTGGTTTTCTTTGGAAAGAAGAGGATTGTGAGAGAGTGATGGAGAGATGACTAGTTTAGACATATTAAGTTATAGGTTAACTATGCCCACCTTTATGTTGCAGTGAACATATATCAACAATGAATAAAATGAAGCATTTTAAGTCACCCAGAAATGAAGTATTAAGTCAGAGGTCCTGGGGGGCCAGCCAGACGGACAAGCCTCCAGCCATAGAGAGCAAGCACTTAGAAGAGATGTCCAGGACTGAAAACAGATTTGGGAGATAATAGCTGAGAAGGAATAATTGAAGGTGTATAGTAGGTTAAATCTGCCAGGAAGCAACTACAGATTTAAAAAAAGAATATACGACTGGAGGCAGGACTTAAGAAATTGTAAGAAAGTAGCAAACCCTAACATGAGCTATCGGCTTAGGCACTCGTCCCTCAGGGAAGAACCCCCAGGTCCCAGAGTGAGCCGGGCTGCTCCTCCTCAGTGACGGTGACGCACTGTGCTGGGTCCCCACCTCTGTTCTACAAGTTACCCCATAGGGCTTCCCGGTCCTGTGCTCCAGCACGCAGGCTCCTTGAGGGAAGGAGCACCCCCTGCGTACTGCTGATGTTCAGCACCTAGCACAGCACAGGCCCATTACTGAGCGAAAAAAAGAAGACTCATTGGACAAGGAAAGATGGTGTAAGAAGAGCTAGGAGAATGCCATGTGACAGAAAACAAAAGACGAGGAGATATCAGCCACTTTTATTTCCAGTGAAAAAAAAAAGTAGGATAAAGTCCAAGATTAAAAGAACAAAACAAAACAAAACATAGGATTTGACAACTGAAGCATGATAACCAATCCTGACCCGAGATGGCAGAAATGGTGAGGATTACAGAGGTTACTCAAGAAGTTTTTAGACAAAGGATTTAAAGACATACATTTGTCCTCCTTTATGTGCAGTTTCACTTCCCATGGTTTTAGTTACCTGCAGTCAACTGGTCCAAAAATATTCAATGAAAAGTTCCAGAAATGAACAATTCTTAAGTTTTAAATTGTGCACCATCCTGAGTAGGATGATGAACTCCCACACGTCTTGCCATGTCCCCTCTGGAACATGAATCATCCTTTGTCCAGCATACCACACTGTATATACTACCCACCCACTAGTCACTTAGTAACCCTCTTGGTTACGAGAACAAAAAAAAAAGTAGCATATATAGAGTTTGGTACTATCTGAAGTTTCAGGCTTCCACTGGGGGTCTTGGAATATATGCCCTGTGGATAAAGGGTAATTATAGAGGAGATAGATGTGAAACACATAACATACAGCTTTCTCATATTTGCCCAACTTGCCTTCATAGCCACTGTATGAAGAAGTAGAAGACCCAGACTCTTGCTTTATGTTGGTATCAAAAGTCATTTCAGAGTCAGGCTGATCACTCCCAAGTAACCCACTGACTTCTTCTTTACTCCAGCTCTCTGTCTGCTGTTGACTGAGAATGTTACACTTCATTTTCTCCATTGCTGATATAATCATATCTGCAACATAAAAGTGGGCATTTTCCTGCAGAAAAAGAAATCAGTTAAAATACAAGCATAATCAACTTTTTCATGGAGGGTATATTAGATTTGAAAAATCAATATGCTTTATTTAAGTGGAATTAATGCATATGAGTATAAATATTCATTTAACTGAGTTATCATAGGTCACTCTATGACTTATAGCACACATTGTCCAGAGACATAGATTCAGCTTACTGTAATCAACGGACAACTCAAGTTGGATTTCTTGTTATACAAAACTTTAGGCTGGGGGAAGCCTAATGCCAGACATCATTCATCAACCACAGAAAACTTTCCAGCTAAGCACAGGCGCTGCCTTGGAACTCTTCTTAGCTTAGTGCTTCTGGCAGTCTCCATCAATCAAATGCTGAAAGGAAACCTATTTGTAATGCTTCATCAAACTGAAGTTTCCAGATTTAAATCAGAACAACACTATCTAAAGGATTAAGACTCTATGGTTAAAAAGAAAGAAGATAGCATTCACCTTTTCTACATCAACAGGCAGCACAAATACCTCCGGTGAGAAGGAATTCAAAGAAATGGTTCTTCTACTGACTTGAACAGCACCTGCCAATATAGCAAATTATTAAAAATGGGGAAAAGGGAGTTTAAAGATTACCTAATGAAATAAAACAATTATAGGAAATGGCTTTTAAATAATGTAAAAAAATAAGCACAATTCTAGAACAAATTAAGATGACAGGAAAAGAAAGATCTTTCTGATGGCAGGTCTTACAGATATTGCTTTAATGATGATCATTTCTAGGAGGGGCTGTTGGAGTAACTGGGAGGTATCCTCAGCTACCAGAGAGGAGGAGACCAATGAGGAAAAGAGGGCAGAAAGAGAACAGGGTCCTGGGAAATCCCAACAGGGGCTGGGGTAGGGTGAGAAGCCACAGTCCAGAAGCAGGGTCCCAAGGATTACAAGATCGCTTCTCTAACTCATTGTGATTGATTTTTTTTTTTTTTGAGATGGAGTCTCGCTGTCGCCCAGGCTGGAGTGCAGTGGCGCAATCTCGGCTCACTGCAAGCTCCGCCTTCCGGGTTCACGCCATTCTCCTGCCTCAGCCTCCAAGTAGCTGGGACTACAGGTGCCCGTCACCACGCCCGGCTATTTTTTTTTGTATTTTTAGTAGAGACGGGGTTTCACCGTGGTCTCGATCTCCTGACCTCGTGATCCGCCCGCCTCGGCCTCCCAAAGTGCTGGGATTACAAGCGTGAGCCACCGCGCCCGGCCTTTTCTTCTTCTTTTGAAACAATATCTCGCTCTGTCACCCAGGCTAGAGTGCAGCGGCGTGATCACAGTTTAGTGCAGCTTCAACCTCCTGGGCTCAAGCGATTCTTCCACCTCAGCCTCCCTAGCAGCTGAGACTACAGGTGCCATCATGACCAGCTGATTTTCTAAATTTTTTTTGCAGAGATGGGGGTCTCATTAGGTTGCCCAGGTTGGTCTCAAATTACTGGGCTCAAGCTATCCTTCCACCTCAGCCTCCCAAAGTGCTGAGATTACAGGCAGATTGAGCCACTGCACCCAGCCCTTAACCTCCTGTCTAGAGAATAAAATCCATCCAAAAAAGGTCAGCATTGCTTCTCTAAGTTAGTCTTCTTCCAGTCAAAACCAACAAACTGCAGAAGGTACATTCTGCTGACACATCCATTCCTGCACCCTTAGCCACTCCATTACTGGCAATGACCACCATCAAAACAAACATTTTTTCTGTCATGTGATTTCTTACTGCAGCATTTAAAGCAAAAATTTCTGTGTCAAGAGCTGAGATGTCCCAACCTGCTAAATTAGAACAAAATGCTGCACATGGTGGTGACACAGCTTTCAGCATGATGGAGGTGCAAGCAGGGTCATTCAAATCCCTTGCTTCATGTTCAAGAAAGTAGTTGTTGCATGGAAAAACTTGGACTTCTTAGCTTCAGAAGCTATGGGTTGGCAAACTTTTCCTGTAAAGGGCTAGGTGGTATATATTGGAGGATCTGAGGGCCATACAGTATCTGTTTCAACTACTCTATTCTGCCACTGTAGTGAGAAAGCAGCTATAGACAAAAGAGAAATTCATTTATAAAAACAGGAAGCTGGCAGGATTTGGTCCACAGGTCATAGTTTGCAGACTCCGAGGATAGAGGGAAGAGCACAAAGAATCAGAACAGAGTGGATTCCAGTTCCAGCTGTCCATTCACCAGCTGTGCCTCTGCATCAAAATGCTCTTAGCCCTTAAACTGGGATATTTATCAGGACATTAAGGAGATAAAGGAAGGTGAAAGTGTTTGTAAATGTGTAGTTCCTACACAAACAAAATAAACTGTGGAATCCCTTCCTACAGCCTCAAGAAATGCTTACAGATGCAGATAGTCTTTCCTTAAAGTATTTTCTGAAAAAAGAAAACCCTTTTGCCACCATCTGAGATGCAGCGGTCATAGGAATATCCACATCTTAGTGGCCAATGGCTGTTTTCCCTATTGCTGCCTCCACACCAGAGAAAGAAAGAACCAGATCACTCAAGCCTTCTTTTTCTTAATCTTATAGAATGAATCCCCTTACTGAGTTTAAGAGATATTCTCAAAACATTCTGTGAGTTGTTCCTAAAGGCACTGACAGGAGCTGTTGGGAGTCCTTGTCTTTGGGCAAAAGGGGCTGGGGTATCTGTTTTCTTTCTGAGAAAAAGACAAAGCGAAAGGATAATTTTAAATTGTAGAGCTACTTCCTGTACCGTGATAGAGTAAAAGGTTTCAGGCAAGTGTATGCTAGGCCGCAAAGATCATCTTCAGTTTATTATAACTTGTCATTATGGTGGTTCTCTGTTGGGGAGAGGGCTTTCCTCTATGAGACAATCTATTAAGACTAATCTCTCACTTAGCCACTATTAAATTTGCAAGTCACTCTTAATCCTTAGAACTATCCAAGCAAGTGAGCAAAAAAATAGAAAAAAAGAAGGCCTGTAATCAGTCTTGTCGTTTTGCTCAAACTTGGTCCTTA
Source organism: Hylobates moloch (assembly GCF_009828535.3). NCBI lineage: Eukaryota > Metazoa > Chordata > Mammalia > Primates > Hylobatidae > Hylobates > Hylobates moloch. The sequence goes on from NW_026652279.1 coordinate 108,077,604, forward strand.
TCTCAAAATTAACCATTAAAAGATTGTTCAAAATTTGTTCTTCTTAAGCAATGAATAAATGTGTTAAAGACTGTCATCATCTTTGATTGCTCAAACATTTCCAAAAGAACAAATAAACTCCATATTTTAGGTAAGGGGGAAGATGAGCTCCTGCTAGTGAGAAATAAATATACAGAGAAATAGACAGGCAAGGCAGCAGGCAGACTGATGGCTTTTAAAATTGCTTTGAAAGAAAAATCTTCATTGATTATTTGTACTAGGGTTCTAATAGAAATGTAAATTAATAATGACAAGTGTGACTATAATATAAATATTTTAAAATGAAATAAACATGTCACAGATTATAACAATAATAGCTAACTTATTGACTCTTGAGCAGTACTTTGCATGGATTATCCAATTTTCAGGAATTTTAGGGTCTTAGGAATATGTACATTACTTCATAGCAGTGACAGCCTTGTTTTAATAAAAAGGGGTTTTGTATAGTCTTCGGGGGAAACTGTAGTTATTGTTTTAAAATCTTACTATTTTTCCATCAGACTCTATACAGGTAAATATAACAAGTGAAGTGAGTTCACCACCTACTAGGTACTGGTGTGAAATAGAGCCCCCTGTGACTGTCTGGAAACACCTCCAATCGCCACACTGACTTGACAGTGCTTCCAATGCTCTCCCTTTTAGACAATTTAATGAGCTCTAAGTTCCTGAAGGCAGACACCAGCTTAAAGATGGCACATGGCACTGATTATCAACTACGTTAAGCTAAAAAGATAACAATTCTCTGCAGTCTAAGGAGAAAGCCAATACTTCATTTCACCTATTGTGACCATCCAGATGGCTGGGCTGCTGACAATATTAAATGAGGCAATGCACTGTCCCATGAGGAAGACAATAAGGCAGGCTTTAGAGCAAGGCAAAGCAAGGGTGTGAACAGAGAGGCATGAGGGAGGTCACCTACTAAAATTACCTTCATCAGCAGAAGATGTCAGATGGGAAGGCTCAAAAAAAGCACTGTCAGTCTCAGGATATGGGGAGGTGGCCAAAATCCTAGGGCTCGTGGGCAGAGACACCCAATGAGAGTATCCTGGGCGGACCATGTGTACTTCTGTTGAGGACAGAGAGAAGCTGCTACTCTTTTCACTTGAGCCATGAGGAGAAGCGCTGCCAATGGAGTCTGTAGTATCCTCAGACAATGCTGTCTCTGCCAGGGAGTCCCCGAGGCACGAAGGTGAAGGGCCTGAGGGAGAGGCAGCATCTGTCACAAAATGGGTCCCGCTGTTCCCTGCTGCTGGCACCTGAGGTTGCAAGTCCTGCGGCTGTTGCTGCACATCCTGGGGGTTGATCCAGACAGCTTTGTGCCTCATGAGCCTGATGTCTAATTGGCAAGGAGGATGGTCAGTGTTCAGGAGTCTGGGCGAACCATCAATAACGCCAGAGTGATCGCTGATCCCTTCCCAGGGCTCCACAGGAGAATCCTGCCTGACTGTAGACTGTGACACCATCTTTCCAAGCTTGTGACTGGTGTGAATCCATTCAAAACAGATAGAGGGGGTTCCCCGATTGCTGGTACTACTTGATTTGGGCCCTGAGCTCACCACATGGCCAGCTGGGGGTCTGGAGAGCTATTCTGCAATGAGCAAAGAATCGTTCAAAATAAGTAAGAATTCAATTGTAATTTGGCTACAAATTATTTTGAGATGGCAAAATCCAAAAAATTTAGAAGTCTGTACTTGGTTCTATCCAACATAGTAAAGTCCACTTGGATTTATAAGTCGAAAAATAAATAAATCAGCCATAAAACTAGCAGTAAACCTACAGAGGCTTGACATTGGGAGAGGAAACATTTTTCAAAGCATAAAATTAGGAAGTCACAAAGGATCAACTGATAAATCCCATAAAAATGTAAAACATCCATGCATCAAAATTATTTGAAAAAAATTAAATGTCAAATCCAAGATAGGAATACTATCTGGAAGTAAAGACACATTTCCACATTTTTTTTTTTTTTTTTTTTAAGACAGAGTCTCACTCTGTCACCCAGGCTGGAGTGCAGTGGGGATCTTGGCTCACTGCAACCTCCGCCTCCTGGGTTCAAGCTATTCTGGTGCCTCAGCCTCCCGAGCAGCTGGGATTACAGGCGCGTGCCACCACGCCTGGCTGATTTCTGTATTTTTTAGTAGGGACGGGGTTTCACCATGTTGGCCAGGCTAGTTTCAAACTCCTGACCTCAGGTGATCCACCTGCCTTGGCCTCTCAAAGTGCTGGGATTACATGCATGAGCCACTGTGCCCAGCCATTTCCATATGTTCTTATTTTCCTTTAGTTTGTTCTTGTGTTTCAACGAAGTAGGCAAAGTGGTACATAAAACAGAGGGATGATCCACAGCACTAAAGACTTTGCTTCATGTAACTTATATTACCTTTCATACTTACAATATCAATATCAATGTATTCTCAGTTCATAACATTTAAAGAACACAGTATGAATCTAGAACCCATCTTTAAAACCCACTCACTTCTAAGCTCAGATTTTAGCTTTAGTGAAGAGGTAATGATTAAAATGTTGAGAGCTACACAAACAAGAAGCACTCTTGTCACTGTAATTACAGGCTCGGGAAATGTTTTGCTTTTCTGTTCTCCCACTGCCCTTTGCATTGTGAAGCTAAAAGCAACTTTCAACAGCAAAAGCAAGAAGAGCCAGGGGAAGGCCTAGAGATAGAAGGGTGGCCTGTGCCACATTCACCCTGCACAGTGGTGAACGGGAGACTCTGGAGTCAATTACAGGGCTGTAAATACCATCGCTGTGTATGTAGGCAACTCCCACGTGTATCTCTCTATTTCTGATTTCCCGGCTAGCAAATCTTATTGCCTATTTGACATTTGTTCAGTGGGCATTGCAACCTGATAACCTGATACATCCAAAACAGTCACTCATTTCTCCTGAAACCTGCTCCTTCCCTGCTTTTCCCCCCTCTCCCAATTGCCCAAGGCTGAAACTTAGGAGTCATTTCTGATCCTATCTTTCCTTAGCTCTCCAACTTCATTCCATCAGCAAGTTTACAGCTATAGCTGCCATCTTAGTCTGAGTTACCGTCTTATCACACCTGGACGTGCAGCCATAGCTTCCCAATAGGTTTCCCTGCTGTTACTCTTGGCCAGGCTGGAGTGCAGTGGCACAGTCTCAGCTCATTCCAACCTCTGCCTCCTGGGTTCAAGCAATTCTCTGCCTCAGCCTCCCAAGGAGCTGGGATTACAGGCGTGTGCCACCACACCAGCTAATTTTTGTATTTTTAGTAGAGACGGGGTTTCAGCCTGTTGGCCAGGCTGATCTTGAACTCCCGACCTCGTGATCCACCTGCCTCAGCCTCCCAAAGTGCTGGGATTACAGGTGGGATCCACCGTGCCTGGCCAGTAACACCGTGTTTTAACACCCAGAGGGTGCACCATTCTTAGAGGTACAGCAATACCAGGTTGATGCGTGGAGTGGACACAGCAAGCTCCTAGTCCACGTCCCTGCTCCAAAAATCCATTTAATATATTGTCCTCGGATAGAGGACCTATCAGATACTAAACTGATAAGAACAGATACTACACTTGATCTTAGCCAAAAGACCGAGAGGCGATTACTTTTGCCCATTTATAATCAAGAGGTATCCAGAGAGATCTTTTATAAACCTAAATCAGATCATCTCATTGCCCTAATCGAAATCCCCCAAAGGCTTCCCATCAAATCTGGAATAAAATCCAGACTCCTTACCTTGCCCTCAAGACCTGACATGATGCTGTCCCTGTAAACCTCTCTCACTTACCTTCATCCAGCCTCCATCAGCCCCAACCACACCGCAAGCTATTGAGCCCTATAGGCTCCTTCTAACCCTAGGAATGCTGTTGTATGTTTCCTCTTTCTGAATGCTCCTCCCCGAGATGATGACACATCTGGCTCTTTCCTGTCGTAAATGCCTTGATTTATAAATTACTTCCTCAAAGATATCTTTCCTAACCACCTTTCTTCTTAAGGTAGTTTCCCCATCATTCTCTCTCACATCGCCATAAACATTTAGTTTTCGTCACAGAGGTGCTCACTTCCTGCTATTTTTTAGTTCATTACCGCCATTCTCCCCCCACTCCCACCTAACTGTAAGCTTCATGAGAGGAGGGGCCTTGTCTTTCCCTGCTGGGTAGCATGCCCCACACCTAGAGCTGCATATGAGGGTTCAATAAATGTTTATGAATTGAAAGAACAAATCCAACAAAATGGAGACAAAGTTAAGAGCTAGAGAAAAGACAGGGTACAGTGGCTCATGCCTATAATCCCAGCACTTTGGGAGGCCAAGGCGGGTGGATAATCTGAGGTCAGGAGTTCGAGACCAGCCTGACCAACATGGCGAAACCCCATCTCTACCAAAAATACAAAAATTAGCTGGGCATGTTGGTGGGCGCCTATAATCCCAGCTACTGAGGAGGCTGAGGCAGGAGAATCGCTTGAACTTGGCAGGCAGAGGTTGCAGTGAGACAAGATCGTGCCATTGCACTCCAGCCTGGACAGCGAGACTCCATCTCAAAAAAAAAAAACAGCTAGAGAAAAGAGTTCTGTGGCAGATATAACTGTTCTATTAATGGGGCAGAATTACTCATATAGGAATAGAAGTGAATCCACATTCCCTAAAACATGAAATTGTTCTCACCCAATAATAAAAGTTCAGTAGACCAAAATAAGGTACATATGAAAACTGTTCTTGAGACTGAGTTTTGGAGACTTTTTGATTTGAGGGCCCTATATTTCAGTTTATACCTTCTGGAGTAATAAAGATGATAGTTTATATACACGCGCACACACACACACACATACACACAGTTGACCCTTGAACAACATGGATTTGAACTTTGTGGGTCCACTAACGTGGATTTTCTTCCACATTTGTCACCATGAGGCAACAAGACTAACGCCTCTTTTTCCTCCTCCTTTTCAGTCTACTCAACATGAGAGGATGAGGATGAAGACCTTTATGATGATCTATTTCCATTTAATGAACAGTAAATATATTCTCTCTTGCTTATGGTTTTCTTAATGACATTTTCTTTTCTCTGCTTTATTGTAAGAATGCATTATATAGTATTATACACTAATATGCAACATATGTGTTAATCAACTGTTTATGCTATCAGTAAGGCTGCGGTTAACAGTAGGTTATAAGTAGTGTTAAGTTTTAGGGGAGTCAAAAGTTGTGTGCAGATTTTCAACTGCACAGGGTGTTAGTGTCCCTAACCCCTGCATTGTGAAGGGTCAACTATATGTGTGTGTGTGTATATATATATATTTTGCATATGACATACATTGTTTCTGGAGGCATATATATATACCTTTTGTATATAACATATATTAATATATAAATGCATCTTTTGTATGTAATATACATATATATAAACGTATACATGCATCTTGAAAACACTACGAAAACCCCAAATCACCATTCACAAAATATCACAGAGTACAGCTGGTTGTGTTAACTGCCAGAACTCACCAGCCCAAAATGCCTATCTTCCTTCTCCTGACCTCAAATCCCACTTTGTGCACCAATTTCTCTTTGTCACACATCTTTTCCTCTCCAATAATTCTGGATTTTATAATTACAAAAGGAAACCATGACTACATTTTTATAAAATGCCCAAACACAGAAGCCTAGAGTAAAAAAGTGAACAGCTCTCATCACCCCAAGCCCCATAATCCTACTTTATTCTCATAAATAACATTGTTAACCATTCTATTCTTTCTAGACCTTTATCTATGAATTAACACACATATTTCAGACCAGAAGATATGTTTTCTTTTTTATACACATCCATGGGATCATACTGGAGATATTTTACAACTTATCTTCTTTTTCACTCAACAGTGTGTCCTGAGGGTGTATCTGATTCTCCTAAACTGTCCTATCACTTTCTATAGTATAAATATATCATACTTACTTAGCCAGACCCTACTGATAGAAATTTATTTTTAGCTTTTTGCAGTTATAAAGTATGTAACAATGAACATCCTTGTTCATGTCATTTTTTGGTTGACTTTCTTTTTTTAGTTCCTTTCTCTTACTAGTTCCACTCTTAGTCTGAGTCCATAGTTCATGATAGCCTCATTATTTCCAAGAGAATAAAACTATATAAGTAAGTTATGGTTTATTCTCAATTTTCTACACAAATCTTTTGTGTGTTTGGTGGGGGGAGATGATTATAGATGTGAAACCACATGAAAAATATGCAATCTCAAATGGTAAAGCAGTAGTGATTTCAGATGGTTTTGTTTTTCATTTTATTTTCTTTGAGACAAGTCTCACTCTGTTGCCCAGGCTGGAGTGCAGTGGTGCGATCTCGGCTCACTGCAACCTCTGCCTCGTGGATTCAAGCAATTCTCATGCCTCAGCCTCCCTAGCAGCTGGGATTACAGGTGAGCACCACCACGCCTGCCTAATTTTTGTATTTTTAGTAGAGACGGGGTTTCACCATGTTAGCCAGGCTGGTCTTAAACTCCTGACATCAAGTGATCCACCCGACTCGGCCTTCCAAAGTGCTAGATTGCAGGTGTGGGCCACTGTGCCTGGCCGATCCCAGTGTTTTTTATAAACAAGTTAAAGTCAATAGTTCAAAGAGAATGACCTTATTTGGAGCTTCCCATACATGGACTGACCTAAGTGAATTGAGAAAAACCAACTTCCTCATAAAAAACAACTGTCAAATGCAGGTGCTTGCTTCACTTCCTTCTAGAAAAGTGTTGTTCCTTCACAAAAATAACCAGCAGGTGCTGCTTTGCCAGGTTATAAAATCAAAGCATTGAGAGTTAGAATAGGCTCATAATAGATTCACAACCATGTCTAAGGTCACAGCTGGGCAGTGGCAGAGAGAGGACAAAAGGCCAGGTCGGACACTCACCAGGAGTATGAATTTCTCAAAGAGGCAGACTGACACAGAGGAGAAAGTAATGATTGGAAACCATCAAAGTCCATGCAGTAGTGACAGGAGGTCAATATCCCCATTTTTTATTTTATCTTTAAGGCAAAAAACAATTTGCCAGGTGCTATGATACCATTGCCAGGTATGTTACTTGTTGCCATATTGTTTGTAGTATGTTAGTTATTCAGTTAAGAAATATTTACTGAGCATCTACTATAGGTCTGGCATTGTTTTTGTTTTGGTAGCACTGGGGTAATAGAGGGGACTAAAATAAGCTTCCTGCCCTTCCTCAGCTTATGTTCTGGAGGAAGAGAGATAGTGAATAGACATACATTTATACATTCAGACATACATACATTTCAAAGATTGATAAGCAGAGGTAATACAGGTCTAAGCAATACTTAGCATCTTCTCAACATACTTCCTCCCACTGTCACAAAGGGGGTCCTTTGAATCAGAGATACTCAGGTACAAAAAATAAAATTTCCAAAAACATTTAAAGGAAGAGATATCAATCTCAAAGCTTACCATCATTCTTACTGAGATCTTCCAGCTGGGATTAAAAGGTAAGCACAGGCCAGATTACTAGTGAACATATATAGCTGCAGCAAAGGCCCCGGACAAACAAGAGACTTGAGGACTCCTCCAGCCAAGTCATTGTGACATCAGAGTCAGTGGCCCCATCGAGAATGATTGCATCACTAGAGCCACCACAGAGACACAGTATTAACAGCAAAGATGCAACTTCTGAAGGAGGGACAGAGGCCTCAGTGCCACCATGATGCCTACAGTGACCTCACAGAAGTCTTTCAGATCATAAGCAGAAAGCACTTTGAGAGCAGAGCAGCTTTAGCTCCCCCTATGTATAACAGTCTTCCAGTTATTTCATGAATAGGCAAAAGTACATCAGATTTAGGATTTAGGATTTTCTATACCCCAACACTAACTGCCTACTGAATACACAACTGGCGGCATCGGAGTAAAGACACATCTTAAAACTTACCTTGTCAGTAAGGCCTCCCTGGTCACCCCATAAAAACCAGCAATTGCCCCTCCCAAACAGTTCCTATCCCTCTCTTTAGCTCTATTTCTCTCTTTAGCACAAATCTCATTGTATTTAACCTCAATAACTAGTACCCACCAGAATGTTAAATCTATGAGGGCATTTTTTTTTCTTTTTTTTTTTTTTCTGAGACAGAGTTTCCGTCTTGTTGCCCAGGCTGGAGTGCAATGGCACAATCTCAGCTCACTGTGACCTCTGCCTCCCAAGTTCAAGCAATTCTCCTGCCTCAGCCTCCTGAGTAGCTGGGATTACAGGCACCTGCCACCATGCATGGCTAATTTTTTGTATTTTTAGTATAGACTGAGTTTCACCATGTTGGCCAGGCTGGTCTTGAACTCCTGACCTCAGGTGATCCACCCACCTCGGCCTCCCAAAGTGTTGGGATTACAGGTATGAGCCACTGCATGCGGCCGAGGGCACTTTTTAAAATAACATATTTTGGACACTGCTTTGTCCCCAGAACCCAGAACAGTGGCGACAATAGGTGCTCAATAAATATATTCTTTGCACTTATGAATGAAATCATAAATTATCAAACAATACCTAGGTATGGTTATGTTGGTTATTTCTTTGTCACCCAAGAAAGGAAGTCAAGAATGGATGACACCCTTTAGAAGAAATTAGAAATCATGACCTAAATGTTCATCAACCATTTCCTTAGAATAAAGGATACTAGAGAATAAGAAATCACAAATAAATAAGAGTCGAGTGAAAAGTAAAATTCATTTTTATCAATTTTATGGTACATTACTAAACACAGCCAGTAATAAACAAATACTAAGTAGAACACAAATAAATCTTTAACTGTAGCATGTGAGCTGTTTGGTTACCACAATTCCCCAGAACTTCTTCCCTTCTTTCTCGGGATCTACTTCTCTTCATGCTTTGACGTTCGGCAAAGATTCACATCCCCAAGAGAGTAACAGAGTCTAAAACTACCACATATCAAAATAGAAACCATCAAGACACCTAATAATTTAACTCGACAGCTTCCAAAACAGTGTCCAGGAATTACAGTAAACCGCAATTTTCCTATTTCATCTATATACTATATACTATGTTGTAATAAAAGCAGCAGAAACGAAACAGTGCTATACTGTGATGTGGCTGGGTGGTGTCAGAAAAGACTTCACTCCAACTGATTTAGCCTTTGGTAACCTCTTTGAAGGTTTGCTGTCAGAAGAACACAAAAGAAGGTCAGAAAGCAATCAAGAGAAATGGGTAAGTAAGAAGGGGAAGGCAAAGTTCATGGAAAATTGAATATATCACCTAAAAGAACTGCAGGGTTGCCCAAAACACCCAAATGACTGACTCCCTGTGGCCACTGCATATGACACCCTTCCCAGTCTCATTCTGCAAAATCATAATTTGCAAAATTTCAGGTGTTATTATGCCAAGTTGAGAACTGAAATGGAGACCATTAGGGGACTTACCCAAAGTCTCCCCATTAGTAATTAGCAGAAGTAGGACAAAAACAAAAGTCTGAACGTGATCCAAAGCTGTTTCCACTGGTATTCACATGTTCCGTTTGGGCTGAAATTAGCAGGCTATTTTCAATTTCATTAGCAAAGTAATTTTAAGAACTTTCCCATCAGATATGACATAAAATATAGGATTAAGACCCACATAGGTATATTTGATTTCATGCCTCTGGACAATCATTTACGAAATTTTATTATTATTCCTATTTGTATAAAAAAACTTTGTGCCACACAGATCTAATATAAGAATATTAATTTATACACCTTACACGTGTACAGCTATGCTAATACATTAGGATACATACAGCATATGTAAAAATAGAATTTTGTTCTTTCTTTCCAATGAATTATCTTACACTTAAAAGGTAAATACCCTCTACTTTGGGGACCACTGCTAAATTAACATTATACCTAAAAACCTTACATATAAAAAAAAACAAAAACAGATTTATATGCAACAGAATTTGATAACTAAGACTGAAAAAATATTAATACAGAAATTTACCCAAAGTAAGGGTATGTAGCTGCACTTGAAAAATGGCTGGATTTCCATGTTTGGGCAAACAAAATGGAGGGCCATATTGGAAAAATGGTCTGACAGTTCCTCAAATATTAAATATACAGTAACCATTTGATCTAATAATTCTACTCCTGGATATATATACCCAAGAGAAATGAGAACACACATTCACACAAAAACTTGTGCCCAAATATTTCTAGCAGCACTATTCATAATAGCCAAAAAGTGGAAACAAACGAAATGACCATCAACTGATGAATTAACAAAGTGTGCTATATCTGTACAATGAAACGTTATTCAGCCATAATTAGAAATGAAGTACTAATTCATGCTCTGACATGGATGAGCACTGAAATGACTATGCTAAGTGAAAGAAGCCAGATACAAAAGACATTTGGATACTAAATGTCCAGAATAGGCAAATCCATCGAAATAGAAAGGAGATTTGTGGTTGCTTAGGGTGGTGGGATGGGAACAGCTAAAGGATACCAGGTTTCTTTTTGAGGTGATGAAAGTCTTATAAAATCAACTGTGGTAATGATGGCATATATTTGTGAATACACTGAAAATCATTAACTTGTACACTTTCTTCTTCTTTTTTTTGTTTTTGTTTTTGTTTTTGGTTTTTGAGACAGAGTTTCACTCTTGTTGCCCAGGATAGAGTGCAATGGTGTGATCTTGGCTCGCCACAACCTCTGCCTCCTGGGTTCAAGCGATTCTCCTGCCTCAGCCTCCCGAGTAGCTGGGATTACAGGCATGCACCACCACGCCTGGCTATTTTTGTATTTTTAGCAGAGACAGGGTTTCTCCATGTTTGTCTGGCTGGTCTCGAACTCCCGACCCCATGTGATCTGCCCGCCTCGGCCTCTGTTGCTCAGGCTGGAGTGCAGTGGCATGATCATGGCTCACTGCAGCCTTGACCTCCTGGGCTCAAGTGATCCTACTGTCTCAGCCTTCAGAGCAGCTAGGACCACAGGTGTGCCACCACATCTGGCCAATTTTTTATTTTTGTAGAGGAAAGGCCTCACTATGTTGCTCAGGTTGGTCTCAAACTCCTGGCCTCAACCAATCCTCCTAGTTCAGCCTCCCAAAGTGCTGGGATTATAGGCAAGAGCCACCATGCCTGGCTAGACTTGTACACTTTAAATCAGTGAAGCATTTGGCATGTAAATTCTATCTCAATCTCAATAACAGTATTTTTTTTTAAATAAGAAATAGGAAATGCTCATCTCCCTTCAAAAAGATCTAGAACTAAAGGGAGCTGTATTTCATGGGCTACAGGGATCAAAGGAGCACAAGCTACATGTCCGGCTGTGAACAAAAATACTGAAAGGATAGGAGAAAATTAAAAGGAGAAGCAGAGAGTAGATAAAGGAAATACTGAATAAATGTGTCAAAAATAGGTAAGGAGAAGAGGAAGTAAAAGTGAAATTGTCATGACAGAACTATCTAGAAAAGGAAAAGAAAAAAGAAATCAAGGCTGGTAAAGACAACAGATGACCACCAGCAATTGAGCACCTACTGTCAGACCCTACCCTGAGGAATCCAGACATCCACAATGATCTTTTTTTTTTTTTTTTTTTTTTTTTTGAGACAGAGTTTTGCTCTTGTCACCCAGGCTGGAGTGCAGTGGCATAATCTCGGCTCACTGCAACCTCTGCCTCCCAGGTTCTAGCGATTCTCCTTGCCTCAGCCTCCCAAGTAGCTGGGATTACAGGCACCCGCCACCATGCCCAGCTAATTTTTTTTTGTATTTTTAGTAGAGACGGGGTTTCACTATGTTACAGGCCAGGCTAGTCTCGAACTCCTGACCTAGTGATCCACCCGCCTCAGCCTCCCAAAGTGCTGGGATTACAGGCATGAGCCACCGTGCCTGGTGTATCCACGTTTATCTTTAAATCAGTGCTGCAAGAAGGCTCTAAGGCCAAGATTTACAGATGATAAACAAGGTC
>NW_026652279.1:108094563-108455707 GCF_009828535.3 Hylobates moloch
AAAAAAAAAAAACTTTGAGGTCTAATTTACATTTACTTCTTTTAATAAATATAAAGCTAAGGATCGTTGGAATGAATGCATTTTTAAACAATTTTTCAACACAATTGTTGGAAAAATCACATTAAGTGTATAGTTTATTCTAACTTCTATTCATTTTCCAGCCTACTGATAACAAAAAGGCTTGAATCTGAAACTTTTCTTTCTACACTCTGAGAAGTATTTTACTTTCACAGAGCATACTTTGTGCTCAGTAGAAACAAAGGATTCATTCAATGTAGAATTATTATCATCATTTTACGGGTCAGAAAAGGAAGTAAAGTGATGACCACATAGCCACTCAGAAGCATGCTCAAGTCTAAACCCTGGAACCTTGTCCATAGCCCCGTCTCACCATCCATGTTGCCTCCGTGTGCGGGATAAAACACAATGCAAAAGTTAAAACACTCGCACACACAGGACTCAATTAAATATAATTGTAATGCCAATCTGAGAAAAATGACTTATTAGCTGTGTGATTTTGAGCAATGCTCTTAACCTCCCCATGAAGGATGGTGTGAGAACGAACAGAATTGTAGCATGTGTATCAGTCTGGTACGCAATGTCCTACGAAGGTTAGCTTTACTATCACCATCATTATTATTGCAGAAAGACGTTCAGTTCAGAATAAGACAGCACAGTTAAAGAGACCTAGTTTTATTTTCTAGCTTCTTAACTGAGTTATCTTTCAGCTCCTTTTAATTAAAAAGAAAAAACAATCAGAGATCTAATCGGGTATCAGGAAGATACATAATATGACTAACAGGCACTAATATTACAACACTTATAGTCTCTGGAAGGCTGGACATACTTATCCAAGAACTGCCTAAATTTTTACAATAACACATCATGCTAAATCTTCCATATTAGAAATTCCATATTTCTCTCCATGCTAGAAATAATCGTCCCATATTAGAAATATGAATGTAGATTTGGTAACAAAGGAAACTATTCAAATTTGCCGGTGCTATTATTTGTGTGCCTTCAGATGGGTGGGGAAAAAATGTGTCAGCAAGCAATGCACCCTTTCTTTAGTTTTTCACTTATTATCCTCTAAAGATCATGCAAAAAAAACAAAACAAAACAAAAAAAAAACGTTTACTCTTGGATGTTTACATGGCTCTGACAGAATGTTCCCTGTATCAAAAAACAAGAACTCAGCCAACAATGTTTTTGTTGTTAAACGGTTGCATGAAGACTATGTCCAGTCAAATCTAATCCCTCACCCCGCTCCAAGGCTATGACCCTCAATTTTCATCAAAGTTCCTACCATCTCCCACTTTGTACAGGCCCTAAAGAAGTTAATGAAAAAGGCAAAGTTCCTGTCCTCTGCTGTCACTCAGTAATGAGCAGTTTCACGTGGCAGTGCAGAAACTGGGGTTTGAGAAACAGATGTGTCCTGACACTCGGGACCGGTAATCATGAAAACTCCAGCACTGCCATAAAGATGCTGTCTTAACTCGGCTCCAAACAAGGTTCTGTCGGCGGCCGGCAGTGTTTCAGCGGGCAGCAACGTGGTGATACCTTCATAGGATACTTTATAGGCTTCAAAACACTTCCCTCCCTCCAGGCCATTAACCTTCTAAACCACAGTGGGGTACGGCTGGACTATTCTCCCCCTGAGGCAAGGGAACTGAAGTTCAAGGAGTTTTCTTGACTTGCCAAGATCTCCCCGCTACTTTGGCTTTAAGAAACTGGATCTAAGAAACTCAAGCTTACGGATTCTCTGTCCTCTGCGCGCTCCCACCACATCTTCAATTCAAAGATCCTTCCAAATTCCACAGAAATAACCTAGTAAGGGCAGCTCTTGAGTATACCCTTTCCTTCGAGTCTTAATTTTCACTCAAGGCGAAATAATCCCTCCTCTGAAAGTTCTCCACGTTCTCCAAGCGGACAGCATCAAGTTCGCAGGGGATCCGGATCAGTCTCAGCAGGTGGACTTCACAAGGGGCGGGTTGAGGGAACGCCAGCCTGACGGTGTCCGGCGTGGCGGGGGGGGCGAAAGGGGGTGGGTTGCTACGTAGGGCGTTCGGACCAAATAACGCGCCGCGATTTCACACTCCAGCCTAGCTCAGTTATATATCAAAATGTTTTTCTGTCACCACATATGCACGACTTTGGCCGTGTTGAGGACGAGAACAGAGAAAAGACACTGATCCCACAACACTGCGCCTGGGAGGACGCAGGGCGCAGGCTTTGTAGTCTCTGAGAATCGCCCTGCGTAAAAGTGTCCTGAGGTCCCGCTTCTGCGCCCTTCCCGGCCCAAGCCGAACACAGGGTCAACCTCACTCTACAAAGTCAACGGGAAAGAAATCCGCCACCCCGCGAGGAGCCCCTTCCTACTGTCTCCAAGGGGTCCCCGACACTGCCCTGACCGACCCTAAGATACCTGGGTGTCTCTGCTGGGCACAAACCTCTCTGGCGCCCCTTCCACCATCCCACCTCCCCCGCGGCCCTCCGTTCCTTTTCTCCAACCACCCTCTCCACCCCGCGCCGCTCCCCTCTCGCCCCCGGCCCCACCCGCCTCACCCAGCCAAACCCGAGCGGTGGAACGCTGCGCCGGGTAAACGCCGCGCGTCGGGTCCTCCCTCGCGCGGCTCCGGGCAGCGTTCCGTGGCCACCGCGCTCCCCATAACAGCAGAAAGGGGAGGGAGGAAAGCTACCGAGGAGGGGACAGCGACGCCCCGACGCCGCCACGCCCCCCGTCCCCCACCCCGCCTCCCACACGGGGGCCACCGTAGCTCTCTAGAAGCTCCTCAGGGAAGCGAAGCGCCATTCCCGCTGCAGGCACCGAGACGCCGCCGAGATGGAAGAAACTCCGGCCACGCGCGCTCCTACACCGGTGCCTTGGCGCCCCGGCCCAGCACCACACACCTATACGCCCCTCTGCCGGTCCTCCTAGAAATCTCGCCCTGCCCTACCCGCAGGGCCAGACGCAACGACGCTTTCAGGGGTCAAAGACCTAGCAGAAATGAGTTCCCAACCCCAGATGCCCCAAGCAGCAGTATTTAGCAGTCATACAATTGCCTGAAATGAAGAATGAGTAATCTGGACGAGTCGGCCCTGAAATCGACCTGCAACTTACCCGGAACGTGAGCTGCCTCTCTCTGACCTCTGCTGGCTGCTTCACCTGGAGTCGGAGTCCGACTCATTTAGCACTTCACTGTCCGCGTTAGTTCAGCCTTCACTGTCAGCATCTCGTCACCTTGTCCTCTTG
This sequence comes from Hylobates moloch, assembly GCF_009828535.3. NCBI lineage: Eukaryota > Metazoa > Chordata > Mammalia > Primates > Hylobatidae > Hylobates > Hylobates moloch. Next base: position 108,097,817 of record NW_026652279.1, read on the forward strand.
CAGCGAAGGTGTGGAATCCCATCACGGGTGTGCAGTGGTTAGTCCTGAGATCATGGTGGTGCTAGGAGAACCTGCCAACCAATACAGAAAGTTGTCACGAATAGAAACCTAAGCTCTGGCCGGGTGCGGTGGTTCACGCCTGTGATCCCAGCACCTACTTTGGGAGGCCGAGGCGGACGGATCACTTGAGGTTAGGAGTTCGAGACCAGCCTGGCCAATATGGTGAAAGCCTGTCTCCACTAAAAATATAAAAATTAGCCGGGCATGGTGGCGGGCGCCAGTTATGCCGGCTACTAGGGAGGCTGAAGCAGGAGCAACCTGGGAGGCGGAAGTTGCAGTAAGCCGAGATCGCGCCATTGCAGTCCAGCCTGGGCGACAGAGCAAGACTCTGTCTAAAAAAAAAAAAAAGAAAGAAAAGAAAGGAGAAGAAGGGAAGGAGGGAGGGAGGAAGGAAGGCAGGCAGGAAGGAAGGAACCCAAGGGAGCGAGGGAGGGAGGAAGGAAGGAACCTAAGCCCCTCTCTCTTGGTGCTCTAACTTCTCCCAGGGAGGTACCTCTGAGCTGCCTGCAGTGGTAATGACACGTAGGTGAACCGGTCCTGGCTTTCTTAGAAGATTCCCTGCTGCGTAAAACCAAATCCCATTGCACTTTCCTGGGTTCTTTGGCTTTGTCCTTTGTCATTTCCAGGATGGAGCAAAGGCACTGGTAATTTGGGTTTTACTTGCTTGGTACCTCTGGCATGGAGTGGCTAAACAATGGCACCATGTACAAGTTGCTGCCATCTTCAGATAAAATCTTGAATCAATATGACAAAAGTCAGATTAATACTAGCTGCCAATAACCCTGCTTCCCTTGGGGGCAGCCTGTTTGGAGCCTAGACCAGCTTCGACCTGCAAGAACTCTGGATATTTGGAATATTTAAAATTCCAAATACAGTATCCCAGGAATTCAGGTCAGGTGAAGGCCGATTGGGAAGGGCTTACCTTAAATGAATCAGAACGAAAAAGGTGTGGGTGTGTGCTAACATTTTTTGAGTATCGGCTATGTGCCAGGTACCTTTTCTTATTATTTTAATCAAGTCTATGAACATCCTCAGAATAACAAATCATTGTTCCCATTTCACAAGGGGGAATCTATATCTTAGATTTAAGTAACTTGCCCAAGGTCACAGAGCTAGTAGGTAGCACAGTTAGGCTTTGAAGGCAGGTATATCTAACACCAAACCCTATGTCCAATTTCCACCATACCACCAGCAAGATGGAGGAATAATGAAATAAAAGGACCAGGCAAGAGCCAGTTTCAGGAATATTTAAAGGGAAAGAGAAGTCAGGAGGAACTTAGAGAAAGAATCTTGAAACAAGAGGAAATGTCATGCCAGGTAAATCAGTGAGTCAAAAACCAAAAACAGCTGTACTAGTTGGCAGACTGGACATAGTCCAAGGCAAGAAAATCATTCTTGTAGGGAGATTAGGATATTTTGGACCAAGATTGTGGGCTTTAGTCATCCCCTCTGAAGCCACTCTGAAATCACCTTTATCAAAACTGCCATAAGGCAGGCCTAGGCACTATCACATGGACATCCTACTAAATCTGAGTATAGACGTGTGACATCTCGTCACAGACGCAGGAGGTTCACATTCTGAAAGAGCATCTCTAGCACTGAGGAGGAGCATTCAAGGACAGGTTTTTCAGGTTAGGAATGCTCACTGGAAATCTGCTGTGTCCCCTCTGGGATCTGGAAGTAGAATTTCCCAAGCACTAAATGCTGAGGCGTGGGCTTTCCAAGCGTTTCCTGATTGGTTAATTCTCAGAATGTCACTGATCATTACAGACGGATCACCATGCAGGAAAAGGAGAGGCTGGTTTAGGTTTTTTTCATAGAGAAGGTGAACTTCCAGATCACAGTGCCCTCCAAGACACAGGGCTTGAAAGTCATGAGTGTCAGGGACAACTCACCGTGTCAGCTAGCCCAGCCGGGCTCATGCCCAGCATCCATTGATCACACACAAAGCTCCATTGTGGCCAGGACAGCCTCATAAAAGACCGAAAGCCTAGCAGCTGCCCACCAAAACCCAGCCAGGCTTCACAAGAAGAGATTTGTGCTGTGAGCAGAGCTTTGACCCCAGTTTTGAACTCAGCTGACAGTCAGCAAAGGGGAAATCAGTCTCTGTACAAAACAGGAAGGAAATGAGATGAAATGAACTGCATTATAAGCTACCAGAGAGTGCCTAATGGCATCCTCACCACACAGAAGTCCCAGGAAGAAAGACTGATGATTTCGCATGGGAGAGAAGCCCAGACAAGCACCAGGGAAGGAAAGAACCGAGGGAAGCTGCATTTGGCTTGGCTGTTTCTCTTCCTCCTTGCCTGTCTAACTTAAACAGCCACCGTCTGCAAAAGGACACATCTGTATGAATCCACTTACATGAGGAACCTAGAATAGACAAATTCATAGAGACAGAAAGTAGAACAGAAGTTGGCAGGGCCTGGCAGGATGGGGAATCCAGAGTTATTGCTTAATGGACACAGAGTTTCTGTCTGGATAATGAAAAAGTTTTGGAGAGAGATTGTAGTGATAGTTGCACAACGCTGTAAATGTACTTAATGCCACTGAATTGTACACTGAAAAATGGTTATGATAATACATTTTGTTATATTTTACCACAAATATATATGTGTATGGTGTATGTATATATGTATATATTATTTATATATTTTACATATACATATATATGTAGAAAATATAAATGTATTATCATGATGTAATACTTCTTTGGAGTAAAAGCCCAGGTGAAAGCAGTCAGCTGACAGGGCCCCTATAGCTGGAAATTCTTCACTTGAATTTTTGTTTCTCTTTTTAATTTTTATTTATTTATTTTTGAGATGGAGTCTCACTCTGTCACCCAGGCTGGAGTGCAGTGGCATGATCTTGGCTCAGTGCAACCTCTACCTCCCAGGTTCAAGCAATTCTTGTGCCTCAGCCTCCCAAGTAGCTAGGATTACAGGCATGCACCACCACACCCAGCTAATTTTTATATTTGTAGTAGAGATGGGGTTTCACCATGTTGGCCAGGCTGGTCTGGAACTCCTGGCCACAGGTGATCTGCCTGCCTTGGCCTCCCAAAGTGCTGGGATTACAGGCGTGAGCCACCACACCCAGCCTTTTTGCTTTTACTTTTTTTTTTTTTTTTTGAGACAGGGTCTTGCTCTGTTGCCCAGCCTGAGTGCAGTGGCATGATCATGACTCACTGCAGCCTCAACCTTCCAGGCTCAGGTGATCCTCCCACCTCAGCCTCCCTAATAATTGGGACTACAGGCAAACAGCACCACACCCAGCTAAATTTTTTAAGTTATTTGTAGAGATGAGGGTTTCCCTATGTTTCTCTGGCTGGTCTCGAACTCCTGGGCTCAAACAATCCTCCCGCCTTGGCCTCCCAGAGTGCTGGGATTACAGGCATGAACCACCACGCCTGGCTCTATGAATGTTAATAAATCTTTGCAAGGCATGGTGGCTCACACCTGTAATCCAAGCACTTTGGGAGGTGGAGGTGGGTGGATCTCTTGAGGTCAGGAGTTCCAGACCAACCTGGCCAACATAGTGAAACTCCACCTCTACTAAAATACAAAAATTAGCTGGGCATGGTGGCAGATGCCTGTAATCCCAGCTACTTGGGAGGGTGAGGCAGGAGAATAGCTTGAACCCGGAAGGCAGAGGTTGCAGTGAGCCAGGATAGGGCCACTACACTTCAGCCTGAGCAACAGAGCAAGACTCTGTCTCAAAATAATCAAATAAATAAATAAATCTTAATTTATTTTTATTTCCATTTAGGGGTGCCCAGGGCCCAGCTTTTGGGTTGTTGTAGCTCCTTATTCAGAAGGAAGAGTAGTTCTGCCATTTTACTCTCTGCTCCAGCTGGTGTTAAGTAGCTAGGGGTTTGTGGTGGCATATTCAGAGATGTGGCCCTAAAAGGGACTCTTTACCTTTGAGGACTAAACTCATTTTTTTTCTTGCCCAAATTCCTATCTAAGGGGTCTGGGGAGTCATGCCCTACAAATCATAAATTCTCATCAGATGAGTTTTATTTAACCCTGTATGTCGTGACTTACTTTCCAATCTGACTCTGGCATAACATCACGAGACGAGGAAGAAAATAAAAATATTTTACCCCAAAACATGTTTCTTTGCCATATTTTGAAATGGCCCTGCAAAGTTGTTCTTTGTGGGGGAAAATTTACATCTGTAAGAAATCTCTATTAAAATAGCTAGATCTTTTTCTTCCAGACCCTCCCAATCTAAAGAGATTAACTAGGATCTGAATAGGAAACATTTGTCATCTAATGTCTCTAAGGGCAGACACTATAAGACTTCAAAACAACTTTGGTCACCACAATTTTTATCTTAACCTGAACATTCCCTTTCTATGAATCCCAGGTTTTTAGACAAACTCAACCAATTGTCAACCGGAAAATGTTTAAATTCACCTATAACCTGGAAGCCCCCCAACTGCCGGCTTTGAATTGTCCCGCCTTTCTGGACCAAACCAACTATTTCTTCAGTGTGTTTGATGGATGTCTCATGCCTCTCTAAAATGTATAAAACCAAGCTGGGCCCTGACCACCTTGGACACATGTTCTCAGGACCTCCTGAGGGCTGTGTCACTGGTCATGGTCACTCATATTTGGCTCAAAATAAATCTCTTCAAATATTTTATGGAGTTTGACTCCTTTCGTCGACACCTTTGATATTAAATCTATGCACTATTTACAAAGAGAGAGGGAGAAGGAAAGGGAGGGAATGAGAGAGAGAGAGAGAGAGAGAGAAATTGAAGAAATTAAAAGGATGTAGACCCAACTGGCTATTTGCTTCCAGCAGCCAAGATGACCAGTTAGGACCATCCCATAGCTTCAGGCTGACCATTATCCCCAGGGTAGGCCTGCTCCTGAAAAGAACTGGATGAGGGGATGTGCCCTTGGTCTGACAGATAAAAAGAAGTAACCTTTGACTTTCAGTCCTTCCTCCTGTGTCTTCAGTACACAGTTGCCACTTTTCCTCTTTGAAGATGCTCTTAGCTGGACTAGTAGAACTAGAAGCTGCACCTGTCTTGCGGTCTACTTTTATGACTAAAAATGTGGTATAGATAAAATCCGTGGTTCCACATGAGTGCAATGGCAATCTACCGTTAGAACTAAAAACATTAAGTTGTTCGTATTCTGTCTTGCCCACTGGGTTGTGGAGCCAGGAAAACCTTACTCATTCTTGAATTTCTCCCCCATCCCCCACCCAGGACCTAGCCACGTACTTTATATATTTTAGGTGTTTCATAAATGTTTTTAACTGCTCTCATGGCTTGTGTGGTATGATTTGAATGCCATCCTGCAAAACAGAAAGACATTAAACTAAGATTATCCCATGCTTGGAAACAGTTAATACGTTCAAAGTCTTCGTCTAACATTTATAGTGTTGTCTGTAATCTCAACCTAATTTTCAGTCTCTTCTTTCAAGCCTGCCTCAAATACCCTAAAATCCACAATAGCCACCAATTGTTATGGGAACATTCTCCATTTTCCTACCCTTGTACCCCAAGTCATTGACCACATCTTATATTCTTCACATGTGCTTCCTAGTGTTGACCCTATACTTCAGTATTTTGTGCCTGACACTTCCTTTGTCTTGGGGGTAGCCTTGTAGTCCAGTTTAGACAATCCCCGAGTCATTTCCACATGGACTGTTTGATAAGGAAAGGCTAAAAGACTTAGATAAAATCTTAAGTGGCCAGTATGACTTTTATTCCATAACTCTGGTATCAAAAAAAAGTGACATTACCTTATTTCTCTAAAATTTCTTCTAACTCAAATTAGATTGTCCTGGTATTTCCTATTTGAGTAAATGACAAGCTTTGGAGTCTGCCGTATGTTGGAGAGCCTTACTCTTATCTCCCTAGAGCTTCTTGAGAGCCCAGGTACTTATGGAACATCCAGGGAAAGATTTCTGGTCTTTGTTCCATCACTATCACTGCAGAAGTTCCCATTTTCAAAGCCTGTGTTAATTAGGAAGTTCTGTCACTCTATGCCCAGTGTAGGTACAGGGATCCTTTGCCAAGCCCCTAGAGGTTTAATGGCTCAGCATCCAAATGCTACCCTTTCAGAGAGTCTCTTCCTCATTCAAACACCATCTTCAAACTTCCCAGCAAAACAAACAAACAAAAAATCCCTCTCCCTTATCTCCTACCTGAAGAAGCTACCTCCCAGTCAGGCAACTCCTGCCTCTCTGCATACCATATCCTAGAGACAAAAAAACTAAAGACAAAAATCTTTAACTCTGCCCCTTGGGACTCCCAGCCCTGCTGGCCATCTTTCAGGAGGGGAGAGAAAAGAGGTCTCATTGATTCATATTTTTCCACAAAGCAATAAGAACAGAACAAATCAATTTCTTAATTATCAGCAGCCACAAAATACAAATGAATTCCTCAATAAATTATCCTGCCACAGTGGTTCAAAAATTCTAATGCACTGGTACAATGAATACCAATGGATACTGGTCTGTGACCTGAACACAGGTTGCATCTCTATAAAGTTTATAGATCCAGCTTCTCTTGCATCAATTCACTTCACCAACCATTAAAGTCATTCAGCTTAATGTGATGCTCTGATTTTATGCTCACCAAGCCATCTACTTAAAAGTGGATTTTCTATGCCAATTTGCCTATAGAAAGAGAAGGCATTTATGAGTGAGAACATGCGGTGTTTGGTTTTCTGTTATTGTGTTAGTTTGCAGAGAATGATGGTTTCCAGCTTCATCCATGTCCCTGCAAAGGACATTAACTCATTCTTTTTTATGGCTGCATATTATTCCATGGTGTGTATGTGCCACATTTTCTTTGTCCAGGCTATCATGGATGGGCATTTGGGTTGGTTCCAAGTCTGTGCTATTGTGAATAGTGCTGCAATAAACATGCATGTGCAAACTGGGAGTTGAACAATGAGAACACATGGACACAGGGAGGGGAATATCACACACGAGGGCCTGTTGAGGGGTGGCGGGCAAGGGAAGGGAGATCACTAGGACAAATACCTAATGCACACTGGGCTTAAAACGTAGATGACAGGCCGGACGCGGTGGCTCACACCTGTAATCCCAGCACTTTGGGAGGCCAAGGTGGGTAGATCACGAGGGCAGGAGTTCAGGACCAGCCTGGCAAGATGGCGAAACCCTGTCTCTACTAAAAATACAAAAATTAGTTGGGCGTGGTGGCAGGTGCCTGTAATCCCAGCTACTCGGGAGGCTGAGGCAGAGAATTGCTTGAACCCAGGGGGTGGAGGTTGCAGTGAATCGAGATCATGCCATTGCACTCCAGCCTGGGCAACAGAGTAAGACTCTATCTCAAAAAAACAAAACAAAACAAAACAAACCTAGATGAGGGGTTGATGGCTGCAGCAAACCACCATGGTACATGTATACCAATGTAACAAACCTGCATGTTCTGCATATGTATCACAGAACTTACAGTATAATTAATAAATAAAACAATTTCACTCATTAACAAGTTTGCAAAGACCCTAAATAAAATATTAGTAAAGTAGCTGGGGGTGGTGGTGGGCATCTGTAATCTCAGCTACTCAGGAGGCTGAGGCAGGAGCGTCGCTTGAACCCAGGAGGCGGAGGTTGCAGTGAGCTGAGATCATGCCATTGTGCTCCAGCCTGGGCAACAAGAGTGAAACTCCATCTAAAAAAAAAAAAAAAAAAGAAACAACAACAACAAAAAAAATTAGCGAAGTAAATATTGCGTTGGAATAAAAGAGAAAATACACCCCCCAAAAAAAAATAAAAAGAGAGAAGGCATTTACCAACCAGTGGACATTCCCACCTACTCCACTCCCCTAATGTTATATTTTGATAGTACATAGTAAGAAATTATCATTCTTGCTTATATATTAATCTCTAGTGAGTTTGGTCCGATTACATCAGACCCTGTAATAAGTGGAATAGTGGTCCCCCAAAGATGTCCACATTTTAATCCCAAGAGCCTGTAATTATGTTACATGGTAAGGGGGAATTAAAACTGCAGATAGAATTAAGATTGCTGGGCTGGGCACAGTGGTTCACACCTGGAATCTCAGCACTTTGGGAGGCCGAGGTGGGTGAATCACTTGAGGCCAGGAGTTTGAGACCAGCCTGGGCAATATGACGAAACCCTGTCTCTACCAAAAATACAAAAATTAGCCAGTCTCATAATGCAGTTTTAAAAATAAATAAATAAACAAAAATTTTAAATATTTTTTAAAATTTTAAAAAGAATTAAGATTGCTAGTTAATCAGCTGGCTTTAAAATGAAGAGATTATCCTGGGTTATCCATATGAGCTCAATGTCATCACAAGGATCCTTATAGTAAAAGAGGGAGACAGGAGAGTCAGAGTCAGAGTGATTAATTGTGACAAAATTTTGACCAGCCATTGCTGCCTTTGAAAAAAACGGAAGGAGGCCATCCATGAGGCAAAGAATATGGGCAGCCTCTATAAAGTGGAAGAGACCGGGAAACAGATCCTCCCAGACCTTTCTGAAAGGAACACAGCCCCACCGACACCTTGATTTTAGCCCTGCTAGGCTCATTTCAGACTTTTGGCCTCCAGAGCTATATGATAATACATTTCTATTGGTTTTGTTTGTTTGTTTGATTTTTTTGAGGCAGAGTCTCACTCTGTCACTCAGGCTGGAGTGCAGTGGTGCAATCTCAGCTCACTGCAACCTCCGCCTCCTGGGTTCAACTGGTTCTCCTGCCTCAGCCTCCCAAGTTGCTGGGATTACTGGCACATGCCATTATGCCCAGCTACTTTTTGTATTTTTAGTACAGACAGGGTTTCACCACGTTGGCCAGGCTAGTCTCAAACTCCTGACCTCAAGTGATCCGCCCGCCTTGGCCTCCCAAAGCGCTGGGATTACAGGCGTGAGCCACCGTCCCTGGCCATTTCTATTGTTTTAAGCACTAAATTTATAGTTACTTGTTACAGCAGCAAGAGGAAACTCATAGGACCCTGGGAACCTGAATTATTTTGGTTGCACTGACGAAATACAGTTTCTGGATTTCGTATACCTGCCAAGTGGTTTCCTGGACTCACCTGGAAATATCTCAATTTTTTTCGTTCCTCTAATTATCCAAGTGCTTTGAACATAATATAGGCTCTTAAAAATATCTGTTGAGTCAATGAATTTTGGCTAACTATAAAGTCTGTGGGTCATGGCTGGTGTGTTTTTGATAGTCTGAAAACTTTTAGGATTAACCATTTCTCTCTCTAACAAGTTGTGAATAAATGCCTCTGATATCAATGTAATAGATCATTTTATGTGTCACTGGGATAAGAGGATGCCCAGAAAGCTGGTCAAACATCATTTCTGGGTGTGTCTGTGAGGGTGTTTCTGGATAAGATTAGCAGCATTTGAATCTGTGAACTCAGTAAAGTAGGTTGGCCCTCCCCAGTGTTGGGGGGCATCATTCAATCCCTTGAGGGCCTGAATAGAACAAAAGACAGAGGAAGGAAGAATTCATCCCTTTTTCTCCGCCCCACTGCCTGAGCTAGAACATCTCGTCTCATCCCCTACTGTGTGCCCTTGGTTCTCAGCCCTTCAGACTTGGATTTCATTATTCCATCGACCTTCCTGGGTCTCCAGCTAGCAGACAGCATATTGCGGATTTCTCAGCCTCCGTAACCTCCATGATCATGTGAGCCAATTTCTCATGATAAATTAACTTCTCAGCCGGACGCAGTGGCTCATGCCTGTAATCCCAGCACTTTGAGAGTCCAAGGCGGGCAGATCACCTAAGGTCAGGAGTTCAAGACCATTCTGGCCAATATGGTGAAACCGTGTATCTACTAAAAATACAAAAATTAGCCAGGCATGGTGGCAGGCGCCTGTAATCCCAGCTATTCAGGAGCCTGAGGCAGGAGAATCGCTTGAACCCAGGAGGCGGAGTTTGCAGTGAACTGAGATCGTGCCACTGCACCCCAGCCTGGCAACAGAGGGAGACTCCATCTCAAAAAATAAAATAAAATAATAAATAAATTTTTCTCTCTCTCATATATATAATATATAGATATAGATATATATACAAATATACATATACATGTATACATATGTATATATTATATATGTGCGTATATTTATACACAAAGTATTGTGTATATATATACATAATATGTATACATATACATATGCTTTTGTGTATATATACATACACATATACACACATATATACACAAAAGCAAAATGAGCAAAAGTCCTCAATTTCGATATCCTATTGGTTCTATTTCTCTGGAGAATTCTAAAAATGAAGAAACTGGTAGTTAAATTATATCGACTTGACAGCAAATTTGTGAGAATAACATGTAGCTCTTTTTTCTTCTTACACGGAAAATGTGAATTCATTTGAAAATCAATGCCTACTCTTAACATACAGTAGTGACTTTCCCCATACAAGAGGAAGCTTTCTTTCTTTTTTTTTTTTTTTAGACAGAGTCTAAAATATTTTTAAAAATATTATCCAGTAACCCAGACTGGAGTGCAGTGGCAGGATTTCGGCTCACTGCAACCTCTGCCCCCCGGGTTCAAGCGATTCTCATGACTCAGTCTCCCGAATAGTTGAGACTACAGGCACGCGCCACCAACCCTGGCTACTTTTTTGTATTTTTAGTAGAGACAAGTTTTCACCGTGTTGCTCAGGCTGGTCTGGAACTCCTGACCTCAGGTGATCTGCCCACCTTGGCCTCCCAAAGTGTTGGGATTACAGGCCTGAGCCACCGCGCCTGGCCCAGGAAGCTTTATTTCTATTTAGAGGTGTGTGGAAGCTCTTTAGGCAGTCTAGGAAGTTTAGGCAGTTTAGGAAGCTGGTGACATTCTGGTCAACACTGCTGACAACATATCATGTCCAACACCGAACACTGAGCCGTCTGAAGAAGAAAAGACAAGTGGAGCGTTTCAATGAACCATTACAACATTTGGTCAGCTAAGAAGGGCTCCCGAGACACCAGTTGTTACTGTCTGGTGCTAGCGCTGCTCTCACAATGTCAAACCAAGTGTAAATAAAAAGGTCCCTTGAAAAATGCCATCAGTTGGAAGTTGCTGGCTTGAGAATCCTCCTGGGAAGAGATGTGCTTCTTGTATTGAGACTAGCCACACTCACTGGGCCTGTGTGGGCTTGGGACTTTAAAGAAAAAAGTTCGGCCGGGTGCAGCGGCTCATGTCTGTAATCCCAGCACTTTGGAAGGCCAAGGCCAGTGGATCACCTGAGGTTGGGAGTTCAAGACCAGCCTGACCAACATGGAGAAACCCTGTCTCTACTGAAAATACAAAATTAGCCAGGCGTGGTGGCGCATGCCTGTAATCCCAGCTATTCAGAAGGCTGAGGCAGGAGAATTGCTTGAACCCTGGAGGTGGAGGTTGCAGTGAGCCGAGGTCTCGCCATTGCACTCCAGCCTGGGCAACAAGAGCGAAACTCCGTCTAAAAAAAAAAGAAAGAAAAAGAAAAAAGTTCATTGTTCCTAATTAGTGTTGTATTTCTGTGACTTTAAAGCAGTCCTATTTTTTTTTTCTTTTTCTTTTTTTTTTTGAGACAGAGTCTTGCTCTGTTGCCCAGGCTGGAGTGCAGTGGTGCAGTCTTGGCTTACCACAACCTCTGCCTCCCAGGTTCAAATGATTCGCCTGACTCAGCCTCCCGAGTAGCTGGGACTACAGGCATGTGCCACAATGCCTGGCTAATTTTTGTATTTTTAGTAGAGATGGGGTTTGACTGTGTTGTCCAGACTGGTCTCCAACTCCTGACCTCGTGATCCTCCTGCCTCAGCCTCCCAAAGTGCTGGGATTACAGGCCTGAGCCACCACGCCCAGGCAGTCCTATTTGTTAAAGTGATAAAAAGTGTAAGAATTGGCAGAAATACGTGCAACACACGCAACAAAAAGAAAACCTGGCTGGTTTGTGTTGCTGCTCTAAGTTGAGCTTGGCTGGACTATGAGAAGGAAGAGTGAGCAGCAAAGTCTAGAGATGGGAGTCTAAAACCACTTTAAAGAGCTGTAGACTTAATTCCAAGGGCAGTAGGAGCTACTTAAGGGCTTTGAACGGTGGGGCATGATCAGCTTGGAAGCCTGTATTTGCATTTCCTTTCTTGGTGATCTAATATTCCTCAAGGCAGTGCTTTCCAAACTTTAATGTGCACAGGAGTTACCTGGAATCTTGGGAAAGTGCAGCTTCTGTCTTAGTAAGGCTCATATGGGGCTCCAGATGCTGCGACAAGCTCCTAGGTGACGACAAGGCTGCTGAGCCCTAGACTGATCTCTGAGTAGCAAAGTCCTAGACAGAATCATTTGTGAGCCTCTCCCATTGGCTTTTTCAGAGCCTGCAAAAAAGCAAGGGAGCAGCCGTAAGGCATAGACAAAGCTCCTTTCCATCCTCAAATGGCTACATGTTTTCCTGGGGTGACCTAATTGCTCAGGCAGAGAACATTGTGGCAATGTCATTAGTCATTCCTTCTGAGCATTTTGTGTTCTGGACCATTACTTGGACTCTGCTCTTTTAGCTCAGAACTTTGTGTCTCATCTGGCTCTCCATGTGCTCAGTTACCAAATGGGCTTTGAAATTCCATTTGGCCAGGCGCTGTGGCTCACGCCTGTAATCCCAACACTTTGGGAGGCTGAGGCAGGCAGATCATCTGAGGCCAGGAGTTCGAGACCAGCCTGGCCAACGTGGTGAAACCCCGTCTCTACTAAAAAATTAGCTGGGTGTGGTAGCACACACCTATAATCCCAGCTACTTGGGAGGCTGAGGCACAAGAATCACCTGAACCCAGGAGGTGGAGGTTTCAGTGAGCCGAGATCACGCCACTGCACTCCAGCCTGGGCCAACACAGCAAGGCTCTGTCTCAAAAAACAATTCTATTTTCCTGCCATCTGCAGCAGGATTGACTTCCCCGTTCCTTGAGATTGACATCAAGCCAAGAATATCAGATTCTCCAAATGTGACCACTTTGCCTTTCTTCAAATAATCTTGCGATGTGAAGGGAGGTTGCAGAGTCATAAATTGGAGTCTTTTTAAAAATTTTCTTTTCTTTTTAGACTAAAAAGACTAGATCTGAGAGAATATTTTAACTTGATGTTGCGGAGAGAGAAACATAGGACTCCTCTAACCTTTGTTTTGGTCAACATAGCATAGATAGATATATATACAGACACACACACACACACACACACACACACACACACTCTTTTATAGTATAAATGAAATGATAAATGTGAAGTACTTAGCACCGTGTCTAGCACACAGGAAGCATCTGAAGGAAATTAAAGTATTTTACCCCAAAATATATTTCTTTGACATATTTTGAGATGGCTGCTCAGGGAGGCAGCAAAGCCGTCTTGTGGGGGAGATTTGCATCTGCAGAAAATCTGCATTGATGCAACCAGGCTTCCCTGGTCTACATGTGGGAAATGTGAACTGAGAGCCTGCCACCTTTAAACATCTGAAAGAAACATTTACCATCTATTTTCTCTGAGGGCTGCTACCAGTGAGGTTTTATTTACATGAACAAGACCACGTTTTCTAGCCAGAGCTCCTCTTTCCTCTTTTTCTCTCTCTCATGTAACTGACCTTGCCACTATAACCTGGTTTATTACCAGAACCTGTTTCTGGCCATGCTCTGAGTCCCCATTCTTTCTGTAACCTTCTGTACTCCACTGGGGGTTGGGTAATCATTCTGTGATTCTCCCAATGTACATATTAATAAATTTGTAAGCATTTTCTGCAATTATCTGTCTTTTGCAAGTTGATTTTTCAATGAAACTTCAGAGGGCAAAAGGGAAGTTTTCTCTTGGCCCCTACATATCCAATATATGGTAGCTATTATCATCAAAATACATGCTCTAAGTCTGAATGCCATGGCTCACACCTGTAATCTCAGCACTTTAGGAGGCCTTGGCCTCCCAAAGATCACTTGTGGTCAGGAGTTCGAGACCAGCCTGGGTGACACAGTGAGACTCTGTCTCTACAAAAATTTTAAAACATTAGTCAGCCGTGGTGGCATACACCTGTAGCCCCAGTTACTTGAGAGGCTAATGTGGGAGGATTGCTTGTGCCCAGAAGTTTCAGGCTGCAGTGAGCCATCATCCAGCCACTGCACTCCAGCCCAGGCAACACAGGGAGACCCTATTTCAAAAAAAAAAAAGAGAAAAAAAGGGAAAAAAAAATGCTTTACAGACATGATGTGAGAGTTAAGTAACATGTGTAAAGCACTTTAGGATAGTGCCTGGCACATGGTACATGTTGAATACACCATAGCTTTCATGATGGTGATGATGATGGAGATGATGAGGAGGAGGAAAGGATGGGAGGAGGAGAAGCAAGAGAAGAAGAAAAGGGGAGAGAGGGGGAAGAGAAGAAAGGGGAGGGAGAGGAGGTGGTGGTTGGTGGGGAATTGGAGGGGAGAGGAATATAAAGTTTGACTTAAACAGGAATAACAACAGTGGTGTGCTGATAAATGTTTAACAACTGGCCTTCAGCACACCACTGTATAAGCGGCAGGATAAGATTAGTTCCAAGAGTCTCCAAGGCCGGTTTTGATGGTGACAGCATGAATGGGAGGTGTGAGGAGGTATGGCAGGAGCTCATGGAGCTTTGGGGTTCTCCCATCCTTCCTGCCATTGCAATGACACTCATTCCACAATTAAGACTGGGTGTATCTTTATGGTTTAAAATGATAAATTTTATGTTATGTACATTTTACTATAATAACATATTTTCAGTTAAAAATAACATTAACAAGAAAACCGGTGAGATCAAAATAAATTCAATTGTTTAATAGTTAAACAAAAACCCTGAGGTATCCTCATGTTAACATTGTTTTGGAATTAAGACAGAATCAAGAAGTCAAGCCACTGTAACCTGAAGCATTCCTCTTCAAGACCCTCTCCATCTTCTTCAGCTTCTGTTTTCTCTTTTTCCTCCTGTCCATCATCTGAATCGCCCTTTAAATTTGCAAGTCCTGAGAGTGGTGCCTCACCAAGGGCCCTCTGTGGGCCCTGCGTCTTTGCTGAGCTCGCCCTAGTTTGAGCAGTGGTCAGGCAATGGTCTGTTTCTCCTGGCAGAGTCACCATTCCCTTATCTGTGCTCTTCTAAGCCTCTGGAAATTAGAAACTTCCCCTAAGCACTTTCTTTCCAGGAAGGAGACTCAAAGTATTCCTTTTCCTGTGCCCCACACCTGCGTTCTCAGCACTCATACTTCTCCAGGTTATGTTCCTGTTAGTTGTGTTAAGGTCTTTTTCTGTCCTCTAGTGATTGAAGCAGATGCATTCAATCTGAAATCTGAAAATCTTATATCAAATCTTGGCTCCACTTTGAGTAATGTATTAAAGTCAGATGAGCTTTCCTTCCCTCTTCTGTCAATAGAATTACCTTCCTATGATAAGACTTGGTGGGGGGATTAAGGAGGTAAAGTAATTTACTTACACATGCTTCAACAACCAACAATGATTATTATGCAACCAATGCAACCAAAACTCTTTCTTTGCACTTTTTTTCTTTTCCTTTCTTTTTTTTTTTTTTTTATGAAACAGAGTCTCACTCTGTTGCCCAAGCTGCAGTGCAGTGGCACAATCTCAGCTCACTGCGACCTCTGCCCCTGAGTTCAAGCAATTCTACTGCCTCAGCCTCCCGAGTAGCTGGTGCCTGCCACCACACCCAGCTAATTTTTGTATTTTTCGTAGAGATGGGGTTTCATCATGTTGGCCAGGCTGGTCTCGAACTCCTGACTGCAGGTGATCTGCCCGCCTAGGCCTCCCAAAGTGCTGGGTTACAGGCGTGAGCCTGCCCAGCCTCTTTGCACTTCTTGAGGACCATCAAAGGCAATCGCACTGGTAACTCTCAACCTTACTTTATTGCGTTCCATTTCCCCTCCCCTCAGCTTCATTTACACCCAGAGCCTCCTCCCACTCACTCTCCAAATGCCACTTCTTACAGGAAGTTACTCAACGCACTGTAGCTTGTGTTTGTGTCTGTATCTTCCGCAGCAACTGACAGAGAGCCTACCACATAATGAGGGCTCCACAAACATTTGTGAAATTGAATGGAGTTTTATCAGAATACAGAGATCTTACTACAAAAAAACTAGAGTAAATAACTTTTTCTTCTAAAAAAAAAGCTCAACCTCAGTTACCTCTCTCATTGCTAACCTCATTCCCTCCCTCTTTTAGCCCCCATCACTGCCCCAGGGCAGAAAGGGCATCTGGAACATGATGTGGCATTTCCTTCAGCATCCCTACCCCCACCATTAGCTTAATTTGTTAGGATTTGCGGTCAGGAGGGTGACCAAGGAGTGACTGCAATCAAAGGGAGGGTGCTGTGTGCTTCTCTCCAGCTCTGAAGTGCTGCTAACTCTCCTTAAGATGTAATGAGATGTTCTTCTTTAGAAGTCCTCAGGGTACTTTTCCTGGCTCACCACAATTATTTCTTCAGTTCACCTCCAAGAGGAATGGGATCATGTCATATAAATTAAACATTTTTCTTCTCCTCTATCAACCCGGATCCATATTTATACCCACTATTGCTGTTCCAATGACAGAAGATTCCCATCATTGCTTCTTTGGTTCACACTCCAGCAGCAGAGTCCACAGACGCATGTCCTGAGTCTCACAGTCTCTAAGGCCACTATAGTAGTTACTGGATAACAGTAACATCAAAAAAGAAGGAAAAGGAAAGAAGGAAGGCAGGAAGGGAGGAAGGGAGGGAGGAAAGGGAGGGAAGGAGTGAAAGTGGAAGGGAGAAAGGAAGGGAGGGAGGAGGGGAGGGAGGGAGGGAGGAAGGAAGGAAGGAAGGAAGGAAGGAGCTTATTCAGCTTATTGTCAAGTTCAAGAGAGGCTCATAGTTTCTTTATATATAGTGGTAATAGAACCAAAAATGAGGATACCACCTGATGAATGACATTTTCTGATTTTTAATTATACAATTCATAAAGTAATTAAAATTTTGCTAAATTTACTTGAAAACATGTATTAATTAGCCTTTATTGGAAAGAAAGCAATTTAATGTAATAATGTTTATCTGAAAATTCATGAGATTAGATTATTTTGCTTATGTGGATTGGTTGAAGTGGCAATGGACATAATTCTGAAAGCAGCACAATTTTCCTTAATCAGTTTCTATTCCTGTGACTCTATCATATGCTTTCTTATGAAATTGAAATGGCATTGAATCTACTTAAACACATTTCAAGAACCAACAATATTAAGGCTGCAGTGAGCCATGATTGTGTCATTGTACTTCAGCTTCAGTGACAGAACAAGGTCCTGTCTCAAAAAAAAAAAAAAAAAAAAAAAAAGCCAGCAATAATTATAATGCAACCAAAACTCTTTCTTTGCATTTTTTAAGGATCATCAGAGGTGATCATAACTCTCTACCCTACTTCACCACATTCAGTTGAGGTAGGAGACCACTGGCAGGACTTATTTCTTGGTCCCCGTGGATAAAGTAAAGAAACTGGCAGGAACCAGCAGATGGCCAGAAAAGTGATCCCTAGCTGCTCACTAGCATAAGACACTCCTACCAGCACCATGACAGTTCACAAATGCCATGACAACCACCCAGAAGTTACTGCCCCTTTCCTAGAAAGTTATGAATAACCTGCCCCTAAATTTGCATTAGCCCACCTCTTAATTTGCATATAATTGAAAGTGGATATAAATAGAGTTGCCAACAGTCCATAGCTGCCAACTTTGGTTGCACCGACTTTAAGCTAGCCCTGTTCATCAAGGAGCAGTGCCGTTCAACAAAAAATTGCTAACACCACTGGCTCACCCTTGAATTCCTTCACAGGCAAAGCCAAGAACCCTCTCGGGCTAAGCCCCAATTTGGGGGCTCCTCTATCCTGCAACACCTTTGCCCCTCCCTCCAATTTATTTACACCCAGAATCTACTCCTAAGCATCAATTTCCACCTAAACTCTCCCAACATTCTTCTCTGTTTTATTATGCAGATTGACTTTTCAGACTCTTTCCCAACAAGCAAAGGGTGATAAAGTGGGAGAAACTCAATAAGAAATTACAAGATTTGCTTCACTGGGTGCATAAAGTGGGAAAAGACTGGAATACTTCCATACTGATCATTTTTTGGCCTATCAAGTATTGCTTTATGCAATTCAACTTTTCACTTCCCAGAAACTTTTCTCAAAATTTTATGCATGGCTTTATAATTTAGTTACTGTATTAAACTTGGGTCATCTCTTCCTTCTAAACTTAGAAAAGGAATATAACTCACTAATTAATGTTAAAGGTTTGCATAGACAAATAATCCAATGGAACAAAAGAGAAAATCCAAAAACAGAGCCATATATATATGACCATTTGATTTGCAACAAAGATGCACTGCAATTCAATGGGAGAAAGAATGGCTTTTTCAGGCCGGGCGCAGTGGCTCACACCTGTAATCCCAGCACTTTGGGAGGCCGAGGTGGGTGGATCATGAGATCAGGAGATCGAGACCATCCTGGCTAACATGGTGAAACCCCATGTCTACTAAAAATACAAAAAATTAGCCGGGTGTGGTGGCGGGCGCCTGTAGTCCCAGCTACTCTGGAGGCTGAGGCAGGAGAATGGCATGAACCTGGGAGGCAGAGCTTTCAGTGAGCCGAGATCAGCCACTGCACTCCAGCCTGGGCAGCAGAGCGAGACTCCGTCTCAAAAAAAAAAAAAAAAAAGAGTGGCTTTTTCAAACAAAAGGTACTTGGGCATTTTTATGTCCATGTGGAAAAGACCTAAACATTGACCTTCACCTCATACCATACACAAAAATAAATTTGAGGTGGATCACAGATCTAAATGTGAAATTTAAAACAGTAAAGCTTTTTAAAAGAGCACAGAGGAGAATACCATCATGATTTGGAAGTGAACAAAGATTATTTAAACAGGACACGAGAAGCACTAGCCAAAAAGAAGAGGTTGGTATTTGAAATAGAGCTATTCAATAACATCTATAATTTAGCTGAATTGTTCACATTAGTTATGGTTTATAATTTTGGGGATTCATAATGTATCATGAATGACTACACAGACATATCCAAATGCCCTCCTATATACAAAAAACTCTTAATTTCACACGGAATTTGTGAATACATTCCAGTCTAGATCCTTTCCCAACTAATGATTTATGAGAAAGAACAAAAACAAGAAGCTAGTTGTGCTTTTAGAATTCCCCTAAATAGACAACAGGATGTAACTGAATCTAGTCCTTGATGCACAGAACTCCTAAACTGTCAGTGATATTTTGGGTCACATGTTCCTCCAAGCTACAGAAAATAATATCTTGTCTTTCTCAACCTTTTTTCAGCCATTAGACTTCAAGCTTTGCGGTTCCAGGAAAGCCTTTAAACAAGATGCAAGACCATTATTTATGCAATTATACATTGGATTATTATAATTTTTTTTGAGATGGAGTCTCACTCTGTCGCCCAGGCTGGAGTGCAATGGCATGATCTCAGCTCACTGCAACCTCCGACTCCTGGGTTCAAGCAATTGTCCCGCCTCAGCCTCCTGAGTAGCTGGGATTACAGGCATGCACCACCACACCTGGCTAATTTTTGTATTTTTAGTAGAGACAGGGTTTCACTGTGTTGGCCAGGCTGATCTCGAACCCCTGACCTTAGGCGATTCACCTGCCTTGGCCTTCCAAAATGCTGGGATTGCAGGCATGAACCACTGTGCCCAACCTACACTGGATTATTCTATCAGAAGAGGATGATAAGGCAGATAATTTCTGGAAACCCTGTTGACACCATGATTCTTATTTGACACATTACTTTAACCGCTATTTTTTTTTCAGCTAAAGTTTATGTAACACATTCGATTCATTGACTTCTCTTCTTTATATTTCCTTATCCATTTTGATTTATTCTACAAATCCTTATCTTCCTTTTATTGTTGTTGGTTCCCTTTAAATGTTTTAAAAGTTAACAATGAGAACAAACTGAAACAGGATTGTTGTATAAACCCAATCTCTCTTCCCTAGCCAGCAGTCTTCCCTCAGTTTAGTTTTATAAGATGTGGCAGAGCACAGTGGTTAGTGCTGGGGTCCTGAACCCACTTCTGCTGAGCTACAGTCCACTATTGCCCTACACTCATCTTCCTTAAGGGTCGGCCCCCAAAGGCTTTATGTTCCATCAGACTCCTCCCAATTCCCGGCGTCTTGGCTGTCCAGTGCTCCACACACTAGTGTACATCACACATTATCATGGAAACTAATGAAAAATGGGCATATTTCATAGACTGAAGTGCAGGTTTGAAGACATGGAATCTTTTTTACTTCAACCTCTCATGGATTATCAGAAATGAAAAATGTAACTTGCCCAAATTTCTCTATCTGGTATTGGGATGGATCTCTTAGAGATACGCTAAGCACTAATGGGGACTGTTTCATGAAAGGGCTGTGTGTGCAAAGCGGCTCTCAAATGCCAAAGGAGCCAACAAGCCAAGGACAAGGCAGACAAATGTGATGGTTACTTCGGGACTGAACAAAGGGGGACGAATGCAGAAATGAAAACTTAAGACAAAAGAAACTGTTTTAAAGAAGGGGCCAGGGGGCTCCTTGCTTCTAGTGAAAAAGGGCCTTGAGCTTCTACAGCACTTTGTATTTATTGGGTAGAAAGAGCAGGGAGGAGGTGCTATCAGTTGGTCAGCTGCTTAATTTATCACAGGTTCACATGATTGCTAACAGGCTTCAGTTGTGCCTGCAGATAATCGCAAGAAACACTGCACCTGGGTTTTGACTGCCTTCAGCATTCTTTCTGGGCGGCAGACACAGTTTGTCAGTTTGCCAACATCCTGCTTTCATGGGAACAGTTTGCTGTTTACTTATATAGCCTCCAGTGGTATACTGAGTTGATCACGACCCTTATTCTTTAGGCCTCCAACAGAAAAATCAGTTTGTAAGTTAAAAGTGGTTTATTGGGGTAATTTACAGACAGAAGCATGGTCTTAGGTGGCTGCAAGACAGGTAGATCTCTGCACTGTTACTCCCCAGACCCGGGGCCTATGTACCATAGAGAAAGGGTATATGTGCTTTGTGCAAGACGATTAAAGGCAACCCTCCAGAATAGGCAAAAATGTTATATGTGCTTATAATATGTGAGATAACATCAAGGTTGACATGTTCTTATACTGAGAACAGTAAATAAAGTAGGAATCTGGAGGCATTCATTGGACTGGGGCTAATCAGAAGTCAACATGGCAGATATATAAACAAAAACATACTGTTAGTAATGTTAATGATTACCTATAACTTAATTTCTCTGTTTTTTAAAGAGGATAATAAAACCCATTTGTATAGGTTTTTAATGAAGATTAAATGAGATAATATTTAAGTTATTTGTGGTACACTCTGTCATACATGGTAAGAGCTTAATAAATGATAGCTTTTTAATTAAAATTTTTTTTTAATTTTTATTTATTATTTATTTGAGATGGAGTCTCACTCTGTCTCCCAGGCTGGAGTGTAGTGGCATAATCTCGGCTCACTGCAACCTCCACCTCCCGGGTTCAAGCGATTCTCCTCCCTCAGCCTCCTGAGTAGCTGGGATTACAGGCGCACACCACCATGCCTGGCTAATTTTTGTATTTTTAGTACAGATGGGGTTTCACCATGTTGGTCAGGCTGGTCTCAAACTCCTGAACTCAGGTGATCCGCCCACCTTGGCCTTTCAAAGTGCTGGGATTACACACATAAGCCACCGTGCCTGGCCAATAAATGTTAGCTTTTTAAAAATATATCTCTGGTAGTTGCCTGCTTCACTAGCCCTACACACACACACGCACGCACACACACACACAGACACATGTGCACCTGTGCAATTTTCCCTCATCAGCATTGATGACAGTGAATAAGATTAAAATCTATACATTGTTTCATGAACCTTTGCAGTGTTTGAGGTTTTATAAAGGCACAAGTCCAGTTATACAGACTTGTGCCATCAAACTTGTGCAGATTTAAATGAGTATTTTTTTTTTTTTTTGGCTGGGAGTGGTGGCTCATGCCTGTAATCCCAGCACTTTGGGAAGCTAAGGCAGGAAGATTGCTTGAGCCCAGGAGTTTGAGACCAGCCTGAGCAATGCAGTGAGATCCCATCCCTAAAAAATAATAATTTTTAAAATAAAAACAATTTAAAAAAATGAGTGTTTTTAAAATTGTATTTTTAAATTGACAATAATTGTACACATTCATGTGGTACATAGTGGTGTTTCCATATATATAATGTATAGGGATTAGATCACGGTAATTAGCATATTTATCATCTCAAGAGTATTCTTTTTAATGTATCCTTTCCTCAAAGAGGAAATGAATATTCTGCTTGCTGGGGAGGGGGAAAGAGGCAGTTGCTATTTATTCTGTGCCCACTGATTTTTTCCCTAATCTAAATGAAAATAATAAACCACATAATCTGTTGGAACCATAAAGATTCTTCCTTATAGTATTGTTCTCTTCTCCCTCGGTCATTGACATAAAAAGCTTGTTCCTTGCCATCTGAATTCTCATAAAGCCCAGCTGGCCTTTGTCCTAACCCAGCAGATCTCAGCTTATTTCCCTTTCAGTGAATCAGATAACATCATCCGTTTTTACTGACTTTCGTACTTAGATTTATGAGTAACTTGGCAATGTGGTAACGTCTACCAATGAATGTCTTTTTTTTTTTTTTAAACAAAGAGGCATTTGTAAAAAGCAGCTAAATATAGTAATTGCTGGATTCATTTTTCCCTGCTTCCACATACTTTAAGCCAAGGAACTGTGCACTGTCAAGGGCATTGAGCAATAGACAGTATAATGATATGCCTATTTGACCTATTTATTTAGAATATTTAGAATCTCTAAACTTCAGTTTGCTCATTTGTAAAGTCTGCATAAGAGTATCCACTTCAATAGTATAATTATAAAAATTAAAATAGCTAGTATGAATATTTAGTATGGAGCTAATTTTGCTTTAAACAACTGATTACCTTTCAAAGATATCTAAATAATAAGAAAGAAAGTCTTCCTATTCACCTATATGGAACCATAGATTGCTGGACCGGCATGGTGGCTCACACCAGTAATCTTTGGGAGGCTGAGGCAGGAGGATCACTTGAGCCCAGGAGTTCAAGACCAGGCTAGGCAACACAGAGAGACACCATCTCAAAAAAAAGAAAAGAAAAGGAAAAATAAAACCATGTATTTACCCATGGAGTCACCATTTCCAGTGCTGTCATTCATAGGTGAGGATGATGCAGTTGACCCATTAAAAGACAAGGGCTTGGGGCTGGGCGCGGTGGCTCACACTTGTAATCCTAGCATTCTGGGAGGCCGAGGCGGCCGGATCACGAAGTCAGGAGATTGAGACCATCCTGACTAGCACAGTGAAACCCCATCTCTACTAAAACAATATAAAAAATTAGCCGGGCATAGTGGCGGGTGCCTGTAGTCCCAGCTACTCAGGAGGCTGAGGCAGGAGAACGGCATGAACCTGGGAGGCAGAGCTTGCAGTGAGCCAAGATCGTGCCACTGCACTCCAGTCTGTCTCAAAAAAAAAAAAAAAAAAAAGACAAGGGCTTGGGCCGGGCCTGTAATCCCAGCACTTTGGGAGGCCGAGGCGGGCAGATCACAAGGTCAGGGTGGGTGCCTGTAATCCCAGCTACTCACGAGGCTGAAGCAGGAGAATCGCTTGAACCCGGGAGGCAGAGGTTGCAGTGAGCAGAGATCACGCCATGGCACTCCAGCCTGGGCAACAGAGTGAGACTCCATTTCAAAAAGAAAAAGAAAAAAGAAAAGACAAGGTCTTGGCCGGGTGCGGTGGCTCACGCCTGTAATCTCAGCACTTTGGGAGGCTGAGGTGGGCGGATCACGAGGTCAGGAGATCGAGACCATCCTGGCGAACCTAAAAATACAAAAAAAAAAAAAAAAAAAAAAAAAGACAAGGTCTTCAGCCTGTAATCTCAGCACTTTGGGAAGCCGAGGTGGGTAGATCACCTGAGGTCCAGAGTTCAAGACCAGGCTGGCCAACATGGTGAAACGCTGTCTCTACTAAAAATACAAAAATTAGCCAGGCGTGGTGGTGGCACCTGTGATCCCAACTACTTGGGAAGCTGAGGCAGGAGAATTGCTTGAACCTTGGAGTTGGAGACTGCAGTGAGCCGAGATCACACCACGGCACTCCAGCCTGGGCAACAAAGTGAGACTCTGTCTCAAAAAAAAAAAAAAAGACAAGGACTTCAAGCTGCTTCACCAGCAGTTATCAGTGTCTTTTGTTTTAGAGACAGCTCTGCAGATTTGGGGTAGCATGTGGCCAGGGAACCAAAGTAAATAGTTTGCAGAATGATCAAATTTGTCTTCCTGACATTATCAACATCTAATTTAATGTTCATCTTTTGGTAATGTTCCAGAAAATAGATTAGACACTTTGGGAGTGATAGCAATTCTTAAACAAAAATGTTTTTTTTCCTATATTAAATAAAATATGTTTATTGTACAATAGTTGGGATGGAAAAATATTCTAAATGTCTAAATCATATATAATCCTAAAACTTATAACCATTATTAATATTTTGGCATATTTTCTTTCAGTCTTTTTTGCATCTATCGATGCATATTATATATGTTACACATACGCATGTTAAAAAAACATCTTATCAAATATCTAGCTTTTAAAAACAACATTATAGCATCAGCAGCTTTACAATCATTAAATGTCTTTCAAAAAACCTGATTTTGAGTGACTGTGTAATGGTCCATAATGTGGCTGATCCACAATTTATTTAACCAACACTCACTGCTTCAAACAATAAAATTACCATTCCACCACATATTCCAGGGGTACGATTCACTTTTTATACAAAAGAGTGGGCCAAGTTCTATTTATATAGTTGGAGACCAAGGGATACATTAATGGTTTAGTTACCAGAAGTGTCAGATGTATGAAGAATGACAGCAAATAACTTTAGTCTCCATTTCTATCGTGACCTTTAAAATTTGGCTTTGTGAAAGGAAAATAAATCTTGGAACCCCAACATCACTAAGCCAAAGGAAAAAGTCAAGCTGGGAACTGTGTCATGCAAACCTGCCTCCCATTTTATTCCTAAATAAGATAGCTACAAAGATTGATTGATTGATTGATTGATTGATTGATTGATTGATTTTTAAGACAGAGTCTCGCTCTGTCACCCAGGCTGGAGTGCAGTGGCATAATCTCGGCTCACTGCAACCTCTGCATCCCAGGTTCAAGTGATTCTCCTGCCTCAGCCTCCCGAATAGCTGGGACTACAGGCACCCGCCACCATGTCTGGCTAATTTTTCGTATTTTTAGTAGAGACAGGGTTTCACCATGTTGGCCAGGCTGGTCTTGAACTCCTGACCTCAAGTGATCTGCTCACCTTGACCTCCCAGTGTGCTAGGATTACAGATGGGAGCCATCCCACCTGGCCCAAAGATTTTTTTTTTTTTTTTTTTTGAGACAGAGTTTCACTCTTGTTGCCCAGGCTGGAGTGCAATGGCGCGATGTCCACTCACTGCAACCTACGCCTCCTGGGTTCAAGCGATTCTCCTGCCTCAGCCTCCTGAGTAGCTGGGATGACAGGCACGCACCACCACACCTGGCTAATTTTTGGGTTTTTAGTAGAGACAGGGTTTTGCCATGTTGGCCAGGCTGGTCTCGAACCCCTGGCCTCATGTGATCCACCCACCTCAGCCTCCCAAAGTGCTGGGATTATAGGCATGAGCCACCACACCAGGCCAAGATTTTTTAAAAGGCTACATACCTCCCTCACAATTTGCGCATCAGGAAATTCCTTGTGGGACCCAAGATCTTTACCAAAAAACAGTTATGTTGAATTTTACCCTGACAATGTAAACTGATAGCTTATCTTCACAGGTACAGGACAAAGGACAGAGCTCTAAGTCATCCCTCTGTACTCACCTAAGACAAATGCATATCTGATTGCTTCCTCTGTAAAAATGCACATTCACTGAGCTAGACTAAGGCGTAAGTGACTACTCCTTTACCCTCCTCTCACGTGTAAATTGCGTATTTGGTGAAAGGCTGATCAAAGACTCAAAAGAATGCAACCATTTGTCTCATATCTTTCCACACCTTGTAAGCGTTTCTTCCTCTTTCCCCAGTATCCGCTCTTTCCCCTTTAAATATTAAAGCCCTCAAAATAATCTCTGGAGAAAGGCACAGACCTGCCTCTCAGGTGCATATACTTAACCTTTGGCAATTTATCTCTAAATGGATTGAGACCTGTATCAGATATGTTTTGGTTCACAGCTTGAAGGAGATGACGCAGTGACTGATGTGTTTGCCTATGGTGATGAACAGTAAGTTTTACCTTGATTCCTACATTTAGTTTTTCACTCACATGTTCCCAGCAGATCCTAAGAGGTAGCAGCCTTGCTGGTGATTGAGTTATTTGTTCATTCAATAGACTAAGTTCTCTGTGTTGCTATTTCCTTTGCCCACTCTGAGTTGTAGACAAATGAATTCTTATTAGAGATGAAATCTGTATTTAATAGTTGAATAAAAGGAATTTTCAAATCAATTTAAATATAAACTCTTCATATAAATCCAAACATACCTAGCTCTTCCTTTTATCTTCAAAAGTCAGTTGAGTTTTTTTTCATCAAAAATGTTGCATAGGGGCTGGGCGCAGGGGCTCATGCCTGTAATCCCAATACTTTGGGAGGTCGAGGCAGGCAGATCACGAGGTCAGGAGTGCGAGACCAGCCTGGCCAATATGGTGAAACCCTGTCTCTACTGAAAATACAAAAATTAGCTGGGCATGGTGGCACGCACTTGTAGTCCCAGCTACTTGGGAGGCTGAGGCTGGAGAATCGCTTGAACCCAGGAGGCAGAGGTTGCAGTGACCCGAGATCGCACCACTTCACTCCAGCCTGGCGACAGAGTGAGACGCTGTATCAAAAAAAAAAAAAAAAGTTGCATAGGGCTGGGCTGCATGTGGTGGCTCACACCTGTCATCTCAGCACTTTGGGAGGCCAGCGTGGGCAGATCACTTGAGGTCAGGAGTTTGAGACCAGCCTGGCCAACATGGTGAAACCTGGTCTCTACCAAAAAATACAAAACTTAGTTGGGCGTGATGGTGTGTGCCTGTAGTCCCAGCTACTTGGGAGGCTGAGGTGGGAGAATCACTTAAATTCAGGAGGGGGAGGCTGCAGTGAGCTGAGATCATGCCACTGCACTCCAGCCTGGGTGACAGAGTGAGACCGTGTCTCACACACACACAAAAAAATGTTGCATAGTTTTGCCCTAAGCCAGCCACACTCACTAGCCTATCTCCTACTAACACTCACCCCTACAGACCCTTATTCCCACCCACAGCTGTCAGCTCTGCCTGGCCCTTGAGGGGTGGGTTTATGAGAGATCTTCTGCTTACTGCTAGTCTCAGGATCTATGTTATTCATGGAGTGCTGGTGCTATGGTTTGCATGTACGTATTTCTCCAAAATTCATCTTGAAACTTAATCCTGATGTGACAGTTAAGAGGTGGGGCCTTTTGGAGGCGATTAGGTCATGAGGGCTGTGCTCTCACAAATGGAATTAATGCCTTATAAAAAGGCTTGAGGGAGCCTGTGTGGTCCTTCCACCCCTTCTACCATGCAAGGAGGCAGCAACAAGGCACCATCTTTGAAGCAGGAAGTGAAACTTCACCAGACAGCAAATCTACCGGCACCTTGATCTCGGACTTCCCAGCCTCCAGAATTGTGAGCAATAAATTTCTATTGTTTTTACATTACCCAGTCTAAGGTATTTTTGTTATAGCAGCAGAAACTGATTAAGGCAGTTTGAGGATAAAAATAATTGACTGTATGGCAGGCGTGGTGGCTCACACCTGTAATCTCAGCACTTTGGGAGGCTGAGGCAGGCATATCATGAGGTCAGGAGTTCAAGAACAGCCTGACTAACATGGTGAAACCCCATCTCTACTAAAAATACAAGAAATTAGCCAGGCATGGTGGCGGGCACCTGTAATCCCAGCCACTCAGGAAGCTGAGGCAGAAGAATCTCTTGAACCTGGGAGGTGGAGGTTGCAGTGAGCTGAGATCATGCCACTGCACTTCAGCCTGGCACCCTGGGTGACAGAGTGAGACTCTGTCTCAAAATAAATTAATTAATTAATAAAATAAAATAAAATAATTGACTGTAAAACACTAGTAACTGTAAACATTGCAGCATCCTTCTACAAAGCATCTAGCCCCACTACATTCTGATGGGGTAGGATGTATATGGACTAGATTTCAATGAGATTTATTAGAAATGAAGTGGAACTATTTGGGAGGAGGTTAAGGAGGGGGCAGGAGGGGACAAGGAAGAACATCCAAATCACCTAGCCTCCTGCTAGCATTTTTAGTTTTTAATATGATGACAGTCAAGGAGAGGACAGAAGAGAACTCACTTCACAGTCCCACTTGGGGTGTGTTCCCGAGTTAAACAGATAAAATTAACTCCAAAAATGAACTCCTCTGCACTGATTCTTTAAAGGGTATTTTTACAATAAATTATATTGTGTATGGCTTTCCAAGCTCCATGGGACTTTGTCTCTGGGTGGATTCCCCAAACAACTTTCAGCTGCTTTTTGTAGCCACTTAACTCCCTAAGCAAAGAGCCACTCCAAGACCCCCTCTCCAGGAAGGAAAGGTCCTGACACAAAGTTGGCCTGGGCCCCACAATGTCATAAGCTGCATGCTTTATTTCCTCTTGTTTCATATAGTTGACATCTTTCAAATGGTTGTGTAAAGGTTATTCTTGTAGTTTCCTTCTCCCTCTGTCTTACTGGTAAGAAAACATTTGGCTGTGCAAAAGGTAGAAACACAGAGGCAACTGAGATGTGCGTGTGAGCCGGAAAGTCCTGGGCTTCAGGTATTTACTCCTGAAAGTAATAATGAGTATTTAGGGATGATCTCCCTATCTAAAGGTACCAGTGAGATTAGATTTGTTAAAGACATTACTTACACGTGCAAGAGTACACACCCACACCTGTTCAGACGCCAGCAACCGGGAGCATGGATAAGAACTAAAACCTGCTGACGCAGCCATTCGCAATGAGTACACCGCATGCCAGACGGCTCTAGTGCAGAGTATGAATGAGCTCAGAACAGTGGGTGGATTTATGCAATTTCTGAAAACCACATGGAAGCTTCTGACTTGATTGCCAAAATGAGAAGACTTTTTTCTTGCTGTTTTTGTTTGGCTTTGTTTTTTATTCTTTGCCTCAGAATGATCATCCTCCCGCATATAAATTAGTGACCACACCTGTGACTTGGAAAGCCAACGTTGGAACAGCAGCAACATGAAGCACCGCTTTCATGATTCATTTCACCCAGAGAATGCACCCAGGCCCTATTTACAAAACTGTGCAACATAAATAGAACTGCACAAATACACTTACTGAAAGATTCAGCTTGAATCAAAAGACATATTCAGATCACTATTTTTCTTGAATACTAGAATTAGACTATCTCAATATTTTTAGGTGATATGAATGCACTCTAGAATTGGAGTACTTTAAAATGTATTAGTTTATTCCTGTTTGAAAACTCTAAAAGCTTCTCTTTCCAACAAATTACTGGTTAGCTACTCCACATCAATCTTTTTTTGTTTGTTTGTTTTTGTTTTTGTTTTTTTGAGATAAGGTCTAGCTATGTTGCCTGGGCTGGACTCAAACTCCTGGGTTCAAGCAATCCTCCCACTTCAGCCTCCTGAGTAGGTGGGACTACAGACACATGCCCTGCCTGGACACATGAATCATTTTTATCCAGGACTGGCAACTCTTCAACATTCTTTTTCCTGTGTCAGGGCAAAAGCCTCAGCAATTCTTCTATTTTTCTACAGAACAAGAACTTGCATCTTCACATATTAGGTTTCAGTGCAAGTCATTGAGCATTTTGATCTCTATTATAATTATTTTTGACACAGAGTTTCACTCTTGTTGCCCAGGCTGGAGTGCAATGGCATAATCTCGGCTCATTGCAACCTCTGCCTCCTAGGTTCAAGCGATTCTCCTGCCTCAGCCTCCCGGGTAACTGGGATTACAGGCATGCACCACCACACCCGGCTAATTTTGTATTTTTGGTAGAGATGGGGTTTCTCCATGTTGGTCGGGCTGGTCTCGAACTCCCGACCTCAGGTGATCTGCCCGCCTCAGCCTCCCAAAGTGCTGGGATTACAGGCGTGAGCCACCATGCCTGGCCTGGATCTCTATTATTAACGTGCAAAAGAGGAGATAAGGAAGCATCTTGTGCACCTTCTTTGGTGGAGGGGATGGGTGGTAGGCAGCTAGGAGAGGGTGAGGGCCTGCACCTGAAACTGGATTTACTATAAAGCAGTCTGGAAAACATAGTAGTAAACCCTGTCTGGAAACTGCAAGTCACATTCCGAGAAAACCTGGAATGAGAAAAGGATAAATTTAGCAATAATGATTTTTGCTAGATCCTGATGGTACAGGCAGAATGACAAAGAAAGAGAATGTCTTTTGAAAACAACACTCTCATAAAAAATGATGAGTTTCCATCAAAGAAGTAGAAATAAGAAGATACATACAGTTTGTTTCCATTTACATGAAATTCAAAATAGACAATATCCAAATGCATTTTTTAGAGCGAGAGAGTGATAAGTGGTACCAGCACGAAGAAAAATAAAGAAATAAGCACAGAATTCAGCATAGTGGTCCCCATTACGGGTAGGGTAGGAACAGGCTGCGATTGAGTGGAAACACAAGGGGAGTTCTGGATCGCTGCTGAAGTGGCTACGTTGTCTGGGGTAAATATCCAGGGTTTGTCATCTCAGCCAGGAAAATTTAGGACACGGACACACATGAGGAGTTTAGGAGCAGAGGTTTAATAGGCAAAAGAAAGAGAAAGGAAAACAGCTCTTTCTCCAGTGAGAGAGAGAGGGGCCTTCCAAGAAGAAAGACTGGCCAGTGGCAGATGCTCCGAATTGCATAGTCAGGTTTGAGGAGGTGGTGTCTGATTTACATAGGGCATACAGATTGGTTCCATCAGGTATGACGTTTACATAGCGAGAGGGGAAGGCTGGCCTCCCCACCCTAATCTTATTATGCAGATGAACTTTTCCCTTTGTGGCGCCATCTTGTCTGCTCCTTACTGTCCACAGGGCTGACAAAGAGAAGGGAAGATGGTGCTGCCATCTTGAACATGACTGCCACAACTGCCAGGATCTGTGTCTGCAGCTCAATTTTACAGGCTGCTCTTTGTTAGAAAGGAAAATAATTTGGGGCTGCTTTTCGTTAAAAGGAAAACCTTACTGAGGACGTCCGTATTCCTCACTATCTGCCTAAGTAATTTCTTTTTTTTTTTTTTGAGATAGAGTCTCACTCTGTCACCCAGGCTGGAGTGCAGTGCTGCCATCTCAGCTCACTGCAAGCTCCACCTCCCGGGTTCACGCCATTCTCCTGCCTCAGCCTCCCGAGTAGCTGGGACTACAGGTGCCGCCACCACGCCCAGCTAATTTTTTTTTTTTATTTTTAGTAGAGACGGGGTTTCACCGTGTTAGCCAGAATGGTCTCCATCTTCTGACCTCGTGATCTGCCCGCCTCGGCCTCCCAAAGTGCTGGGATTACACGTGTGAGCCACCACGCCCGGCCTAAGTAATTTCTTCTTAACTCCTGTATCATTGGTAATGTTATATTTCTTAATCTGGGTGGTAGTTATATAAAGTGTCGTGTGGTCTGAATGCGTCTCCAGAAATGGTGTTGGAAGTGTAATCCCAAGTGCAACAGTGTTAGGAGGTGGGGCCTTTGGGAGGTGTTTAGGTCATGAGGCTCCACCCTCATCAAGGCCCTTATAAAAGAGGTTTGCAGGAATGGGTTCACTCTCTTTTACTATTTTGGGACATGAGGACAAATTGTTGGACTCTGCTTGCCCTTCCACCTTCCACCATGTGAGAATGCGGTATCTAGCCAATTACCATAGCACAGAGGTTAAGTGCACAGACACCAGAGCCAGGCTATCTGAGAACCTGACAAGAAGGCTCTCACCAGACACCAGATGCTGGCACCTCGATCTTGGACTTCTCAGTTTCCATAACAGAGAAATAAATTCTCTTTTTTGCCCAGTCAGGTATTTTGGATAGCAGCACAAAAAAGGCTAAGACAGGGTGTTTGTGATATAATTATTCACTAAACAAAACATATCTGTTTTATGCATTTTTTATGAGTGCATGTTTTATTTCACATTTTTTTTAAATGACATAAATGGCTGCATTAATCATCCCTAGAAAGGTAAACATTCTCTCAAAGATGAGACTTGGGCACCATTGAATATTTAGTGACACACACTCTGGGTTTCACTAGAGTGAGTCTCTCACTTTGGTATCCCTGAAAGTCCTTCATATTTAGGATTAGAAGCTGAGGGAGCCACCAGCCTTGATGCTGGCTTCTCCATGAAAGTCCTGGCACCATAGGCAGCAAGGGCAGGAGCTGAAATATGGAGGGATGGACAAAAGTTGGGGGAGCATGATTAGGAAAAAGAAACACAGGGCAGAGCAGGGAGACCAGAGCTCATAGTGGGAACCAAGTGTCAAGCAGGCAGAGCTACTGGCAATAAGAGCAAGGCTAGGTGTCAAGACTAGGCAGGTAAGCAGAGATCTGGACAGTTATGGAGACTGCAAGTTCTCAGAATGGAAACTTAGAACTCCAGAGATTTGATGCGGAGTCTCCTGGCATAAGCCCAGTTGAGCTGGGGAGTGGAAAGACAGGTGGGGACTAGGAATAAAACAGACCTACTGTGATGGCAGCGGCACTAGGGTCCCAAGTGAAGGCAGTTAGAGAAATGACAGAGTAAAGACAGAACAGTGTATCCTAAGGCTTTATGCATATATGCATTCATTCAAATACTTCCTTGAGAGCTTACTGTTGGTCACATACTATCCTAGGTATTGGAAATCCAGTGTAAACAAAACAGTCCCTGTCTTCCTGGAGTTTGTATTCTAGGAATTAGCAAAGAAGCAGGAGAGACAGATGGTAAATAAGTAATTGGACAACTAAAAGGGTAGTTTCACATAGTACTATCAAGAAAAATATAGAATGGCTTGGGGAGGGGGCAGTACTCAAGAATGACAAGTGTTTTTCTGGAGAAGGAGCAAGCAGGAAGAGCATTAGATGAGATGTTATGGGCAGCCTGAAGAGAGTTTCAAGTGCAGAAAAGAAGCAGAGATGAGGCCTGCAATTAAGATCC
This sequence comes from Hylobates moloch, assembly GCF_009828535.3. Lineage (NCBI taxonomy): Eukaryota > Metazoa > Chordata > Mammalia > Primates > Hylobatidae > Hylobates > Hylobates moloch. Next base: position 108,131,067 of record NW_026652279.1, read on the forward strand.
AGCTGTTCAACACAGCCCAGGGCCAGGAATCCAGCCACCTGGGAAGACTGAAACTATCAGTGGCAGCCCTGGCCCAGTGGCTGAGATAACTGACCTGTTATCAAAGCAGGGTCCAGGCTTGGCAGAGCCCACCAGAGAACATGATTCCAGGAGAGCAAACCTGGGGCTTGGTCCTAGGAACACGTCAGAAGTCAGAGCCAGGCCACAGAGCCCGAATATTCTCCGCTTAAGACATGATTACATTTCCTAAGCCAATTGCTTTTTCTCCAAAGAAGCCTCAGAACTCTGGTTTAGAGCTTTCACCATGATGTACAACGTTATGCTTAAAACACATCAAAACATCCTCCTTGCTGGGGAATGCTACTGGATTCTCTCATCTTGGCTTAGCATGCTGCCATATTCCAATTATCCTGAGGCTCTTTGGAGACAGAGACGGGCAGGATGGGGAAAAGCTCTTCAGACTCCAGGCTAAGTTTGAAACATACTCTGTCAGCAGTCTTACTTTTAGATTCACCCGATAAGATCCTCTAGACTACTGATTACAAAAAGCCACAGAATCAAGCAAGAAGAGGCTGGTGGTCTCTCACAGCTTACCTCACAAACTGCTCTTCTACATTTTTAAAAGTAGCCCTTGGCTATTTACGTCTGCATCCTGGGACGGCTGCTTAGGCCAGTACTGCAGCTAGTTCTGGTCCTTAGTCTTCAAAAGCTAAAAGCAGTTCAGAAAAGGGGTAAAGACAATGATTCCAGGTTCATGAACAAGGCTGCTCCATGAGACACAGGGAGAAAATCCTCCCTATTTCTCCCTTCATGCCACCCTGCAGAGTTCCTTGATCACATCCCTGGCAAGCTCACCACTAACACAGATGGCTCGACAGTCTTCCTGGCCTACCTCACAGCTTTGTTGAGAGGTCAAAGGAGGAAGCTGTAAAGCATTAAGGAAATTTAAGAACTCATTATTATTATTTTACAGTATGATATGGTTTGGCTGTGTCCCCACCCAAATCTCATCCTGAATTGTAGCTCCCACAATTCCCACGTGTCGTGGGAGGAAACTGGTGGGAGATAATTGAATCATGGGGGCGAGTCTTTCCTGTGCTGTTCTTGTGATATTGAGTAAGTCTCACAATATCTGATGGTTTTATAAAGGGGAGTTCCCTGCACACGCCCTCTTGCCTGTCACCAAGCAAGATGTAAGTTTACTCCTCCTTTGCCTTCCACCATGATTGTGAGGCCTCCCCAGCCATGTGGAACTGTGAGCCCATTAAACCTCTTTTCTTTATAAATTACCCAGTTTCGGATATGTCTTTATTAGCAGTGTGAAAACAGACTAATACACAGTAGTATCACTTTGAAACCTACTATAGGCCCAGAAGTTCAATGGTTAGGAAAAATAAGCTGCTTAAGTTTAAAAGGACATGCAGGCCAGGCGCGGTGGCTCACGCTTGTAATCCCAGCACTTTGGGAGGCCGAGGCGGGTGGATCACGAGGTCAGGAGATCGAGACCATGGTGAAACCCTGTCTCTACTAAAAATACAAAAAATTAGCCGGGTGTGGTGGCGGGCGCCTGTAGTCCCAGCTACTCGGAGAGGCCGAGGCAGGAGAATGGCGTGAACCTGGGAGGTGGAGCTTGCAGTGAGCCAAGATTGCGCCACTGCACTCCAGCCTGGGCGACAGAGCGAGACTCCGTCTCAAAAATAATAATAATAAAATAAAATAAAAATAAAAAAATAAAAGGACATGCAGCAGTGTGGTCGTACATGACCTTCCAGAGGAAAAAGGCCTGAAAAAGGCGGTGCTTACCAAGGTCTGTGATGCAAATACTCCCACCATAACTGATGTCAAGCCATCAAAGTGATATCGCAGAATTGGAAAGAGATGAGCACGGTCCACCCTGGCAAGCCAGTGCATGCTGGCTCCAACACACTCATGGGACATGCTAAGGACTGGGGGCTCGGAGGTAAATAAAACACAGCTTACGGCTTCAGATTAATGCATGGGCTAGTCAAGGAGATGGACAACAAAGTAAAGAACCATGATAATAAATTCTGTAACAAAATTATGTACTGATAGCAGATGCATGTGTCTGTTCTCCCAGTGGAACCTGGAACCCAAAAGGAAACAAAGCTTTAGACCAACAAGATGAAGCTTTGATAGTGGAATTGCAGACATCAGCTACCAGTCAAGGAGGGTTACTGGAAATTCCATCTCTAATAGATACCTGCCAACTTGTTTATGAAGGCTGGCTCTAGATAAAATAGGCACTATAACAGAGAATGTTCAATGGTCTCAGCTAAGCTACTGATAAGCATGAGAAGAGTTGAGTCAGAGACAGGGTAATTAAAGTTTATGCTTCCATGGGCTAGAGAGACCTGCATCCATTCTCCTAACATCTGTCTACTTATTCCTGCTGCTGCCGTGTTCATACATTGGCTGGATAGAGCAATTGGGTCAGAGAGGGGCAGGAAAGGCATGGGAGAAGGTTAGGAACCAAGGGGAAGAAGACGTAGATGCCACCAACATCTCCTTATCTTCCTGCTCTTTTGAAGTCCATGAAATCTACTCATACCATACCCTCCTCCTAGGCAACCCTATTGTCTGTCAAGGTTCAAGACTCAGTCACACCTTCTTCAGATATTTCAGCATCACAGTCTTTCTCCCATAGCCGCTCTTTCTAGATCTCAGATTATGCTGTTTCTCTCTCTGTTTCTGGCTGTTTACATGCAGAGGCTTCTTCAAGGTTCAGTCATTCTTGCTTCTTTCGTTGTTCCATAGTTTCTCTTTAATATTGACATCCACTTCCTTATTTCTCTTCCCTATGCAGACCACATCCCTGCTTACTTATCAAGACCTTACCTTTCTCCTGAGCACCAGCCTCATATTTCAATCAGCTGGTGCACAATTCATTTACAGAGACCTCTGGAATTAATTCAGACAGCACATCCTCTGAGACCTGGTCTTCCTCTTCAAGTTTCCATTGCTATTTTATTTTATTTTATTTAGCAAAAATGTATTTTAAAAATTGATTCATATCAGTTGTACATATTTTTGGGGTACATGTGATAATTTGTAATGTGTACAAATATGTACAATGTGTAATTATCAAATAGGGTAACTGAGATATTCATCACCAGGGCATGGTGGCATGTGCCTGTAGTCCCAACTGCTTGGGAGGCTAAGGTGGAAGGATCATCTGAGTCTGGAAGGTCGAGGCTGCAGTGAGCTGTGATCGTGCCACTGCGCTCTGGTCTGGATGACAGAGTGAGATTCTATCTTAAATACATACATACATACAGTGTATATTATTCTGTTTCCTTGTACCAGCAAACAGCTTTGGGAGGAAAAAAGTCTTTTATAATTGGGAGATAATGAAATGCTTTTAGAATGGGGACAGAACTAGAGCCACCCTTAAGGTTAAATGGACTCAGGAACAGGAACAAAGACTCTCACAGCTGCTTCTTATGGCTGCCAGCCTCCATGTGTGTGACTGTGTGTGTGTGTGTGTGTGTTTGTAGGTTTTTATCCACAATTCCTACCTCATAACTTCCATAGACAGAATTTTGTTATAATGTTGGGGCACTTTAGGCCAGGCATTGGGAGCAGGAATCAGAAAACAGAATCTCTCTCTCTCTCTCTAACATTCTCCTGTCCTCCTTTGACCTGCCCAAGGCAGGACCCTAGTCTGGTTGGGGGCCCTAAGAGCCTCATTTGCAAGAGGGTCCTGCCCCATACCCTAAAGGAAAAAACTGCTGCACAGAGAGGCTAGAAGAATGTGAACAGACAGACCTTTCTGGGTTTCCCCAATCAGTCTATTAGTATTGAATCATACCTGTTTTGTCCAATCACATTTTGACATGGATGTCCATGCTTCAATCATGCCTATCCAACAAAGTCTCCATAAAAGGCTCAAGAGGACTGGGTTTGGGGGCCTTCCAGAGCTGAACACATGGAGGCTGACAGGAAGGTAAACAAGAATTTATTCATGTGCTGGAAGGATGGCACACCTCAACTCCGTGGATCAGAAGCTCCTGCACCCCAGACCCTTTCAGACCTTGCCTATGCATCTCTTCATCTGGCTATTTATTCGTATTCTTTAAAATATCCTTTGTAATAAACTGGCAAACATAAGTAGCTGTATGGCTGAGTTATGTGAGCCACTCTAGTAAATTAGTCAAATCCAAAGACAAGGCCATGGGAACTCCAACTTGAAGCTGGTCAGTTAAAATTTTCAGAGGCCTGAACCTGCTACTGGTGGCTGAAGGCTGGAGGTTGTCTTGGGGACTGAGCCCTCAACCTGTGGGATCTGACATTCACTAGGTAGATAGTGTCGGAATTAAATTGGAGAACACTCAGCTGGTGTTCACTGCAGAATTAATTGCTTGCTTGCTGGTGGGGAGAAATCCCCACATATTTTGGGGTCACAGAAGACTCCTGTATTGATTGTTGTTGTATTATTGAGTAAGAAAATAGGAAAAAGCACATTAATTGTTGTTTTTTTCCACATTCAGAAGTCTTTAATTCATTTAGGTTGATTTTTGTATATGATGAAAGATAGAGATCTTGCTTCACTCTTTTACTTATGGATATTGAATTTTCCCAGCATCATTTATTAAAGAGACTGTCCTTTCCCCAGTGTATGTTCTTGACACCTTTGTCAAAAATGAGTTGGCTGTGTGTGGATTTTTGGGTTTCTATTTATAGCTTTCTCCAGGTTTAGAAAGTTTTCTGTTATCAGGCCAGGTACAGTGGCTCATGCCTGTAATCCCAGCACTTTGAGAGGCCAAGGCGGGCAGATCATCTGAGGTCAGGAGTCCAAGACCAGCCTGGCCAACATGGCAAAACCCCGTTTCTACTAAAAAAATACAAAAATTAGCCAGGTGTGGTGGCAGGCACCTGTAATCCCAGCTACTCTGGAGGCTGAAGCAGGGAGAATTGCTTGAACCCGGGAGGCAAAGGTTGCAGCCTGGGTGACAGAGAAAGACTCCATCTCAAAAAAAAAAAAAGTTTTCAGTTATCATTTCTTTGAATAAGATTTTGACTCCTTTGTCTTTCTCAGTTCCTTCTGTAACACCAATAACCCAAATATTTGTTCTTTTGATGTTGTCCCAAAAATTCCATGAGCTTTCTTCCTTCCTTTTCATTCATTTTCATTTTTCTCCTGTGTATTTTATAACAGTCTCTTTGATCTGATTCTTTATTCTGTTTGATCAGTTCTGCTGTTGATGCTCTCTATTGCATTTTTCATTTAATTCGTTGTATTTTTCACTTCTAAGGTTTATGTTTAATTTTTTTAAGTATTTCAATCTCTTAAATTTCTCTGATAAATTTTTGAATTGACTCTGTGTTTGCTTGAAGTTTATTGAGCTTCCTTAAAACAGCTATTTTGAATTATTTATCTCATCACACATCTCCATCACTTTAGGGTTGGTCACTGGCACCTTATTTTGTCTATTTGGTGAGGTCATATTTCCCTAAATATTCTTGTTTTTTGTGGATGTGTGACAACGTCTGTGCACTGAGGGATTAGGTATTTATTTTAGTCTTTGCAGTCTGGCTTTGTTTGTGGCTGTCCTTCTTCTGAGGGCTTTCCTAAAATTCTAAGCTGACTGCTGAGTTCCTTCAGCCTGTGACCACTGAAGCCATCTCAGCACTGGAGGGTGCTCTAAATCCAGGCTTGCAGAGGATCTCACAAGGACTCTGAGGTTGACATCGCTTTCTGGCCCAGATGGACTTGCAGAACACCCAAGGAGTATCCTGGGGCTGTGTGGGGATGCTGGCTCACAACCTGAGTCAGCTCAGCTAGCTAGGAGGAATAAGTTCTAATGTTTCATCACACTGTAGAATGACTCTACTTAGCAATAATGTATAGTTTCAAATAGCTAGTAGAAGGATATTGAATGCTCATGACACAAAGAAATGAAGTTCAAGATGATGAATATGCTAATTACCCTGATCAGATCACCATACATTATATGTATTGCAACATCACTATGTACTCCCTAAATATGTACAATTATTATGTGCCAGTTTTTAAAAATTAAAAACTAAAAACTCTTAATTTTCCCCTTACCCATCATCTCCCAAATAAGACACAACTTCATTGTATCTGTTTTAGGTCATCGATTACAACCTTGTAAATAATAAATTGCTTGTTTGTTTTATCCCCTTCTAGGTTATAAACTAACTTTCTGGTGGAGCTAATTTAAGAAACATTTGTCAGTGTGCTTATGCCAGTCCCACACCAGCAGTGTATTGGCAATGGAGTTACCAAGATCAATAAGGCTAAATTCCTGTTCCCAAAGAGTTTATGATCTATTATAGTAGAGTGACTATCAAAACTTGGCTGCAATTTGGAATTGCCTGGAGAGATTCTGATTTGATGGGCCTCAGATTGGTCACGGATATCAGGAATTTTAATTTCCTGGATGATTTGATTGTGCAGCCAAAGTTGAGGAAGGTTGTTGTGTTAGAAGAAGCACCTCATTTCAATACAATACTGAGAGTTCTGAGGCTGAAGTAAGTAGTCACATAGTTCTATAAAAATCCCAGGGAGGCTCACACCAGTAATCCAAGCACTTCAGGAGGCCGAGGCCAGCAGATCACCTGAGGTCAGGAGTTTGAGACAAGTTTGGCCAACATGGTGAAACCCCGTCTCTACTAAAAATACAAAAAATTAGCCAGGCGTGGTGATACATGCCTGTAGTCCCAGCTACTCAGGAGGTAGAGGCAGGAGAATTGCTTGAACCCAGGGGATGGAGGTTGCAGTGAGCCAAGATCATGCCACTGCACTCCAGCCTGGGTGACAGAGCAAGACTCCATCTCAAAAAACAACAATGAAACAAAACAAAACAAAAAATATATCCAAGGGAGAAGTACTCTCCCAGAGAATTTCAACCCTGCACATTAGAATCACTTATGGAGCCTTTAAAAAATGATTTGGGGCCAGGCATGGTGGCTCACCCCTGTAATCCTAGCACTTTGGGGGGCCGAGGCAGGCAGATTGCCTGAGCTCAGGAGTTCGGGACCAGCCTGGCCAACACGGTGAAACCCCATCTCTACTAAAATATAGAAAAATTAGCCTGGCATGGTGGCTGTAGTCCCAGCTACTCGTGTGTGCCTGTAGTCCCAGCTACTTGGGAGGCTGAGGCAGGAGAATTGCTTGATCCCAGGAGGCAAAGGTTGCACTGAGCCGAGATCATGCTACTACACTCCAGCCTGGGCGACAGAGCGAGACACCATCTCCAAAAAAAAAAAATCGACTCTGAATCTCAGCTCTAGAGGGCATTAGATATTTTTACAAGCTCCCCAGGTGATTCTGGGGCTCACAGACAGTTGAGAATCCTGAAACCCATCTAGGGAGTTATAATGAAGGTAGGCTCTCTAAAAGGAGTTAATAGCTGAGTATAGACTTGGAAAGTACACATGAGTAGTCCAAGCAAAGAAGGAGGCAAGACCTTGCCGTTTTACTTTATCAAAATGCCCACATAGGCCTTGAACATTGTTGTTACTCAATAAACTTTTTTTTTTTTTTCTTTTTTTTGAGACAGAGTCTCGCTCTGTCACCCAGGCTGCAGTGCAATGGTGCGATCTCCACTCACTGCAAGCTCCACCTCCTGGGTTCACGCCATTCTCCTGCCTCAGCCTCCGGAATAGCTGGCACTATAGGCATCTGCCACCACGCCTGGCTAATTTTTTGTATTTTTAGTAGAGACGGGGTTTCATCATGTTAGCCAGGATGGTCTCGATCTCCTGACCTTGTGATCCACCTGCCTTGGCCTCCCAAAGTGCTGGGATTATAGGCATGAACCACTGCACCCGGCCCTTCTTTTTTTTTTTTAGGCAGAGTTTCACACTTGTTGCCTGGGCTGGAGTGCAATGGCGCAATCTCGGCTCACTGCAACTTCCACCTTCCGGGTTCAAGCGATTCTCCTGCCTCAGCCTCCCGAGTGGCTGGGATGATAGGCATGTGCCACCACGCTTGGCTAATCTTGTAATTTTAGTAGAGATGGGGTTTCTCCATGCTGCTCAGGCTGGTCTTGAACTCCTGACCTCAGGTGATCCACCTGCCTCGGCTTCCCAAAGTGCTGGGATTACAGGCCTGAGCCACCGTGCCCGGCCTCAATAAACTTTTGTTAAATGAGAATTCAGGATGAAAATGTTCCATAGAGTGGAAGTATCTATATCCCTTTCCCAGGGCTGCTGTAACCAAGTATCACAAACTAGGGGGCTTAAACCAACAGAAATTTATTGTCTCACAGTTCTGGAGACTCAAATCTGAAATCAAGGTTTGGGGCAGGGCCGGTTTCTGTTTGGAGGCTTGGAGGGAGACTGTGCTTCATGCCTCGCTCTCAGCTTCTGGTGGCTGCCAGGAGTCCCTGGTGTTCCTTGCTGTAGACACATCACTCCAGCTTCTGCCCTCATCAGCACGTGGTCTTCCCTTGTGTGTGTTTCTGTGTTCAAATTTCTCCTTCCTTATAAGGACACCAGCCACTGGATTAGGACCTACTCTAATCCAGAATGACCTCATCGTAACTTGATTACATCAGCAAAGACCCTATTTCCAAATAAGCTCACACGTGGCTGAGGTTAGGACAGTATCCAAAAGGGGTGGAAGAAGCCACAGGATGGAGAGTGAAGAGAGAGGAGCAGGGGAGGGGTCATGAACTCATCCCAGCCTTGTCCCTGCTCTCACTGAACCTATGTGCTTTCATGAGTGGCTCTGAAACATTTTCCATCTTATGAAATGCCTAGTTTTTGTATGACTCCTTCACATATCCCACATTGCTGGTTTGTGAAGTTGCACTTCTCATTTTTAGGAAGAAATAAGAAATATTTTCTAAACTAATGAGAGAATATGTGACACCTTTCCTCCATCCAAGTCCTCAGGCTTTATTGACGTGATTCTTGTTTTGTCTTTGACTAAAGCAGAACTCATGCCCCGCACACTCACAGATGCAACGCCTTCAGTGCTAAAGCTGGGACAGGTGCTCACCCTTTCTGTTTCTCACTCTTGTCTCTCCAGCCTTGTTTGTCTTCTGTCTGGGTGTGCCCTGTTGGAAGAGGATAGCAACACATGTGTCACATTTAAAGCTTTGTTAATGGACTATGAGAAGTTCTAGCTAATTTTACCCAACCTTCACACTTAGATATTATGCAAGAAGTGACGTGGCCTTATGATTTGGTAAAATTCAAAACAAATTTTTGTTCTGTAAAGCTCCACCTAACTGCTCACACAGTGAACTAGGATACTAATAAACTTGAAAATGTTCTAATTCCAATTTAGAGTGGTCCAATTTTGAGTATGTGACCTTGACCTTCACACAAATTTGGAGCATTCCTTTATAGCCAAAGGTCTGTGAAACAGCCTATACTCATGGTCTCCCCTGCTTCACTTCTGCCTCCCTGCCCACTGCAGTCTCACTTGTGTCCCCACACTTACAATGGAGATGCTTTCTAAAGATGGTCAAAACATTCTGATTGTCAGATTTTATGGACAACCCTCAATGGAATGGCTAAAATGAAAAAGACTGACACTACCAGGTGCTGACAAAGATGTGGAAGAACCTGAACTCAAACACTGCTAGTGGGAATGTAAAATGGTACATTCACTTTGAAAAACAGTTTGGCAGTTTCTTAAAAAGTTGAACATACAGCCCGGGTGTGGTGGCTTATGCCTGTAATCCCAGCACTTTGGGAGGCCGAGGCCGGTGGATCATGAGGTCAAGAGATCGAGACCATCCTGGCTAACATGGTGAAACCCTGTCTCTACTAAAAATACAAAAAATTATCCCAGTGTGGTGGCACATGCCTGTAGTCCCAGCTACTTGGGAGGCTGAGGCAGGAGAATCACTTGAACCCAGGAGGCGGAGGTTACAGTGAGCCAAGATCGTGCCATTGCACTTCAGCCTGGGAGACAGGGCAAGACTCCATCTCAAAAAAAAAAAAAAAAAAAAAAGTTGAATACACACATACTATATGATCCACATACTATATGATCCAGCTATTTTACTCCTGGATATTTACCCAAGAGAAGGGAAAACATATTGTCTCTGTCAGTTTGGGTTGCTACAGCAAAGTACTGTAGCATGAATGGCTTAAACAACAAACATTCATTTCTCACAGTTCTGGAGGTTAGAAAGTCTAAGATCAAGGTACCAGATAATTCGACGCCTGGTGAGGGTCTACTTTCTAGTTCATAGATGGCTGTCTTTTGCCTTCACATGGTAGAAAGAAAGCAAGGAACTCTTAGGGGTTCTTTTTACAAGGGCACTAATCCCATTCATGAGGGCTCCTCCCTCAAGGCCCAATTACCTCCCAAATACCCTACCTCCTAGGACTATGGCTTTGGAAATTAGGATTTCAAGACATGAATTCGAGAACATGAACATTTAGCCCATTACACAAATGTTCATACAAAGACATAAATACACATATTCAAAACAACTTTATTTGTAACAGTCCAAACTGGAGACAACCCAAATGTGCACCAACAGGTGAATGGGTAAACAAACTGTGTTCTATCCATACAATGGAATACTGCTTACAAAAACAAAGCAAAACAATGAATGAGCTATCGATACATTCTCCAACACAAATGACTCTCAGTTTCAAAATAATTAGCCTAAGTGAAAGTGAAAAAAGCCAGACAAAAAAGAGAGTACATACTCTATGTATTAGTCCATTTTCACACTGCTATAAAGAAATACCTGAGACTGGGTAATTTATAAAGAAGAGAGGTTTAATTGGCTCATGGTTCTGCAGGCTGTAAAGAAGCATGGCAGCACCTGCTTCTGGGAAGGCCTCAGGGAGCTTTGACTCATGGTGGAAGGCAACTGTCTTACATGGCAGGAACAGGAGAAAGAGGGAGCGGGAGGTGCTACACACTTTTAAACAACCAGCTCTCACAATAACTCACTCACTCCCTATCACAAGAACAGCACTGAGGGGATGGTGCTAACCCATTTATGAGAATTCTGTCCCCATGACCCAATCACCTCCCACCAGGCCCCACCTCCAACACTGGGGACTACAATTCAACATGAGATTTGGGTGGGGACACATACCCAAACCATATCAATGTATTATTTCACTTACATAAAATTCTACAAAATACAAACTGTAGTGACAGAAAGCAGATCAGTTGTTGCCTAAGAAGGAGGGTTCATGACAGGTAGGAAGGAAGGATTACAAAAGAACAGGAGGAAATTTTAGGATGACAGAAGTTGTTATCTTGATTTTGGTGATCATTTTAGGGTATGTACGTATGCCAAAACTTGTCAAACCATACACCTTACATATTTGTATTTAAATATCTTCTTATATGTCAATTGTACTGCCATAAAGCTGTTTTTTTTTTTTAAATCCCATACACATGTTTAAGTCCTACATTTACTTGATTTAACTGCAGTGTCTGAGAAAACTGGAAATTTCCTCCTCTTTGAAATGTTCCTCCTCTTCCTTGGCTTCCAGGACCTAATTCCCCTGAGCACGAGTCCCTTTCTGCCATACCAAACAAACAGTAAGAGATTCAGTATTAGCTGTGAAGATGATTTTCGAGTTCCCTCTGTGAATTTTAAGCAAATTGACTTATTTGTCTATCATCATCTTAAGCAGCTACAATAACCACAGAAAAGCAGGGAAACTTCAACCAACTTGCTACTTCAAATGTCTCTATCAATGCTTTTGTATTTCCTAGCTCCTGTGACACCAGAAAGGGGGATGGGTTTGCATTTCTGAGTATTTGGTATTTTTTGCATGTATAAATTTACTACCCCAACAGAATTGCAAGACAAAAGATTCTAAGAACCAACTGTGGGCCAGGTGAAGTGGCTCATACCTGTAATCTCAGCACTTAGGGAGACTGAGGTGGGCAGATCACCTGAGGTCAGGAGTTCGAAGCTGGCCTGGCCAATATGGTGAAGCCACATCTCTACTAAAACTACATAAATTAGCCAGGCGTGGTGGTGGGTGCCTGTAACCCCGGCTACTCGGGAGGCTAAGACAGGAAGATCACTTGAACCTGGGAGGCAGAGGTTGCAGTGAGCCGAGATGGGTCCACTGCACTCCAGCCTGGGTGACAGAACAAGACTCTGTCTCAAAAAAAAAAAAAAAAAAAGAACAGACTTCCAATTAACTCAAAGGCCTTCCAGTGTGCCCTGCAAAGCTGCAGAGACCTAAACGAGTTGATCTCCAGTTGCTCACATGAGCAGTCTCATCCTTCAAACAAGTCTGGTGCACACGGTGGGACTTGGCTGGGCTTTCGCCTCTTTAGATGCAGTGCAGGCAAACACCTCTAGCTGGACTGCAGACCCCCACCTTCACCCTGCTCAGGAAGAAAGGATAAAGGAGCAACTTGGTCATAGTCCTCCTCAGCCCTGAAGCCGCTCACACCAGAAGCATAAAGAAACGGAAAGTCGCTGTGCTTCCAGAAAGTTGCTGTGCCTTCCCAGACAACGATTGAGTCACTTTTCTGAGATTTGTTGCCAACTTATTTTTAGTTGGCCCAAGAGTTACCCAAATATGTTATGACATATGTTTCTTTAATAAGTCACCACATGTGGTTTGAATTTCTTTAAGAGAGGAAAAGAAATCTCCCAGGTTGTGGGTCTGTAGTTTTACCGGGACTCTGAAGCGCAGAGCCAGGAAACACAATCCCAAGTTTCTGCCCAAATGCCCTGAGTCACAATCATCAATGCTTGTAGGAATCACATGCTTAGCTAGTGACAAGCGCCTGTTTGGAGATTCCTCTGTTTTACTAAATTCGAGGTTGTCCTCAGTAGCCATCTAATTTGGTTACTACCAAGCTTAATTTTTAGTCTTTTTCCAGGAAGCGTTTAGCTCAGTTTCTCTTTCAGATGGTATCAAAAGGGTTGATGCTTCTAAGATGCTTAGTTCAAAAGATCTCACTACAAATGTGTTTGTTGACTGCTTCCAAATAAAGATTTAATCCCTTGCTCTGGCAGAAGCATTCCTTTCTATTTCTAGGAAGAAAACAAACACTGTCTGATAGGACTATTGCTTAAAAGCCAGGCAAATCCCACCTGATTAGGAGAACGTGTGTGTTAAGATAAAGGAGAAACACCACCGCATGCAGCAGTGAAGGGTAGGCGCCATGCTGTGCTTGGGAAGCTGTGATTGCTGTTGGCTCTTTTGGGATACAGAAGCGAGTTGGCCAGAGGGCACTATTAGTTCCCCAATCCATCAAGGGATATTTGTATCATGAACTGGTATTGAAAGAGATGAAAAGTCAGAGAGTTAAAGCCAGTTACAGGGGTATAAAAGTAATCAAAAGCAATCAATTCTCCCCCACCCCCACGCTTTCCTTTGGGGTAGATGTTTTCAGAGAACAGCTGCCTCTCAGAAGCAAACAGACAGAGCTTCCTTTTCCACATTGACAAGAGTCTGAGCCAGTTACTGAAATAATTGATTGCCTTGAGCCCCTGACCTTTGGAAATGGGACATATAGAACATTACAGAAGAGCTTATCTGGAGTGACAGAATTAAAATGATTTTTAATTTTGAAACCAAGAGAGGGAGAAGGATGAGATGGTCTTGCTGATTGATATGTATAGCACAGTAGGTGCAATCAACTTTAATTTAAAGAAATAATCCATCAAAGACTGTAGCTAATATAAATAAAAATAAAATAATGTGCAGTGAATTTCACCAGTGTAGACAATTGTCCAGAAAAAGAAAACACAAACTATACTTTATTTTGTTTGGTTTTTGAGACAGAGTCTCGCTCTGTTGCCCCAGGCTGCAGTGCAGTGGTGTGATCTCAGCTCACTGCAACCTCCACCTCCTGGGTTCAAGAAATTTTCCTGCCTCAGCCTCCAGAGTAGCTGGGATTACAGGTAAGTGCCACCATGCCCAGCTAATTTTTGTATTTTTAGTAGAGACAGGGTTTCACCATGTTGGCCAGGCTGGTCCCAAACTCCTGACCTCAAGTGATCTGCCCATCTTGGCCTCCCAAAGTGCTGGGATTATAGGCGTGAGCCACTGCTCCCGGCCACTACACACAATTTCTTACCTATTTTGTGTATGAGGAAATGAAGGCAGAGAGGAGTGAACTGCATGGCAGAGCATGGATTCCCATGCAGTCTCAAGTCTCCAGATTCCTCCAAAGCACTCTTGCTACTCTGCTGGGCCCACGGGAGTGTGGTTAGTGGTTTTGTTCATTTGTTTTCATGGCATGGGGTTGTTTTTGTTTTGTTTTGTTTGTTTTGTTTTGTGTTAGTTGGAAACTGGAGGTGGGGAAGCCTGGTTAGTGACGGCCTCCTGCTGTATGTAAATAATTTTTAACATTTACTGAAATATTTTGTGTATGTGTGTGCACCGAGAGCCCACACATCCAGTGCAGGAATGGAGTTACCTGCCCAGAGGAAGTACTGCACCACATGATGAACAGTGCATGGGACTGGAGTCAGGGGCCCACATTCCAGTCCCCGTGCCATCATTTTTGGGTTGTGTGGCTTAGGGCAAGCAACATCTCTCTGAGCTCATTTCTTTATCAATACACTGAGTCCTATCATCCTCATATATTTATATGGGAGGAATATCACAGTGCTTTCAGCTCTCTTTAGGTTTCCATTTCATTAAGGGGTTAGTTTGACTTATAAAGTGTTCTAAAAAACATACAGTGGCCATGGAAAATGTATCTTTTTATCTCCTTTTGGTCTAGGGGATCTGCAGACTTCATGGAAGTGATGCTGCCTTTATAGTCTCTGTACCAAATAACAGATCACACAGTGCAGTGAAAAAGGGAGAAGAATCTTGGGGTCCTTGGAGACAACTACTAGTTTTTCACTGTTCTTTGCTTCCATATGATTTTCTGCTTTGCTCTTCAGTTTATAGTAATTCAATCAACATTTACTGCACCTCTGTGTTAAGCATTGGGTGACTGGGAATATGTAATTACTTCCTCAAGACCAAACCTCTGTGCTCAAAAGCACAACCATTAGTGATGGATTCGGATAAATACAAAGCAAAGTACAATCAGTTGTCAGTCATTATAGAGACTGGGAGGAGGTAGAGGCATCAAGAGAGAAATAGACAATTGTTTTTAACAAAGGGGACATGAGGATGAGGAAGACATAAGAGAGAGGAGAATGAAGTTAAATTTGTGGGCTGGATCATGAAGGTCCTTATATGACACATGGATGTGATCTGCTAGCACTATGGAATTATAAAAGGGTTTTAATTCTGATCTCATGTATGTTAATTCTCTTTCTTTAGAGCATCTCCGCAGGACTCAAAGTACATTCCCGGGTTACTAACAAAGACATCACAACCACCCTGACTACGTCTTTGGCAGGTAGGATATTCTGATTTAAAATTGTTTAAAAGCATGGTTAGTATCAGAAGCAATGAGTCTCAAGGAAGCAGTTTTCCTCCAGAGAGAAGCAAGATGCTATTTCCTGGATCCAGATTTCCCAGGACAGAATTTCTTGCATTTCTCTTTTAAAAAATGGAGGACCACAAGAGGGCACCAAATTTCATCTTTCCGGCTGAGAAAACACATCTGGGCATTGCAAAGTACAAAATGAAGAGATGGCCAAAGGAACAAGTTGTTATTGTTTGTCTTTGTTCCCTAATAAAATTAGAAACATGTCTTTATATTACTTTGCATGAATATGAGTATTGATTTATTCTTCAAACTCCAAATCTGGGTTTAAAAACAACAAAACAAAATGATACAGTGTTTTATTTGCGATTGGATTCCCACCCAACATTCAAGGACTGACGAATAAGATAATGAACCATCCTCTTCCTGATACTTGTTTTCAAGGCTGAGCACCCTATAACTGCTGATAGGTGGTTTGTTCATTTACTTATTTATTTGAGATTGATTCTTACTCTGTCACCCAGGCTGGAGTGCAGTGGCACCATCTTGGCTCACTGCAACCTCTGCCTCCCGGGTTCAAGCAATTCTTGTGCCTCAGCCTCTCAGGTAGCTGGGATTACAGGCATGTGCCACCACACCCAGTTAATTTTTGTATTTTTTAGTAGAGATGGGGTTTCACCATGTTAGCTAGGCTGGTCTTGAACTCCCTACCTCAGGTGATCCGCCCACCTTGGCCTCCCAAAGTGCTGGGGATACAGGCGTGAGCTACTGGACCCAGCCTGTTTATTCATTTAACAATACTTACTCAGGTTTGGTGATATGCTGGGCAAGTTGCTACGTGTTGAAATACAAAGATAAAAAGGCACAGATCTTGACCGGGTGCAGTGGCTCATGTCTATAATCCCAGCACTTTGGGAGGCCGAGGCAGGTGGATCACCTGAGGTCAGGAGTTCAAGACCAGGCTGGCCAACATGGTGACACTCTGTCTGTACTAAAAATATAGAAAATTAGCCACGTGTGGTGGTGCATGTCTGTAATCCCAGCTACTCAGGAGGCTGAGGAAGGAGAATCTCTTGAACCTGGGAAGTAGAGGTTGCAGTGAGCCAAGATTGCGCCATTGTACCCCAGCCTGGCAACAGAGTGAGATTCCATCTCAAAAAAAAAAAAAAAAAAAAAAGACATGGATCTTGGGATCAAGGAGCTTATTGTGAGTAGGGGGTTGGGGGAGTCAAGCAGCTGAACAAACAAACAAACGTGGTCACTGATCTAAGGAAGGCATTTTAATGTTGTAGGAACACCAGAGAATGGCTGTGTAACTTATGTATCTTCCATGAAACCTGGGCTGTTAACGCTGTTACGGGAGGAGCAATGGCCTGGGAGCTTAATGAGCTTAGGTGTTAGTCCTGGCTGGGCCTCCGGCTGTGAGCTTCACCTCCTGGAGCTTCAGTTTACTCACCTCTGAGTTGACACCATCTTCCCTCCAATCTGAAAAACTTTCTAGCTTCAATATAAAATTGGCCATTTCAATTTCAGTGCAAAGTTTTTTGTTTTTTTTATTGTGGTGAAATATACATAACGTAAAATGTACCATTTAAACCATCTTAAGTGTACAATTCAGTGGCATTAAGTACTTTCACACTATTGTGCAGGCATCACCCTCATTCACCTCCAGAGCTTTCTACCACCCCAAATTGAAATAACAACTTCATATTCTCCCACCCCTCAGCCCCGACAGCCACCATTCTGCTTTCTGTCTGTATGAATTTGACTACTCTAAGTTCCTCAATAAGTGGAATCATAGAGTAGTTGTCCTTTTGTGTCTAGCTTATTTCACTTAGCATAATGTCTTCAAGGTTGATCCATGTTGTGGGTTGTGTCCACATTTTCTTCCTTTTTATGGTTGAATAATATTCCATTGTATATGCATGGCAAAGTCATTTTGAAGTGGCTGTTTCAGACACCACCAATCACATAATGGGAAAAAGGAGAGCCCTAGAAGAGCAAACTCGCTCCCTTTTCTTCTCTCCAGATCCAGGACAGCCAATTTAGAACTCAGTGTTCAGAGAGTCTTGCTACTTCTGCTGGGGCACCTCATTCCTTTCACAAGCTATGCTTTAGCTCCTAGTGTCTTAGTCTTTTGGTCTGCTATAACAAAGTACCATAACCTAGGTGGCTTATAAACAACAGAAATTTATTTCTCACAGTTCTGGAGGCTGAGAATCCAAGATCAAGGTGCCAGCAGATTTGTTATCTGATAAGGGCCCATTTCTTCATTCCATGAAGGTGTTTTCCAGCTGTGTCCTCACATGGTAAAAGAGGCAAACGAGGTCTCTGGGGCCTCTTTTATAAGGGCACTTATCCCATTAATGAGGGTTCCCATGACCTAAACACCCCCCAAATTTCCCATCTTCTAAAATCATTACCTTGGGGGTTAGGATTTTAACATGTGAATTTTAGAGGGACACATTCACACCATAACAACTACTAATGAAATGGCCCTTCCTTCTTATTTGTTGAGCAGGAATCTTGTCTCTACCTCACAAGGAAGAAAATATTTCATTATCCAAGTGTCCTGAACAGGGAAGACCAAGAAAATAAAGATATACTACTTTCCCTTCTTTACCTGAGAAGGCAGCAAAATAAGATGCCAGGAGCAAAAAAGAGCTGTGTGTTCAGGGTGTTTAGAACCTGAATTCTCCATTCATGCAGTTTATCACCGACCAGAAAATCAAGTATGGAAAATGTGATCTTAATTCTACCATGTGAAATTGCTAAGTGATGTGGTTGCGAGGAATTAGACTTCTGGAAGAAGAAGAAAACAAAAAGCCAGTTTGTTCAAATAGAATTTTATGCCTTACTCAAATGTGGACTAGAGGCATATAGGTGACCGTTGGCTCAAAGCATCGCTGTTGGAAACCAGACAAGGAATATATTGACTTTGAGAACATTTGCCAAACCTACTCACAATAAAATAATATGGTTTCATTTTCAAAGTGCCTCAAATGTGAGACTCTCTTGGAAGTTCGCAATGCCTAATTCCCTGCCCTGCTTGAACACTTTCTACAAGTATAGAGTAAAAAGTAGATTTGGGGTCTGGGCATGGTTCACTGCGAGGCTAAAGAATTTCCCATGAAGACTAAAGGACATCATTGATAGAAGGCTTGAGTTTTCCCAGAATTGAAATAGACGAGAAACATCGAATTTCATATTAACACACTTACAATGCATAAAGCTTAAAATAAATCAGGCTGGTCGAATAGAAAACAAATGGCAAGGCTTTTGTCCTTTTTTCTTGAAGGCCAATTTTGTGAAGTGCTCCAGAAATTGTGTGTTGGTTAGATGGGTGTGCAGGCTCTGGAATCTGGTCTTAAATCCCAATTCAACCTTTCCTAGATATGTAGCCTTGGGCCAGCTAGTTAAATTTTTTGAGGTTCAGCTTTCTGTGAGTTGGAGACAATAATATTATCTGTATTACAGGATTTTATAAGAATAAAATGACAAGTACTTTTTTTTTTTTTTTTTTTTTGAGACAGAGTCTCACTCTGTCACCCAGGCTGGAGTGCAGTGGTGTGATCTCGGCTCACTGCAACCTCTGCCTCCCAGATTCAAGAGATTCTCGTGCCTCAGCCTCCCAAGTAGCTGAAATTACAGGTGTGCCACCACGCCCAGCTAATTTTTGTATTATTAGTAGAGACAGGGTCTCGCCATGTTGGCCAGGCTGGTCTCCAACTCCTGAACTCAAGTGATCTGCCCTCCTCAGCTTCCCAGAGTGCAGAATTACAGGTGTGAGCCACTGTGCCTGGCAGATAAGTACAAATAATTAAACAATAAATATGGACTGGGCACAGTGACTCACACCTGTAACCCAGCACTTTGGAAGGCCAAGGCAGGAGGACTGCTTGGGCCCAGGAGTTCCAGATTAGCCTGGGCAACATAGCAGGCCTCCATCTCTTCAA
This sequence comes from Hylobates moloch, assembly GCF_009828535.3. Lineage (NCBI taxonomy): Eukaryota > Metazoa > Chordata > Mammalia > Primates > Hylobatidae > Hylobates > Hylobates moloch. The sequence continues at coordinate 108,150,366 of NW_026652279.1, forward strand.
TCAATTAATCAATCAATCAATCAATCAATCAATAAAAACTAGCTGGGCGTGGTGACACACACCTGTGTTCCCAGCTACTCGGGAGGTGGAGATGGGAGTATGGCTTGAGCCAGAGAGTTTGAGGCTGCAGTGAGCCGTGATCACACCACTACACTCTAGCCTGAGTGATGGAGCAAGACCCTGTCTCAACAAAAATTAAATGAAAACAAAAACAAAAACAAACAGGAAAAAAATGTAAAACCCTTGGCATGATGGCGTTGTTATTGTTGTTGTTGTTATTGTTATAATTATTATTAAATATTTTTAGGATTGGATTAAGATTAGCTTACTAATCTCTAAGCAAATACAATAAGGGAGGCAGCATGCTATAGAAAAAAAACCAGTGGTCACTGCCCATAAGTATCAAGGACCTTAGAGAAATCATTATGTCTCTCATCTCAAAGCTAAGTTTGATCTTCTGTATTATGGTGATGCAGGTTGTATGAACTTTACTTGACAAACTTGGGTATACTGGACACTTATTTTTCTGAAGCCAAGTAAACTCTGACCCTGGGCACAAGGGTGGCAAGAAATTTAGTCTTGATCTTGCTGATAGTCTCCTCCCTCCCCAAGGAACATTTAAGAAGGGGGTCCTTGATCTTTAGTCCATACACTGTGCTGGTGCAAGGTCCTTTGTCCAAGTCCCTTGAAGGTGGGTCACTCTGACCATTCTTTGCCAAACTTGAGCATACGGTCTTGGTCAGGAGCAAAGAGCCCCAGGGTAGAGTGCCCACCCACCCTTAGTGTTCCAACCAGACATTTCCTTCTGAAGCCCAGTCACCTCCCAGAGGGATGGGGGCTCAGGTCACCAATACTTTCCAACAGTCCATGTTACAGACTTGGCAAAAGCCTTCTCCCCACTCTGTTAGCACAGTTTCTACAACCTACCACTTCCAAGGCACTCACTCTTCCCTTTCTAGGAAAATACAGTAGAATCCCCTTTAGGCTTTGCAGAGCAAATGCCAGGAAGGTGATAATGGTGATGGAATTATCTCCAAGAAACCTTTTTTTTTTTTTAAACTGAGTCTCACTCTGTTGCCCAGGCTGGAGTGCAGTGGCATAATCTCAGCTCACTGCAACCTCCACCTCCCAGGTTCAAGTGATTCTCATGCCTCAGCCTCCTGAGTAGCTGGGACTACAGGCACGAGCCACCATGACCGGCTAATTTATGTATTTTTAGTAGAGATGGGGTTTCACCATGTTGGCCCAGCCTGGTCTTGAATTCCTGACCTCAGGTGATCTACCTGCCTAGACCTCCCAAAGTACTGGGATTACAGGCAAGAGCCAATGCACCTGGCCTCCAAGAAACTTTTGCTTTGGCCTTTAAGCCAAAGAATACAAAGATTCAGCCACCTCTAGAATCAAAACAAAAGTGTCCACGCATGGTGGCTCAATCCACTGAATGGTATTGCCTAGGTTTTCTTCTAGGGTTTTTATGGTGTTAGGTCTAATATGTAAGTCTTTAATCCATCTCGAATCAATTTTTGTAGAAGGTGTAAGAAAGTGATCCAGTTTCAGCTTTCTACATATGGCTAGCCAGTTTCCCCAGCACCATTTGTTAAATAGGGAATCCTTTCCCCATTTCTTGTTTTTGTCAGGTTTGTCAAAGATCAGATAGTTGTAGATGTATGGTATTATTTCTGAGGGCTCTGTTCTGTTCCATTGGTCTCTATATCTCTGTTTTGGTATCAGTACCATGCTGTTTTGGTTACTGTAGCCTTGTAGTATAGTTTGAAGTCAGGTAGCGTGATGCCTCCAACTTTGTTCTTTTGGCTTAGGATTGACTTGGCGATGCGGGCTCTTTTTTGGTTCTATATGAACTTTAAAGTAGTTTTTTCCAATTCTGTGAAGGAAGTCATTGGTAGCTTGATGGGGATGGCATTGAATCTATAAATGACCTTGGGCAGTATGGCCATTTTCACGATATTGATTCTTCCAACCCATGAGCATGGAATGTTCTTCCATTTGTTTGTATCCTCTTTGATTTCATTGAGCAGTGGTTTGTAGTTCTCCTTGAAGAGGTCCTTCACATCCCTTGTAAGTTGGATTCCTAGGTATTTTATTCTCTTTGAAGCAATTGTGAATGGGAGTTCACTCATGATTTGGCTCTCTGTCTGTGATTGATGTACAAGAATGCTTGTGATTTTTGTACATTGATTTTGTATCCTGAGACTTTGCTGAAGTTGCTAATCAGCTTAAGGAGATTTTGGGCTGAGACGATGGGGTTTTCTAGATATACAATCATGTCATCTGCAAACAAGGACAATTCATGGTCAAGTATTGACAGCACAAATGATAGGTTAACTTTAGAATAGGAATTGGTGTTGGAGGGGATTGCAAGAATATTTTAATTTTTTGGATGAAATTTTTACTATATATTAAACATTCTTGCTGCTGTGCTGCAAAGCCATAGCACATCTGAAATGCTTTTGTGGGCTGAATTATTCTCCAAGTTGAGAGATGCCCTTAAGTTAAATGAAAAGCCCTACCTAAAACTGAGGTGGGGAAGGGGAGAGCCTTTGCCTCTACCAGTCCCACCTACCCTCCCCTTAAACCCTCTGCCTTTGAAAGCAGATCATGTTCACTACAAATGCTGGACACTACAGGTGTCTGTCCCTGGACCAGCAGGGACCTCTAAAGCCTTCTTTGCGGTCTGGCTTTTTTTTTTTTTTTTTTCCCCATCCTGTGGTTTTTCTAATGGACTTTCAGGAATTTTGTAATCTCATAACTTTCCAAGCTCCACCACTTCCTAAATCTTAAGAACCTTAATTGGCAGTTTCAGTTGAAGGTGTGTTTGTAGACTTAACACCCAATGAAAGTCCAGCCATCATGACAAATCCTTGAATGTTCTCTTAAGAAAATGATGCTGGTCATCGCAGCTTCAGCATCTCCTATTTTTTGATCCTTGGCTCCCTCTGCTGATCTCAAAGTTTCCTGGCTTTTCCTTCTTCAGGCCCTTTTCACCCCTTTGCTGTCCTGTGTAGTGAGTTGGTGAGGGAAATTGTTGCTGCCCCCTCCCCCCAGCGCCATATATGAGTTTCAAGTTTTATTATTGCCAAAAAAAAAAACATATTTAAGTATTTTTATTTCTTTTGTATTTATTTTATATTTTATATTTATTTCTTTTATATTCTTATATAAAAGCTTATTTAAGTATTTTTATTTCTTTTCTTTCTTTCTTTGTTTGAGATAGGGTCTCACTCTATTACCCAGGCTAGGGTGCAGTGGTGTGATTATGGCTCACTGCAGCCTCAACCTCCCAGTCTCAAGTGATCCTCCTATCTCAGTCTCCCAAGTAGCTGGGACTACAGGCATGTGCCACCATGCCTGGCTAGTTTTTGTATTTTTTGTGGAGATGAGATTTCGCCATATTGTCCAGGCTGGTCTCAAACTCCCAAGTTGAAGTGATCCACCGGCCTTGGCCTCCCAAAGTGCTGGGATTACAGGCATGAGCCACTGCTCTTGGCCAGTATTTTAATTTCTTATAAGAGTATGCTTATACTCTACTTTAAGTATTTTTAGGTCTCTTTGCATTAGCAGATTAACTTTCCCTAACTCATACATCCATCTTACAGATAAGGAAATGAAGCTTGGAGGGGTCATACAACTTTCCAAAGCTTATCCAGCCAGAAGGCAAACCTCCAGGTAATTCAATTCCAGGTAAGTCAATGTTGTGGCCCCCTGAAGTTGGCAAAAACTGCAATTACTTTTGGACCACCCTAACAGTTTTACTCTCCTTTTTTATTTTAGTTTCTTTTCTCAAAATTTCAAATCTTTCCATTAACTTTCCTGTTAGTTTTTCTATTCATCAAAGGCAACTTATAAAGTTTATGCTCTGAAAGGTGAAGTGTCAATAATAAAATAGAAAACATTATGCCATTTAAGTGATCTCTTTCTGATTCAAGTGCTACTTATCATAGGGCAAACTTTGGAGAAAGCCACAGTTCAGTTTCTATGCACTGGAAAGTGTGGTCTCAGTGACAGCACTGCTAGCCAGCACAGTGGTGATAGACTAGGAGAGTAATTTAAGTTGGTGATATGGTTTGGCCATTTGTCCTGACCAAATATCATATTGAAAGATAATCAACATGTTAGAGGTGGGCCCTGGTGGGGGTTGTGGGAGCGGATTCCCATGACTGGTTTAGCACCATCTCCTTGGTTCTGTCCTCACAATAGCGAATGATTTCTCACGAGATCTGGTTGTTTAAAAGTCTGTGGCACCTTCCCCATCTCCCTCTCTTGTGCCATCTTGCCATGTGACACCCTGGCTCCCCTTCACCTGCCACCATGATTGAAAGTTCCCCGAGGCCCTCACCAGAAGTAGATGCTGGCATCACGCTTTCTGTACAGCCTGCAGAACTGTGAGCCAATTAGACCTCTTTTCCTTGTAAACTACCCAGCTTCAGAAATTACCTCTTTCTTTATAGCAGTGCAAGAACTGTCTAATACAGGTAGACATCAAGAAGAAATTTTATCCTATACAGTCAGATAAAAAGAGTATGGATAAATATTCACATGAAATATTCTATGAATAATTTGAAGAGATTGACACATGTTGCATTAGCTGCTATGACACCTGGGAAGTAAGATTGTTTTGTAGTCATTGTAGCACTTACTCTTTACTCCAACAATCATCCTGGGAGGTAGATAATTATAGCAATTTAAGACATGAGGAAACTGACAGATGAAGTAACTCTATAGGGTATAGTAACTCCTGGACAACACCTCCAGGAGCTGCCTGGTCGTTAGGTAATCAGCGATCAAGTCAGCTTCTCTGAAAGAAATGATTATGTGAGGTGGAATGGTTCTCCATCAACAGGACTCCACCTGAACTAGAATTTTTGAAATCCAGTTCTCTTACTCAGCCATGAACCCAGTAAAGAGTCTGTGCTCAGGCCATAAAGGAGTTAAACGAGAGCCAGAACATACAAGTAAAACAAATCTATATTCTCTTCAGAATACCTTTTGGTAACTCAAGTGTATTTCTTAAAGATAATTTTTCTAAATCTGGAGAGTATAAGAAAAGTGAAAACAGTTAAGAAGGAGAGAAAAACACTGGTAATGGAAACTGGAGTGAATTAATTTATAAAGGCAGTTTTTAAGGATCCACCCAGAAGGAACTGGGCATGGGACACCATCTAATCTACAGGTATCCAAAGTTCAGGGAGTCTATCTGACCACAACTGAATTTCTCCCCATTCTAACCAGTGCCTCGTTTTCAAAGGTGATCTTAGCGGCTTATTGCTATTTATGGGCTAGGGATTGGATACACACAAGTTTCATTGATTTTACTTTGCATTTAAAGGGAATTGGGTTGTGCAACAGCTTTGTTTTCTTAGAACAATGAGTTTTGTTCTTTAAAGAAGACATTTATATGCTGATCATGAACATTCCTTCTGGTTGCTAATGATGTTAATAATTAGGTACAAGGGTACCTTAGATGATCATGCATAGCTTCATTTTGTTATCTACATGTAAACATTCCAAGAACCCAACACACTGAAAACTTGTCAGCAAGTACCCAGACCCTAATTATATACCTAGAGAATATGAGGATTGGTGGTCCCCATCCTTGTAGCACTGAGTAGTAGGTAGACACAGGGAACGAAAGAGGATTCAACTACTAGAACCAAGGTGTTGATTGGGAATATGTATCAGGATCAATACACTAGCTCAATTCTCAGAATTGAGGATGTGACCTAAAGTGGGACTAAAAACAAGAGTGAATACTTGGCCAAGAACATTGACCTAGAGCACGTTAAATCCACCTGTTTAAAGTCAGAGTAGAACTTTCGGGCTAGGGCAGGGTTGAACCTATAGCTAAAGGTCTAATTGCCCAGTTGGTAGAGAATAGGGATAAGGAGTTTAGAAACCCAAGCAGGGCTGGCCAACTTAGAGCTTACCCCCATCCATTGTGGGAAGACAACTGAACTCCAGAGATTTGGCCTCTAAGTTCAATTCACATGAAAAAATAGATCTTTCTTTGCAAACAGGTATGCTTGACTAGTTTTTAGTTTTGGGCTAGGTCACCAAGGTAAATCAAGGTATCATTTAAGTCTATTTCCACTCCTCTCTCTGGCAGCCAAACATCCTTCAAGCAGCAGTCTCTTGGACATTGATTAAAATTTCAAACAACTATCAATGAAAAGGTTTAACGCCTTCATTTACATTAATTTATCAATTTATAAGCAATGCACATGCAGAGTTCTACTAAAGTATCATGTATATTAAGAACAGAAACAAAAATATAAACTTAAAAAGATGAAATAAGGAATACACAGAAATTCTGATACAATGTTCTTGTACCCCAGTAGATTGTCTGTGGCCCCTTTGGGGTGAGCACATTCCATTTCGAAGATCTCTTCTTTAGAATATTAATGGAGAATTACATGGTCTGAATGGCATGACTGTGTTTTCAAACTACATACACTAGGTCTGGAAATATAATTTTTATGTTTCCTATTCATTAATTTGACAGCGTAGATCCTACAGAGATCTGTCTTCGGTATTCTGATTTATTCTGATTAATGGCTGATAGCACCGGCCTCAGATGGTAATGTTGTTCTGTCCTGATTGTCGTATCAAAGCTAGAGTGCACTGATTTATTTTCCACGTGAAGAATATTAGGCTGCAGCTGCTGAGGTCAAAGGCCAAATGAAACTTCACCAGACGCTGAATCCAAGAATTCTCCTAGCACCTGGGTCTCAGGTTCAGGGCCAGAATCTATCTATTCCCTAGAGGTCTGAGGCCCCGGGATCAGGAGACACAAAACTGCCGTGAAAGCAATCCTAGGGGTGCCACGCAGGACGGCAATACAGTGGCTGTCATCACATCCCAGATTCCTAAATAATAAGCCTGAGCCTTGAACCCCGTCAGAGTCCCTGTTGAACACCCAGACTTGCTGAGAAGTTCATGAAGACATTTTGATAGCCATTTCTCTGTAGATTCTTTAAAAAAAAAAAAGTGTTATTGATATATAATTTACACTTCATAAAATTCACCCACGTAAACCAGCTTAGTGTTTTTAAGTACATTCAAGATACGTGCAACCATCACCACAATCAAATTTAAAACATTTTCATCACTGCAAAAAGAAATCCACTAGCAGTCCCTACCCAGTTACCCCCAACACACTTCTCTCTCCTCTTCCCCTCAGCCCTAAGCAACCACTGATCTACTTTCTGTCTCTATAGATTTGCCTATTATGATCATTGGATATAAATGGAATCATATAATACGTCGTGTTTTGTAATTGGCTTGTTTTATTTAGCATAATATTTCAGGGTTCATTCATGTTGTAGTATGTACCAGTACCTACTTTCTTTTTATTGCCAGATAATATTGTATCATGTGGATATACCACATTTTATTCATCCATTCTTCAGTTGATGGACATTTGGGTTGTTCCTACTTTTTGGCTATTATTAATAATGCTGCTATGAACATTCATGCATAATTTTCCTCATGGACACGTTCCCATTTCTGTTGGGTATATACTTAGGAGAAGAATTATAGGAGCATACGGTAACTCTATGTTTAGCCTTTTGAGGAACTGCCAGCCTGTTTCCCAAAGTGACTGCACCATTTTCTATTCCCACCAGCAGTGTAGGAGGGTTCTGATTTCTCCACATCCTTGCCGACATATATTAGTTTCTTTCTGATTACATTATTCCAGTGGATGTGCAGTGGGATCTCATAGTTAATTTGATTTATATTTCCCTGATGATTAATAATCATCTTTTGCACATCTTTTTATGTGTGTATTGGCCATTTGTACATCTTCTTTGGGGATGTCTATTCAAATCTTTTGCCCATTTTAAGTAGGATACTTTGGCTTTTTATTATTGAGTTGTAAGAGTTCTTTATAGATTCTAAATTTGTGTTTCTTACAAGATATGTGATTTTCAAAAATGTTCTCCTATTTTATAAGTTGTCTTTTCACTTTCTTGATGGTGTCCTTTGAAGCACAAAAGTTTTTAATTTTGTTGGTGTCCAGTTTATCTGTTTTTATTCTGATGCTTGTGCTTTTGGTTTTATATTTAAGAAATAGTCACCTAATTCAAAACCACAGTGTTTTATGCCTAGGCTTTCTTCTAAGAGATTTATAAGATTTTAGCTCTTATATTTATGTTTTTGGTCTATTTTGAGTTAATTTTTCTCTATGGTGTGAGGTAGGTGTGCAGCTTCGTTATTTTGCATGTAGATACTCACTTAGCTCAGAAACATTTGTTGGAAAGACTATTCTTTGCCCTATTTTATTGTCTTAGCATCTTTGTTGAAAATCAATTGACTGTAAATGTGAGAATTTATTTCTGGACTCTCCATTAGATTCCATTGGTCTATACGTCTATCGTTATACTTCACAGATTTGTATAGGGTCTTCTACTGCTCACCCATAAAAATTAATTAATTGCTTAAGGTTTTACGAAGGACACTAGTGCTTCTAATTGAAGCTTAGGAAGAAATTAACAATCAAGACTTCAGAGGGCAGAAAGCAAGACAGTCTCAAGGAGCTCAGCGGCATCTCTCTAAAGCTCTGCTATTACCGAACTAGCTCAAAGGATCTTCAGTCTTTGCGACTCTTGCAAGTTTCAAATTTTCAAATAAAGGAATCAGGTTTACTTTGATGAGAAGTATTCCCCTAAAACAGTCCATTGTGGCTGAGAACAGGGTTACACAGCACACACATTGTTATTAGGGACCCATCCCTTTGTTGGAAGTTACGCAAAGATAATACATCCAACTCCGGGGCCATGGAAGTACCCGCTTAACATTTCTCCCTGTCTCTAGTCCCTCCATACCTCACCCCCATTCACAAAAGTACATCTGTGCAGAGGTATATTGGTGCGCTTCTCATCCACACCCGAAAAGAACAGACCTTGTACTGGATGGGGCCAAACCCGCACATCCTGAAAGTAAGCCCCATTTTATAAACTGGATTATTCTATCTTTTGTTTATTTCTGTAGAATGAGAGTTTAGTAAGATCTTGTTGAATGTTCTTTTGATTCAGTTAATCATTGAATTATAATCTTGTTTAATATCCTTGTCATAGCTTAGAGAATCACTGAGACATTGGAAGAGCCCTCTCTCCAGCTTGGTCTAGAGACCTCTGAGATTTGCCTAAAATGTTGGTATTGAACACTGGGGACTCACTCAAAAGGGAAGGTGAACCTCAGATATTAAGATCCTATGGGGATTTTCTTCTCTTAATAATAGAAGTTCTGGATGTTTTCTTGAAAATGAGGCAATACTTACCTGCTTAACATCCACTTAGTGGCTTATGACTACCTCTAAGATAACATCTAAATTTCTTGGCTTGACCCACAAGACAATTACAATCTGGTCCCAGTCCTCCTATTCCTTCCCTTTCATACACTCATACACCCCTTACCCCAACCATACACCATACACACTTACCTTATCTTTTTTTTTTTTTAATAATTTTTTTTTAGACTGGGCATGGTGGCTCACGTCTGTAATCCCAGCACTTTGGGAGGCTGAGGCGGGTGGATCACGAGGTCAGGAGATCGAGACCATCCTGGCAAAACACGGTGAAACCCCATCTCTACTAAAAATACAAAAGAATTAGCCGGACATGGTGGCGGGCGCCTGTAGTCCCAGCTACTCCGGAGGCTGAGGCAGGAGAATGGCGTGAACCCAGAAGGCGGAGCTTGCAGTGAGCCGAGATAGCGCCACTGCACTCCAGTCTGGGCTACAGAGCCAGACTTCGTCTTAAAAAAATAAATAAATACATAAATAAAATAAAATAATTTTTTTAGCAGAGACAGGGTTTCATCATGTTGCCTAGGCTGGTCTCAAACTCCTGGGCTCAAGCAATCCACCCGCCTCAACCCTCCAAAGTGCTAGGATTACAGACGTGAGCCGAGCCACACACTTGCCTTAAACCCATGCTTTTCTCACTCTGTTCCCTTTGAGTCTTTCCCTTCCCATGCCAACTCCCACAGTCCTTCTCATTCTTTCACTCCCTGCTTCACTGTCACCTCCACTGTGAAGCTTTACTACTCACATCATCTCCTCACGAAAGTACAACTTCTCTAATTCATGCCCCCACGGCCCTTTTCATGTAATTCTATTACATCACTAATCATATTGTTACCATCACTATGTATCTGTCTCCTGCCAAGAAACTATATTTCCCAAGGGTGAGAATCTCTCCACACCAAGCATAATATGTGTCTATCATGGATGTCCAAGGATGTTATTGAAAAAAAATGGAAGGAAATTGCACTAATTTTTGCTGTTACAAGAAAATCCACCAGTTATCTCTAGCAATCAAATGTAACGGGCAATGTTTGCCTCTCATTTGACCAATTCAAAAGATTTTCCCCGAAGTCTTCTCCCAAACCAAGGTCATATTCCAGCAACAAACTACTCTGATAAATTCAAGATACATGACTTTCACCTGGAAGTCTGGCAATTGAGGGTAAAAGATTGCTAATTGCGTGAACCTGTGGTCCAGATTAGTCTTTTTACTACTGAATTTCATTGAAAAAAATTACCAGCTTTACTTTGTGCTACACACAGTCTTCTAAGGCAGGCTAAAGGGTAAAACTAAAGGGCTGTGCTCGCTTCTGCAGCACATATAGAAAATATTTTGCACCAGCCTAATACTGCAGGCCTGATGGTCAACTTTTTCCCTTTCTTTGTCAAAAAGAAAAATGAACATTGATATTATTTGAGAAAAAAGTAGAGAACCTACAAGCCATTTGCCCAGTTAATGACATTTCATTTATCAGCACAAAATGTCACATAAATCCTAAATCTGGTTTAGTGTAAGGAATTGTTATTGATCACGCACAGCGTAGCATTTGGAATTCATTTATCTGAGTTCTGTTGCCTTGTGTTCAGAATGCCTAAGGTTGGAGTCTCTGATTTCATTCTCCAAAGCAATGAAGAGACCTCACAGGTTGAAATCTGAATCCATGGGATTCTATACAATAGCTGAGATTTGGTCCCCAGAGGAAAGTTAGTAAGAATAAAGGGGGGAAAACAAAAACCCAAAACTAAACAAATCTAAAAAAAGAAACAAAACAAAACAAAACAAAAAGAAAACAGAGAGCAATCTATTAATCCTGAAAGAAAACGCATAACATCATTTTCATTATTAGGATTTCCTTTGTATTTACCCTCAATAGAGTCAGCCAACATGTTTCCGCTCCCATTTAATTCCCAAGTGGCACTTTTGGTGTCCAGGAAAAGTGCCAAGCTGAGTTGTTCAGAAGATCTAATTACTCCTAATAGAAATACTACACAAGAGACTGCTTTGGTTCTTGCATTGACATCTCTTGTCCTCTTATTTCCTGTAAAGATTCATGTGAAAAACCAAAGTTGTATGTGCTGTGCCCAGGAACGTCAAGGAATGGGAAGCTGGGGCAATCACATCCCCGTCTCATCCTGGCAGGAGGGAGGATCCTCAAGAGGCAGTGCAGGGGGAGGAAGGGCCCTAGCATAGTAAGAGCTTTGAGTGCCTGGGACCTGCTCCAAGGGGGATAAACAGGGTGCAGAGTTGACCTGAGATTTCTCAAACTTGCAGATCATTAGGAGGGCATTTCCTTTATTCTATGCTTGAACTTAGAGGAACAAGCCACTCACTCTCCCACCCCACCACTGCAGCTCTGGATCAATCATATATTTCCTGGTTAGTTCCTCATTTGTATTAATTTTCCAAGCTTCAGGTTCATACATCTAAATGCCCACTAAATGTCTAGTTCATTATGTCATCTTCTTCCCAAACTTGCTTCTTCTCCTTTCATCTTTCTTATCTCATTTATGTTATCAGCATCACCACCAACACCAACCACACAGGTTAAAGATTCAGAAAATATCTTATCTCCACACTTTCCTTCAAGCCCAACTCCTACCCTAGTATCATGTCACCAGTTACTAAATTCCGGCAATTTCACTCTTTAAATATTTCTTGACACTTCCCACCACTTTTCTCTTTTTCCATTGCTCGTTTATCATTTCTCGCTGTATAGTACTGTTTTGTGCATAATAGACACTTAAATAATGTTTGGTTTTGGGCCGGGCCCAGTGGTTCATGCCTGTAATCCTTGTACTTTGGGAGGCCAAGGCAGGCGGATCACGAGGTCAAGAGTTCAAGACCAGGCTGGCCAACATGGTGAAATTCCATCTCTACTAAGAATACCAAAAAATTAGCCGGGTGTAGTGGCACGTGCCTGTCATCCCAGCTACTCAGGAGGCTGAGGCAGAAGAATCGCTTGAACCCAGGAGGCAGAGGTTGCAGTGAGCTGAGATTGTGCCACTGCACTCCAGCCTGGGTGACAGAGCAAGACACCATCTCGAAAAAAAAAATAATGATAATGTTTGGTTTTGGTTGAATATAAAATGGATCTTCCCACTAATTTATACTATAGAGTGAATGACTTTTTCAGATTTTTTTTTTTTTTTTTTTTTTAGAGTTAGGCTAAAGAAGGAAAGCAGAACAGTATTACTTGAGATATCTGAGGGGAAAGGGTGTTAAAAGGGGATACAACCCCAATTTTTTCTGCTCTCCTCAGCCTGGAGTACAGAAAGCAATCATTGGGCTACCTCACAAAATGCCCCACTCTCCTGTTGAAATAGCCCTTTCAGAGCTAGGATCCTCCCGTGAAGTAGTATTCAATGATCTCAGTAATCTGTGGGTCTCATGAGTACTTCTTAAATAATAATGTGCCTCTTGGCTGGGCGCAGTGGCTCATGCCTGTAATTCCAGCACTTTGGGAGGCCAGGGCAGATCACCTGAGGTCAGGAGTTTGAAACCAGCCTGGCAAACATGGCAAAACTCCGTCTTTACTAAAAATACAAAAATTAGCTGGGCATGGTGGCATGTGCCTGTAGTCCCAGCTTACTTGGGAAGCTGAGGCAGGAGAATCACTTGAACCCGTGAAGCGAAGGTTGCAATGAGCCGAGATGGTGCCACTGCAGTCCATCTTGGCAACAAAGTGAGACTCCATCTCAAAGAAAAAAAGAAAAAAGAGGCCGGGCGTGGTGGCTCACACTTGTAATCCCAGCACTTTGGGAGGCCGAGGCGGGCGGATCACAAGGTCAGGAGATCGAGACCATGGTGAAACCCCGTCTCTACTAAAAATACAAAAAAAAAATTAGTCGGGCGTGGTGGCGGGCGCCTGTAGTCCCAGCTACTCGGAGAGGCTGAGGCAGGAGAATGGTGTGAACCCGGGAGGCGGAGCTTGCAGTGAGCCGAGATTGCGCCACTGCACTCCAGCCTGGGCGACAGAGCGAGACTCCGTCTCAAAAAAAAAAAAAAAAAAAAAGAAAAAAGAATGTTAATGTGCATCTTAGTGGCCTGGAATCGTGTTAAAATGCAGACTGTGGCTTAGTAGGTCTGAGGTGGAGCCTCAGCATCTGCATTTCCCAGGCAAGGGCAATGCTGCTGGTCTACAGGTCATACTTTGGGTAGCAAGGGGTTAGATAATCACTTTCAGGGTAAAATTTCTTTGCCACAAACTATAGGACTGTCAATATTAAAACATTAAAAGTGGCCCAGGGCTCTACAAGTCTCCAGGTTATACAGTTACAACTTCATGGCATCAAGAACTTTGACCCAAAAAGGCAAGGGCTCATTGGAACTAAGAATCCCTTAGCCAAGGCCTCTGCAGGCTGCAGAGAGCATGCCTCTCTCGAGACTTAGAGATTTGAAGGACAGAACTATTTCCACAGGCAGGCTTAAGAGACCCAAAGCAGGTCTAGAAACATATAGGGACAAGCACAGCAGGAAGTCATTCCCACATCTAGGTCTGAAGGACTGGGAACCTGGTGAAACCTGGGGCCATCAAGGGGGACCCCACAACAGGTGCTGAAGCCACATTAGAGGAAATTCTTGGACCCTGCCTGACCATGGTGCCAAAGCAAGGAGGCAGGTGGTGGGTGAGAAGTTCCCTGACCTCATTCTCCCCTCGATGAAGAATAAGTCTGGCCAAATTTACCTGCAAGGGAGTCCCATGATGTAATGCATGTGGGGTTCCTGGGGAACAGAGCAGGGCAGGAAAAGGGTGTGAAGTGAATCAGCAGTGGTTAGTGGAGGATAAGTAGCTCATAAGCTGTACAATAAGAGGTTCATACTGGCTTGACGGTTCTCATCCTCTTTATAGAAATGCATGAATATTTTAAAACATGTCATCCCTAAGGACAAAATGGGGAAAAGGCAATCCTTTGGCATGGTCTGTTGGACACATTGACCACCGAGGCAAGGACAGGCCAAATAGAGAACGAATCATAGATGTGGAAGCCACCTCAGTCTAGTCTCCTTCCCCGTGTATTTGATCTTCAGACACCACACAGAGAATCTGATCCCAAACTCCCACTTTACCCAACATGTCCATTCTTTAAAGGATTCTGGGCAAATATGTGTTGGTTCAGACACTATTCGAAATAGGGCTGTTGGCCTTTCCAAAGTAAATTCCTGCATTCTATTCCGAGAACCACCATCATCTCAAAGAAAATATAAATAGGACAGGATGGTTTCCCTACACAAAGTCCTACTCCAGATCCATTGAAAGCTCAGTGAAAGAAGCCAGTACAAAATGATTATGGGAAAATGTACAGAGCATCTGAGTCAGAATTTGAGCCTTCCAGTTCATCCTCAACAAAACCATAGAATGCAAACTGCTGAGGCTTACTACATCTAGCTTAGGAGGATAAAGGACTTCTCTGACCTCATTGCCTTAGGAAAGCTCAATAGGTCACATTTCCGGCTGGGGCCACCAAGCACCCCTTTGGCTTTTCCTTCCTATGCACAAAATTTCAGAAGTCACAGTGTAGCTGAATTTCCTTTGGTAACAGAAAAACAGTCATTATTGTTGAATGCAAGGAACTGATCTGACCTACAGTCAATAATTTTTTCCTGCAAATGACAAAGCCTGTTTCCTCCAGCCGATAATGAAACCTTGAAAATGCACAGGACATGTATTTTCCAAAGCAAATAATCCATGGCAAGGGTGCAATTCTGTACCTTAATCAATCAAAAGCTAAGATTGAACAGAAGAGTCTATTGTGGTAAAATACACATAGCTTAAAATTTACCATTCTTACCATTTTAAAATCTACAATACAGTAGCATGAAGTGCACTGAGTCATATTTATTTTTAAAATAAATAGCTATAAATGAGCCCCTAGTCTCTCTAAAGAAATGTACTCAACAGGCACAACAAACAGAGAAGTGCTGTTTTCCTTTCTTTCCTTTTTTTTTTTTCCTTTTTTGAGACAGAGTTTCACTCTTGTCGCCCAGGCTGGAGTGCAGTGGCGTGATCTCTGCTCACTGCAACCTCAGCCTTCTGGGTTCAAGTGATTCTCCCGCCCCAGCCTCCTGAGTAGCTGGGATTACAGGTGCCCGCCACCATGCCCAGCTAATTTTTTGTATTTTTAGTAGAGACAGGGTTTCACCATGTTGGTCAGGCTGATCTCAAACTCCTGACCTCAGGTGATCCACCCGCCTCGACCTCCCAATGTGCTGGGATTACAGGCATGAGCTACTCTGCCCAGCTGAGAAGGGCTGTTTTTATATCAGAGGAAAATGGAAAACTATGATACTCACACAGGGATAATGTCATAAGCTTTAGGCAAGGAAGCAAATCCTATATCCCTCTTTTCCAGGTCAGGGAGCTAAGCAAGGATATTACGGGGCTAGTCATGAGTTTCCAGGCTTTAGGACAGTCCTGTAAACATTTGCTGGATCAACTGCTTTGCCCGACCACTATGCCTGTCCTGGTCTCATGCCATTTGCAAGATTCACTGACAGCAAGTGCATTTTCCTAAGTGTGAAGAAGAGACATACCTTCCATGCCACATAAAAGAGTGTGGTTTAGGGGAAAACCATGCTGTCTTCTGTTAAGAGTTTGGACTTTAGTGTCAGAAAGACCTGAGTTTGAGCACAGCTCTGTTCCTTCCGGTCTGGTTGCAAGTTACTTAAGTTTTCTGCATCTCAGTTTTCTCATCTATAAAATGAGAGTTAATGTAAGTATCTACTTCATGAGGAGGTTATAAGGATTAAATGAGAGAATTAGCCAGGATAAGATAGGCTCTGCTGCATTAACAAGTGAACCCCAATATTTCAGTGGCTTAATCTGACAAAAATTTACTTTTTGCTTATGTCACAGTTGAGGGTGGGAGGAAAAGGTGGCTTTCCTCCAAAAGTGATCAAGGACCTGGACCTCTTCCAAATGGCAACTCTAACATCTAAGAGGCTTTTGCTTCCTGACGAATGGAGGAGCCACACTTGCTTTTTACTACTTTGGCCTCAAAGTGACTATGTCATTTCTGGTTATAGTCCATCAGAAATAATCACATGCATCGGTCAGTTTCCAGCAAAAAGCAAAACAAACAAACAAGAAACAGATGGCACACTCTAAAGGGCCATCTGCTTGATGGATTAGTTACAAAAGTGTGAGCAGGGTTATGGGAAGCCACAGGGGGTCATAAGCTACCCTGGGGCTACTGACAGCCTAATACAGGTCCTGAATTTTCAGTACCCGAAGCTCAGGCTGGGGATGAATAAACTAGCCTCTTTTGCCTCCTGTCCATCTAACTGTTGCCTCCCAGTAGTCATGTTCAACTATGAACCAGTCAGTGGCGCTCAAATGATGTCATCCATGAAAGGTCAGCTTGTGCCAGACCAGGAGAAAAAGTCAATCTGAAACAGCAAATGGAGAACGCCCAGCAGAGCATGCAAAAGGCTTAGCAATGTGCTGAGCACATAGTTGGTGCTCAAAAAATGAATGTGAAGCCAAGAATACATGAAGAAAAATATTTAAAAGTTATTTGTTTTTATCGAGGTTTTCAGTTAACTTTACCTCTGACAAAGAGAAATTTACATTTGCTAGTGAGAATTTTTCTCTCTCCAATTCAATAAGGGTTCAACATCCAAAGCTGGGTTGCACTTCCTCTTGGCTCAGTGTCCAAAGCTGAGCTGTCTTTCCTTTCTCCTAAAAGATGAGTTTAATAGGAAGAATAGTGTTTTGTTTTGTTTTTTTCAAAGTGAGAAACATTGATAGCTCTGCCCCAAAGAACTTTATCTGTCTGCCAGCAATTACAGCTTCAGTTAGGACTAATGGCACAGTTACATTGATAACTGCTGCTACTGTTTTCATTCTTTAACTTGCCAACAAGATCCTCTAGTCCCTTATCTTGTACTGGGGCCAACCCAACAAGAGCAGGAGAAGTTGAAATCTTGACACTTCAAAGCCCAGGGCATTGTGAACAAGCTCACTAGTTGTTTGTGTTGGGCTTTGCCAAATAATAGGTTGGATTCAGTGCCTGTAAAAAGACATAGCTTTGGAGGATAGTTTTTGAGGCTGCATTCATATATAGTTTCTCATTTTGCACACAAGTGAAATGATCTTTTCCAAGGATCAAATTCATATCTTGTTTATTTCCCGTAATTGTGTTTTTATGTGAGAAACTCATAGAAACTTTGAATTTGAAGGAAGTTTAGAAATCATTTTGTTAAACGACCTCATACACCATCAAACCCTTGGAGGGATTGAGATTCCACCTCTGCTTGAACCCTTTCAATGACAGGAGGCTCACTCATCATAATACCAGCAGCGCCTTTGCATTTGCTGTAAGCCGCGTATGATACTTTGCTGGCATTATTTCCTTAACCGTCAAAAACTCTCTGAGGTAGCTGCTATTATTAGTCCCCTTTACAAATCAGGAAACCAAAGCATAAAAAAGATCCACTTTTTTATGGCCAAAGATCCACTGCTAAACTTCACTGAAGCTGGAGTTCAAACCCACCTCTGTTTTTCTCTAAACCTCAAGCTTTTCTCCACTAAGTTTTCCCAGTACCTTTCAGGACAACCCATTCTCACCAAGAACTCTCTGAAATATCCTTTCTGTAGTCTCCCCATAATTTTATTAGTTCATCATTTCAGTTTTACATATCAAAAAGTGAGAATATAAGAACTATTAATGATAATTTACATTTGATATCATTTTGCCATTTTAAAAGTATGTCAATAATCTCATTCAAGCTTCTCAGCAGCTCGGAGAGATAGTTATGACACTCTATTTTACCTATTAGAATGCTGAGTTGGCTGGGTGTGGCGGCTTATGCTTATAATTCCAGAACTCTGGGAGGCCGAGGCTGGCAAATTGCTTGCACCCAGGAGTTCGAGACCAGCCTAGGCAACATGGTGAGGCCCCATCTCTACAAAAAATGCAAAAAAGTTAGCCAGGCATGGTGATGTACACCTGTAGTCCCAGCTACTATGAAGGCTGAGGTGGGAGGATTGCTTGAACCTGGGAAGTTGAGGCTACAGTAAGCCATGCTCATGCCACTGCACTCCAGCCTGTGAGACAGAATAAGACTCCATCTCAAAAAAAAAGAAAAAGAAAAGAAAAGAAAAAAACATTGCTGAGTTTCAGAGCATTTGCATTTGCTCATGATCGTGTGCAACCTGGTGGTGGGGCCAGGAGCAGAGTTCAAGTCCTTTACATCTTGGTCCTATGCTTTTTGCTACACCATGCTGTTGACTCAGTGAATAATGAAAATGCAGCCAAGTGTGAGCTCCTGATGCAGCCTCCCCCCTCAAGTGCCTTTTTCTGAGGAGGTACCCCTCTGACCCTGATTTCCACACTACTTCCTGTCTTATTCCAGTGCACTGTGGTCTCATGAACTGGTGCATTTAGGAAGTTTGGTCTCCCTAATAAATCTGTTCCATGCCTACTCCTCAGGCCTGCATCCCAGTGAGCAATTCTGTTTCCATCAATTTTACTGCCTGATCTTGGCCCAAACCAGTACTGGCCCTGTGTGGTCAACAGTGTTCTTGGGACTGGATCTTAGGGACAGCGAGCAGATCGGACAGAAGGCAATTTCAGGCCACAGTGGTACAATAGTGCTTCTATTTAGTCCACAAGATGCCAAACAGCTGCTTCCAAATATCCAGATGTTTGGCATCATGTAAAACAAAACTTTGATTCAATGGCCAAATATCCCTCTGTCATCTAATTGATGAACACATGCTTGCGTGTCTTGGCATCTTGTAGACACTGTGTTTGCTTATAAGTGAATGGATTTAATATTTCAGCTTCTAGAAAGTATCCCACAACAAAAGTTCCCACACTACTTTCCAGTGCATAAATCTTCTTTCCAGGTTGTCTGCAAATATGACAAAGTGAAAAAGTCCCCACATTTTGCAAACTCTTTAATCAGCTAAACACATCTGCATCAAAGGCTAACATGATCTTCTGTTGGGTTATGAGAGAAAAAAGAAAATCTTGGTTTTTCCCTTGTGTAATTGAAGCCAAAGCAATGTGAGCAAGATGTATCTTAACTTCCTTTACACTCTCTTTGGTTTTCTTTTCTTTTCTTTTTTTTCTTTTGCTCGTTTCTTTCAGATAGGGTCTCATTCTGTAGCACAGGCTCCAGCGCAGGGGCATAATCACAGCTCACTTGCAGCCTCAACCTCCCAGGCTCAAGTGATCCTCCGATTTCAGCCTCCTAAATAGCTGGGACTACAGGCGCGTGCCACCACACCCAGCTAATTTTTTTTTTTTTGTAGAGACAGGGTTTTGCCATGTTGCCCAGGCTGATGTCTTTGGTTTTCTATCCTGTGTTTTATATAGAATATTCAATGAAAAGTATTTCACTAAAGTTTTTCCTAAGTTTTTTTTCTTCATACCCAGCTACCTAGAAACACATTTTCCAGATAATTAGCAAGGAGTACAGACAGTCCCCAACTTTTGATGGCTTGATCTATGGTTTTTCAACTTTGCAATGATGCAAAAGTGACATGCATTTAGTAGAAACACACTTCAGACACCCACACACCATTCTGTTTTTCATTTAAGTATAGTATTCATTAAATTATATGAGATATCCAACAATTTATTATAAAATAGGTTTTGTGTTAGAAGATTTTGCCCAACTGTGGGGTAACCCAAGTGTTCTGATCAGGTTTAAGGTAAGCTAGGCTAAGCTATGATATTCGATAGGTTAGATGTATTAAATGCATTTTCAGTTTAACTATACATTCAACTTACAATGGGTTTATCAGAACATAATCTCATCATAAGTCGAGGAGCATCTGTACTCAAAGTGTTCTCCAATGAACAGGATCTCAAAGCTTTCTCTCCAGGGGAGGTGATACTTTTTTCCTCCTTGTTTGATCCTAGATACACCCTATGCTTCTTTACTTCCTTTTGTGCACATCAATCCACTGCTACTCAAATTACTAACAGTATTTATCCTGTAGTAAGCTGTCAGTACATTTGTCAGGCTCTGTGTTAAGTGCTTTAAACACATGGCATTCAATTCTCTCAAGAAGCCTATGGGGGATGAGAATTTTGGTGTGCGTGATTTTGTGTGCACTCATACTGCCTGCGTGCTAATTTGGAGATGAGGGAATTGCAGCGTAGAAAGGGGCACCCGCACCCGCTTGCTGAGGGCACACAGCTACAGAGCATTAGGGTTGTATTGCCTTAGAACCCGTGCACATGACCCCTCATTCTCTGCCTGCCACCTCTTTGCTTTCAAAGTAATCGTCCTCACACACAGCACAGACTCTACTAGCCCAGATCATGAGGCCCATCCCAGTATGGGCCTTCCTGTCTTTGTGCTTCCTATTCCCTGCCATGAATCCTGCGATTCAACTCTGCAGACTCTAAGGCACACCCCCGAACACCACACTCTTTTACTTCTCCCTACCCTTCCACATCCTCCTCTCCTTATAGGGACCGTTGTATATGCCAGACTCATAGTCTACACATCCAGCATCTTCCCATGGGAAAATCCCCCCTCAGCCAGCAGGAACCCCTCAAAAGTTCACTCCTCCCTGAAGTCCACCTGACCTCTCACCCACTCCTGTCTTTCATAACCATGCTTTCCTTGGTTACAGTACCTAACACATTTATCATCCACAGAGGGCTGCACATGTGCTTTGAAATAATTCGTTTGCTTGTCTGGCTCTCTCACCAGCCTGCGAGCTTCCTGAGAAAGGGATGATTTCATCTGTGTCTCCAGGGCATGGCACAAGAGCCTCTCAATAGGTGTTTATTGGATAAATGATAAATTAAATGTTCACGGGTTATGGTCACATGTGAGCAATTACTAACATTTATTTGATACTTCCACAGCCTTTGAAATGTCCTAAATTTGTGCCTTTGCAGGTTTCTTAAGACAGGTTCAATTCTCATCTTCACCATTCACTGGGTGCAGAGTTTCTGCTTTTGTGTTCTGTATGGACTATGAAATTGCCCTTTAATGAATGAGAGAGAAAGAGAAAGCATTTTATCTCTGTGTCTCAATTACAAAGTCTCAGGAAAGGTCTCAGTTGACTCAATTCTGACGCGAGAAAGATCACCACCAGTGATCACATTATTTTAACATGACTGCCTTCATAATAACTATGTCATTGGGAGGAAGAGGCAATTCCCTTATATGAGAGTGGGGGTGCTGAGGAAACAAAACAACAGATGTCTGCTTAGGCCACTAATATCAAGCAGTGGAAAACAATCCTATTGTTGGGGTTAACAAAGCCTTGCTTATACAGTCACCCTTGTCAATAACCTAGAGATTTTAATAAGGACCTCTTAAAGACCAAAAGGTCACCAAAACTCAGAGACGTGCCTTTTTAAGGGAGGAATTACAGACCCTGATGGATGAGATATTTACAGGCATAAAAGCCTTCTACAGATTCTTCAAATTAACCCAGGTCGATACCTGTGCAGTTCCTTTACTCATAAAGCCAGAGAGCCCTGCTTATTAACATAGACACTTGGGTCACTGGTAGCAGTTACTGGGCAGTTAGGTTCTAAAAGTAAAAGTCTGTCAGCACCAACATAAGCAAAGCCAGTGGAATCTAGAAGCACTGGAAACACTGGGCTCAGGTCATCATGCTGTGGCTTGCTTACTGTCTCTGAGCCTCTCTTTCCTCAACTGTAAAAAGGGGGAAAAACCCAAAGCTATCTTCGCTGAGTTGCCAGAATCACATGAAATAAAGTAAGGAAAGCCTAAAGTTATACAAATGTTATCTACACGTTCTATTTTATGGGGAATATGGAATGTAATTGACGTGCTTATTTAGAAGGAAATGGTAAATAAGTTGTGTATACTGTAGATCTCCCTTATTCATGGGAGATATGTTCCAGGATTCCCTATGAATGCTTGAAACCACAGCTAGTACCAAACCCTGTAGATACTAGGTTTACTCCTATACATACAAACATGTAACAAAGTTTAATTTATAAATTATGCATAGTAAGAGATTAACAAAAACAGTAATAAAATAGAATAATTATAACAATATATTAGGTTGGTGCAAATGTAATCGTGGCTTTTGCCATTACTTTCAATGGCAAACACCAGGGTTACATTTGCACCAACCTAATACTATAATAAAAGTTATGTGAATGTGGGCTCTGTCTTTCTCTCAGAATATCTTATTGTACTTTACTCACCTATTTTGGGGCAGTGGTTGGCGGCAGGTAACTGAAGCTGCAGAAAGCAAAACCGTGGATAAGGAGGGATGACTGTGACTACTTATATTTTCGCATTGCATTTTTTGTACTAATTAAAATGAAAATGATCAACAAAAACACTGTGGGGAAATATCTGTGATACAGGTTAAATGTACTAATAATATTAAATAGTAACAATACTAACACTAATCATAATTATTAAGAATATTAATAAGTTATGCTTCTACTATAATTTCATAAGCAATATGTATGCATATGCAAAAGAACTAGAAGGGGATTCAAACAAAATCAGTTTGGTTGTTTGGAGGAGATGGGATTGGGTGAAATATTTTTGCTTCTAGTTTAACTTCTGTAAATGTTGTCTGTGATTAAAATCATATTTTTAGGCTGGACACGGTGGCCAGGCGCTGTGGCTCATGCCTGTAATCCCTGCACTTTGGGAGACTGAGGAGGGCAGATCACCTGAGGTCAGGAGTTTGAGACTAGCCTGGCAAACATGGTGAAACCCCTTCTCTACTAAAAAAAAAAAAAAAAAAAAAAAAAAAAAAATTAGCCGGGGGTGGTGGTGTGCACCTGTAATCCCAGCTATTCGGGAGGCTGAGGCAGGAGAATCACTTGAACCTGGGAGGCAGAGGTTGCAGCAAACTGAGATTGCACCATTGCACTCCAGCCTGGGTGACAGAGCGAAACCCTGTCTCAAATAAATAAATAAATAAAAGGAAAGAAAGAAATGACGTTTTCGGCCTCATCATAGGAGTTCTTCTCCTAGATGATCTGTGGTGGCCATAGGATCCTTGGCACTTTGCCTGAGTCCTAAGGAATTCTGTTAGTCTTCATGGGGTCCTGGGCCCAGTGAGCACAACTGAAAGTGGAATTGCCTGAGTGTGGAATTGGATTAAGAGGTACTGCATCTTTGTTTAACAGGTAGGGCATGTGAGGGTCATATCAAATTGGCATAATTCCCATTTTTTTCCCCTGCCCACCTTCTATTTGCCCTTCTTCTGGGATCTGTAAATCCTCTTCTGCAGGACCACCTCCCTCGCTTCTCAATGTGTTCCCAGTGGAGTTGAGTTGGAGCAAGGCATGGCTTAAGTCAATCAGTGTATCTCTCAAGAGCTATGAAAAGTCTGAGATGTTACCCTCCTTGCCGGATAACAATTTGGCCTGCCACCACTTCAGAGACGCTGACAGATGTTGTAAGAATCCCTGACAGAGACAAACACACAAAATGTAGTATAGCAAAAGCAGGAGCCAAAATGTCAGTATATTTGTGCTAGTTCCTCAAGCTCCAATTCCACTGGGTGATACAGAGGATCAGATGGCATCTGCTCATACCGTGGGATGTGTTGCAGGAAAGGGTTGAGGACTCAGTACATTTTGAGCAAGCAGAGAACATTTCAGCCAGCAATAAATAAGTCAGTCTCCCCTCCTCCCCAACCTCCGCACCATGCAGGCTGCAGTCCAGCTTTTGCCTTGACCTGCTCAATTGCCTATGTGAGGAGCTACAGGGCTCCTCAGTATCAAGAGGGGGATAGGCCCTGCAGCCTGGCACACCCAGCAGGCACTTGCAAGGTGCTCAGGGCCACGCGTTTTCAACAATACCACATGTGACTCAATCAGAACTACTGAGATAAAATGAAACCTTTTGCTTCAAGTGAGGGCATCTTATTTCCCTGAATGAGAATCTAGACGATTCATGTTGTGACCAACAGAGAACAGCCTGTGCAAGAATGGAGTCAACCCAAAGAAAGCAGAATTGAGAAATGGAGAGAGCAGGAAAATGGATTCAGTGTCATCATCTGAACCACTGTATGAAGCCAGGGGTAAAACTAAGCCACCCACCTCCAGAATATCCATTTACGGGAGGTAGCTTGTCACTTGTCACCAACAGAGTCTTACTGAACACAAATATCAATGTAAACCAGTAATAGTCAAGGTTCTCCAGGGAAACAGAACCAATAGGATTTGTATATGTCTCTGTCCATGTCTATATCGATAGATAAACAGAGATAGATTTGTCATAAGAAATCAGTTCACATGATCATGGAGGCTGACAAGATGTGCATTTGGCAAGCTGGAGACCCAGGAGAGCTGATGCTGTAGTTCCAGTCTGAGTCTGAAGGCCTAGAACCAGGAGAGCTGATCATGTAGTTCCAGTCTGAAGGCCAGCAGCCCCAAGACCCAGGAAGAGCTGATGTTTCCATTTGAGTCTCAAGGCAGGAAAATACTGATGTCGCAGCTCAAGACAGTTAGGCAGGAGGAAATTCTCTCTTACCCAACAGAATCAGCCTTTCTGTTTTATTCAGACTTTCAACAGCTTGCACAAAGCCCACCCACATTATGGAGGGCAATATGCTGTACTTAGTCTACCCGTTCAGATGTTAATCTCATCCAGAAACAACCTCACAGACACACCCAGAATAACGTTAGCCCAAATGTCTGGGCATCTTGTGACCGAGTCAAATTGACACATAAAAATAACCATCACAAAATTTTTGCTATTAAATTACAGTCATCAAATGTTATGACTGTGCTTAAGTCTTTTTCTTGGTGAGTGTTTCAAGTCCCTAACTGATTCAACTCTACAATATTTATTCTTTCAGACTCTTGTAAAAGTTGGGCTCTTAGATGAATCATCTGTGGATTCATTTCATCCAAGTTTTAATCAGTGGCTTTAAGAACTCAGAGCTGTATTTTCATAGTTGTGTTGTTCCTTGGACCTAATCTAATATGCTGGGTAAACCTTTCCCCTCTGTTATATGTGCTATTCCCCATACACAGCTCTCCGCTTCCTAAAAAACAGATAGGGGAAGAGAGACAGGGAGAGAGAGAGAGAGAGAGAGAGAAAGAGAGAGAGAGAGAATATTTCAAGATAAAAATTTGTTTGGATTTTCTCATGCTATTTTAAGTTCACAGTCCTATTCATTTGATATTCATTTTATTTGCCTGGCTTTCATCACTGTGATTACCCATTTAATTACATTTTAGCTGAAACCTAGGGGAAACAGCCAGCTAGTATTTCAGTGAGATTGTCAGAGGAAAAACTGAGCCTCACTTCCTGGCTTTTCTGAATCATTATATTTCTCTGTGTTAACTTTACAGGCAGCCTTTAATAAAAAGGCAACAATGTATGTAATTAACCTTCTAATAGTGTCAGGAATATTAAAAAAATGGCTTGATTTTATTTCAGTTCCATATTAAGCCTTTATATTATACATAGCTCATCTAAAAAGTTTTCCCTCTTTAAGAATTTCCTTTTCATGGAGGTCCACAGTCCATCTGCCAGGGAACAAATCAGTCAGGAAGGAAAGCACAGGAATGAATCCTATGGAGTGGAAACCCCTTGGCTCTCCAGAAGATGCTTCTGCCCTGTTGATGAAGTACTGGGTGGACACATCCACTCTCCCTCACTCTTCATTGCAAGGGAGAGATCTATGAGAATGGTTTGATTATGGCTCAGCCGAGTGCCCTCTTCGCTCTCTCCTTCTGCCAGCAAGCAGAGAAGGTCTCTTCCCTACTTCTTCCTCTACCTGGGTAAGCTCACCAGAGAGGTTTTCCACCTGAGTTCTCTGCTGTTCAATTTCTGACTGGCTGGTTGGTCAGGGAGAATAGGAAGCTCTGGTCCAGGCTTGAATCAAGCTGCAGTCTCTAACCCACCAACTTTACCTTAAACAAAGCTGATATTGTATTACATCTACATCTGGCTTCTTCTGTCTGTTTTGGATTGGCTCAGAATCTGGAAGAGAAGATGGGTATGATCACCTCCTTTTAAACCCCCAAACACACACCAAGGATTTGAGAGAAGTGGCCAAGTAAGTAGGCTCCTGTAAAACATGATACCAAGTTCCCAAGAAAATACGTGCTTGGAAGATGACAGCTGTATGGAGTTTGGGATCCCTTTTTCTCTTCCATCCCATCGAACACATAAAGTAGTTCTGGCTGCAAGGTATTACGGACAGCACAAATTGGAAATATTTTAGTCATAAGATAGACCTTGAAGTTTCCCTTTAGCTCTAGCCTCTGTGGTACAACTGTAAATGAATAAGCAAAAAACACAGTGCCTGTTTGCAAAGTAAATTACGTTCACTATTTGTTACTATCAACCTTATGAATACGGTACCCATTATTGCAAAAAACTAAAAATAATTTATTAAGAGATATAAAATAATACTTGAATACATAAACATGTTAATGGAAACACTCAATTTTATAGGTATGTTAATTATTTCCAATTAACTTATTGTTTTAATGCAGTTCAAATAAAAATCTCAATGAATTATTTTGGAAAGTTCTTTTTACCCTCAACATTTTATTACACATTTTTATTTTTATTTTTTTTGAGACACAGTTTCACTCTTGTCGCCCAGGTTGGAGTGCAATGGCATGATCTTGGCTCACTGCAACCTCCACCTCCCGGGTTCAAGCAATTCTCCTGCCTCAGCCTCCACAGTAGCTAGGATTATGGGTGCCCACTACCATGCCTGGCTAATTTTTGTATTTTTTAGTAGAGATGAGATTTCACCATGTTGGCCAGGCTGGTCTCAAACTTCTGACCTCAAGTGACCTGCCCACCTCAGCCTCCCAAAGTGCTGGGATTACAGGCGTGAGCCACCGCGCCCGGCCTAGCCTCTTTTCTTATGAAGCAGTCCTTCTACCTTATTTTTCAGGTCTTTGGTTTTTTGAAAATAATTTTGTTATTACATTTTTTTAATTTAAAAAATAATTTTGATCTTTTGAAATGATCAGGCCAATCCTTTGTTCCCTATCCTGCTTGTATTTGATGAGCTCTTCATAGTGTACTTTTAACTTGCTCTTCTAGTCTCTATCTCCTAAAAGGGCTTGATTCGGTTTGGGTTAAACATCTTTGTCAAGAACACTTCCCAGATCATATTTTATATTGTATATTTTATATTGTGTGGCTTGCAGAGGCATATCATTCAGGCTGCCCTACAATTTGCTAGATGGTTAAGATGGTGATAGCTAGATCTCTTCATTGTAAAGATGTGGGGTTTTCCCCTTTAAAATTAGCAAATATTCTGGGAAGAGGAGAGAACAAACTTACCTTCAAGGATATTTGGAAGAATCAGCAGATAAAGATATTAAAGAAAATTTAGCAAAAAAGAGAGTAATGAAGAGTGGTGACTCCTATCAGATATTAAACTGCATTTAAAACAATCGGATAGTAGAGCAAAGATTGACCCCTTAATGGGTAAGTCACCCACAAACAGCCTCTGTCGATGTGGTTTTGGTGACAGGACACCCACCCATGGGCTGGCACTTACCTTAAACAGTCAGCAGACCCTGGAGGTTTTAGCTGATTCTCAGGTCCCCTTGGTCGCCTTTGGTAAGTCATATGACCACATACACACCAAGCTAGCAGGCATACCTCCACAGAGAGCTGTGATTGGATCATAGACAATGATTTTGTTGACTTTATTTCATAGTTTAGAATTATATCTGAACAGGGCTAAGCACAGTGGCTCATGCCTGTAATCCCAGCACTTTGGGAGGCTGAGATGGGAGGATCCTTTGAGCCCAGGAGTTTGAGACAAGCCTGGGCAAAATGGAGAGACCCTGTCTTTACAAAAAATACAAAAACTATCTGGGTGTGGTGGCACGTGCCTAAGGTCCCAGCTACTTGGGAGGCTCAGGTGGGAGAATCTCCTGGGCCGGGGAGGCCGAGGCTGCAGTGAGAGGTGATCTGATAGCACCACTGCACTCCAGCTTGGGCAATAGAGCAAGAACCTTGTCTCAAAAAAAAAAAAAAAAAAAAAAAAGAACTATATCAGAACCAAGTCTTTTTCCACAGTGGCCTATTTGCAGACATATTAGAAAAGGATAGACAGTGCTTGCAATTCAAGATAGAGAAGTAAAACAAACTTAAACACTATCCTGGAGGACAGTCTTCCTATTCAGGAGTGTGTGTCAGTGGCCAGCCTCAAAACTAGGAGAAGAAAACTCCCTGATGGTACCCTGAGTGAGGGTCATGAGAGAATGAAAGGAGAGAATCCAGTGTGGGCCCAGGCAAACCGTGGATCAGGGATGAAAGCTGGGCCACAGTGAAAGCAGGGCCTGTGGCACAGGTTGTGGGGGACATCTTAGAAAGACAGCAATTGTGTGATGGCATTCTCAGTTTCTCCTAGGTCTACAGCTCTGTATTTCTTTCTGGCCTTCTCCAAATGTAAATCTAATGAAAAAATGCTACCTTTATTCCTCCCACCCTACTCCTGAAACTGTGCCAGTCTCTGCATAAGAATAGATGGTGTTTCTGAAGAGTCCTTTGCTCTGCAATATTCCTCCGTGGGTTTCTGAAAGCAGGTTTGAGAACAGGAGTGAATGGAAGCTACATTTCTCTGTCTGACAGATGTGGTACACATGTGTGAGTTGCAGATGACACTCCTTGGTAATGGCTATATGGGAACAGTGAGAACATGACATATAACCAGTTGCATTTAAATGGGGCTACTGGATGAGCTACCTTGTAAAGATTCTCTCAGTGGGGTCCCTCCTAATTCTAGAGCTCTTCTACTAGGACGGAGGAGCTAATTCAGTTGGATTGATCTATATGGTAGATTATTCTCTGCTGATCTAACCAAAAAGAGTCTCCTCTCCCTAGTTTGTAGAAATGAAGAGATAACTTTGATTACCATAATGCTGGCATGGGTAGTTATGTAAAATTGTTGACATTATCGTCTGGTGCTCACTTCCCTACACTCCTTCCTGGAGTTCAGCACAGACAATGGGAAAGGGACCCAGTGAAGGTACTGGATAACTCAAAAATATGGCCTAAATTTATGAACTGTTCTTAAGGAAAGAAACATGTTCCCTAACTCTTGGATAATCTAGTTTAGATCATCAAATACCCCAGATAATGGCTCACCTCTCTTCAGTTTTTTCTTGGAAGTCACAAGCTCTAATGAGTCTCTTTAATTACTTCTTGGTGAGGGCAGCATCCAATTTCTATTTAACAAGAACAGGCATCCAAATTAGATACAGTGCTGTTCACTTATATCAGTGTATCATCAAGATTCATATTTCCAGTGATTGCCCAACAACACTTTAATGTTACTCTAAGGATAAAACAATGATGTAACATGATTACCTCAGTTGACTGCCTTGATTTTCATTCTCCTGCAGTTGCATTTCCGCAGCATACATTTTGAGTCCAGACTTCACCCTGGCATAAAAAACTTCCACTCTGGGTATAGAGTTTTTCCATAGTTAAAAAAATTCCTTTAAAACATATGTATAGCCATATGCTATTGACATTTTTGACAAAAGCAACACTGTGCTTAAAGCATAAAATCTAAACAATAAAAAGCTATTCTAGTAACAATAACTAATGCTCCTCAAGGGCTTACTCTTCATTGGTATGGGGATGATATTACAAAACTTTAACAAACAATATGGCATAGGCACTGGCCAATCAGAATTGTCACCAGCCTTAGCTCCAGTAGGACAGCTGAGGTCCTCTGCTGTGCCAGGGATAACCCTTTAGTTGCCGGCCCTGAGGAAGCAGGAGGAATCTAAGGGGAGGGGGTGGGCAGATGGTATAAATGTCTGTGTGGAGAGTATGTTCTGGGTGGCTATTTACTAACTGACATGGAAGCATTCCACATTGGAACAGACATATTGGATACATCTGCGGAATATCGGTGCTGCCAGGCCCTGAGCTAGAGCCCTCATTCCCACAATGCTGCCAGGGAAGATCCTGCTCTAGGGGCCAAGGGAAAACTTCTCCATTGCTCTCTGAAGATTTCTGAAACTCACTGATAAGAGGCAGATTAATAGGAGAAAAGGCATACACATTTACTAACATGTACATGACAGCCTTCAGAATGAAGATCCAAAGAGACAGCGGAAGTTGTTCACTTTTAGGCTTAGCTTTAATAAAGTATAGACAGCCGTGGGGAAATATGATTGGACAAAAGGGTATGATCTAATGCTAATAGACTGAGTGGGGAAACCCAGCAAGGCCTGTCTGTCTGGATTCTTCCTGGCCTCTCTGAGCAGCATTCATTCCTTCTGCGTGTGGGGCAGGACCCTCTTTGGAGTGGGAGTCTAATGACCTACTGTCAAAATAAGGGAGACCAGATCTATCTATCTTTCTTTCTTTCTTTCTTTCTTTCTTTCTTTCTTTCTCTTTCTTTCTTTCTTTCTTCTCTTTCTTTCTTTCTCTTTCTTTCTTTCTTTCTTTCTTTTTCTTTCTTCTTTCTTTCTCTCTCTCTTTCCTTCCTTCCTTCCTTCCTTCCTTCCTTCCTTCCTTCCTTCCTTCCTTCCTTCCTGTCTTTCCTTCCTTCCTTCCCTCCCTCCCTCCCTCTCATCTTTCTTTCTCTTTCTCTCTTTCTTTCTTTTCTTTTCTCTTTCTTTCTTTCTTTCTTTCTTTCTTTCTTTCTTTCTTTCTTTCCTGCCTTCTTTCTTTCCTTTCTTTCTCTCCTTCCTTTCTTTCTCTCTCTCTCTCTCCCTCCCTCCCCCCCTTCTCTCTTTCTCTCTTTCTTCTTGATACAGAATTTCACTCTGTTGTCCAGGCTGGAGTGCAGTGGCACAATCTTGACTCACGGCAACCTCTGTCTCCTGGGTTCAAGCAGTTCTCATGCCTCAGCCTCCCGAGCAGCTGGAACTACAAGTGCATGCCACCACGCCTGGCTAATGTTTTGTATTTTTAGTAGACACGGGGTTTCGCCATGTTGGCCAGGCTGGTCTCGAACTTCTGGTCTCATGTGATCTGCCTGCCTCGGCCTCCCAAAGTGCTGGGATGACAGGTGTAGCCACCATGGTAGGCCCAGATATTTCTTTATGGCCAATTTTTACACAGAAAGGCAGAGAGAGGGGAAGTTTGAGTAACATTTTCAGATTTTGTGGCTGGCTTTGAGGAAAAGAGATTCTGGTCTCTATGGCCTGTTTTGGGGAAGAAGGACTTGAGTTTCTATGGCTGGCCTCAGGGGTGAATGGGACAGAGATAGGAGGGCAGGAGAGGTCAGAGGACAACTTTTGTTTCTCAGGCCTTCATTTGGGGGTATTTTTTTCCTAAGTCCCAACTCTGCATTTATGTTCATTTTGTAGATAAGAAAATTAAGAGGCCAAGAGCAGTGGCTCACGCCTGTAATCCCAGCACTTTGGGAGGCCAAGGCAGGCGGATCACGAGGTCAGGAGATCAAGACCATCTTGGCTAACATGGTGAAACCCCATCTCTACTAAAAATACAAAGAATTAGCCGGGCGTGGTGGCAGGCACCTGTAGTCCCAGCTACTCAGGAGGATGAGTCAGGAGAATCACTTGAACCTGGGAGGCAGAGGTTGCAGTGAGGAGAGATTGTGCCACTGCACTCCAGCCTGGGCAACAGAGCGAGACTCCATTTCAAAAAAAAAAAGAAAAAAAGAAAAAAGAAAATTAAGGCTTAGAGAACTTAAAGATCTTGCTCTAGATGGTAC
This sequence comes from Hylobates moloch, assembly GCF_009828535.3. Classification (NCBI taxonomy): domain Eukaryota; kingdom Metazoa; phylum Chordata; class Mammalia; order Primates; family Hylobatidae; genus Hylobates; species Hylobates moloch. The sequence continues at coordinate 108,182,295 of NW_026652279.1, forward strand.
AGCCAGTAATGGAAATAATTAATTAACAAAATTAAGTTATGACTTTTTAAGAAAAGTTTTAGATTTACAGAAAAATTGAGTGGAGAGCGGCCGGGCGCGGTGGCTCACGCCTGTAATCCCAGCACTTTGGGAGGCCGAGGCGGGTGAATCACGAGGTCAAGAGATTGAGACCATCCTGGCTAACATGGTGAAACCCCATCTCTACTAAAAATGCAAAAAAAAAAAAAAATTAGTCAGGCCTGGTGGCACATGATATAATCCCAGCTACTCAGGAGGCTGAGGCAGGAGAACGGCGTGAGCCCAGGAGGCAGAGCTTGCAGTGAGCCGAGATCGTGCCACTGCACTCCAGCCTGGATGGCAGAGCTAGACTTCATCTCAAAAAAAAAAAAAAAAAAAACCAGTAGAAAAATTGAGTGGAGAGCACAGGGAATTCCCATATACCCCTACTCCCAATTTCCACTATTATTAACATCTTGCATTGGTGTAGTACATTTGTCGTAATTGATAAGCCAGTACTGATATAGTAACGTCTATAGTTTACATTAGGGTTCACTCTTGATCTTGTACATTCTATGGGTTTTGACAAATGTATAATGACTTGTATCCACCATTGTAGTATTATACAGAATAATTTCACTGCTCTAAAAATCCCCCATGTTCCACCAATTCCCCCTTCCTTCCCCCAAACCTCTGACAACCACTGATCTTCACTGTTTCCATGCATTTTCTAGAATGTCATGTAGTTGGAATCATACAGTATGTAGCCTTTTCAGATTGGCTTCTTTCACTTTGCAATGGGTGTTTAAGTTTCCTCCATGTCTTTCTGTGGCTTGATAGCTCATTTCTTTATATAGCTGAATAATATTCCACTGTCTGAATGTACCACAGTTGTTTTATCCATCCACCTTTTGAAGGACATCTTGGTTACTTCCTGATTTTAGCAATTGTGAATAAAGCTGCTATAAACATTTGTGTGTAGGTTTTTGTGTGGACACAGTTTTCAACTCATTTGGGTAAATACCAAGTAGTAGGATCACTGAATCATATGGCGGGATTATGTTTAGTTTTGCATAACTGCCAAATTGTCTTCCAAAGTGGCTGTACTATTTTGCATTCCCACCGGCAATGAACCGCCTTTTTTTACACAGGATTTTATAAATTATAAAGCACTTTTCTCTGTACTGTTCTTGGAGCACAGAAAGTCATATTTCTTCAAAAGTAAAGCTACATTATTCTTAGGTATGTTTGAACTTTTCCGTGTAATTATTACTGCCAAATAAACACTGACATTTATTCAGAACTATGCCAAACATTTCCTTTATATGTTTATCTTATTTAACTTTCATGACAACCTGGAAAGGTGGATATTATCATCCTCATTTTACATATAAGGAAACAGACTCAGAAAAGTCAAATATTAATATATTGCTTGAGGCCAGGTGCGATGGCTCATACCTGTAATACCAGCACTTCGGGAGGCCAAGACAAGCAGATCACTTGATGTCAGGGGTTTGTGACCAGCCTGGCCAACATGGTGAAACCCTGTCTCTACTAAAAATACAAAAATTAGCCAGGCGTGGTGGCAGGTGCCTGTAATCCCAGCTACTCGGGAGGCTGAGGCAGGAGAATTGCTTGAATTCTGGGAGGTGCAGGTTGCAGTGAGCCGAGGTCATGCCACTGCACTCCAGCTTGGGTGACAGAGTGAAACTCAGTCTTAAAAAAAAAAAAATATATATATATACATAGCTTGACATGACAAAGCAGTTCAAATCTAGCATTGCCTGTTGCCATATCCTGTGTTTTTTCCCCTCCACCATATTACCTTCCGTCAAGGTGAATTGTCAGGAAAAATTGTGAAAAACTTTGAAGAGGGGGATAAAAAAAGAAAAGGATTACTGAGTGTCCTGTCTAGTGTACCCTTCTGAGTTATCTCTTCCTTTCATTTTCTTGAGCTATTTTACAACTCTATAAATGGTAGACAACTAATAATAATGCAGATGACTGTTGTCCATAGAACTGCAAATTATTTGTGTCTGGTGGAGGGCAATTGATTATTGCCCTGTAGATAGACTGCTTTTTGTATCTATTTGTGAATTCATGTCAGCATTCCTTATCTGCCTATACATGTGTATGTTAATTTGAGTTTTTCCTTTGAACAGGCTGAACTATCTTACTGGCTTCACTCATTAATTAATGAGTTAAACAAATTCCTTGATAGGTGTTTATTTCATATTTTTTCCTCTTTTTTTTTTTTGGAGACAGAATCTTACTCTGTTGCCCAGGCTGGAGTGCAGTGGCTCAATTTTGGCTCACTGCAACCTCCGCCTCCCAGGTTCAAGCCGTTCTCATTCCTCAGCCTCCAGAGTAGCTGAGATTACAGGTACCCACCACCCCACCTAGCTAATTTTTGTATTTTTGGTAGAGATGAAGTTTTGCCATGTTGGCCAGGCTGGTCTTGAACTCCTGACCTCAGGTGATCCACCCTCCTCAACCTCCCAAAGTGCTGAGATTACAGGCATGAACCACTGCGCCCAGCCTATGTGTTTATTTCATATTTGTATGAGAGTCATAATTTTACCCTTAAAACGATCTTTTAGCAGAATGTATTTTGTATGCATATGTCAATATAATCAGAAACAAATGTTAGGATGGGCGTGGTGGCTCACACCTGTAACCCCAGCACTTTGGGAGGCCGAGGCGGGCAGATCACTTGAGGTCAAGACCAGACTGGCTAACATAGCGAAACCTCATCTCTACTAAAAATACAAAAATCAGCTGTGGTGGCAGGTGCCTGTGATCACAGCTACTTGGGAGGCTGAGGCAGAAGAATCACTTGAACCTGGGAGGCAGAATTTGCAGTGAGCCAAGATCACACCCCTGCACTCCAGCCTGGGCGACAGAGCAAGACTCCGTCTCAAACAAAAACAAAACAAACAAATATTAGTGTTACTTCACTGTCATGATTCCTTAAGTGTCCACAGCAACAGCATATCAAGCAGTAGGAAAATCCTAATCCTTCCGTACTTCCCCTAAACCCACTGGGCTGACTAGCTGCCCTTGAGATTGATGGTTGGGAGAGTCTTTCTCTCAATTCCTTTTCCAATGCTGCTCCTTCATCACTTCTCATTTCCCTCTGTACATTTTTTGTTCTTTTTCTGCAAAATTAGGTCTCTGCTCATCAATGCAATATAAACAAGGTATTATTAAAGGGGGAATATAGGGAATATACAATAGCCACCTGCCTAAGAATTTTAGAACTGAATTTGCTTGCAGTATTTCACACATCTGATAGTATGACAGATTATTATTTGTTTTGTGGATTATTCAGGCTACTAGTTTTCTCTACTGCCAGCTTTAGGCCATATGTAATTTTTCCTACTCTGACTTGGCAGGGGACACATTAGAAATGTATCTTTCTCTGGATGAGAACTACTGTCAAAACGTGTTTGGTAGAGCAGAAAGCTGACATCGTTGATCAAACTGTAATTTTGAAAGTTATGAAATCTCAGAGAAAAGAGAGATTTTAGGCACACACTATTCACTCCCTTTATTTGACAAATGTGGAAATTGAGCTCCAAAGAATCTAAATGACTTAGCCACAGTAACACAGCTGGCTGTTGGCCTTGCTGGAAATAGGGCTGTATCTTCCTCATTCCCAGCTCAATTCTCTTTCCATTACACATAGTATTTAAATGACCTTGGCCTTCAAGAACTCTAATTAGCACAGTAGTTAAGAAATAACTATAGCATGCATTATTCTACTGAACTTTTGTGATCTTATGAAATCATGCAGTTTATAAAAGCTTATTATTTTACTCATTTGAAGGAAACACCAAGGGCAAGGTCAAAAAGAGCAAATTTGCATGTAAATTACAATTCACAAAAATGTATTTTTAAGTTAATGCCACATCTACTATTCTCAGTAACTGGACTAGGTCATATGGCAGCTACACATTCCATTTCCATCCATGTATAAAAGCCCTCTGGGTTTTCCTCTTAGCTCCCTGAAGTTATGCAGGGGTGGGCTAATGAATGCTGAACACATATTTGTTTGCCTACTTAATTCAATAGTTAATGACTAAAAGAAGAGTCAATTATTAAGAGCCCTGCATTAATATCTGTCATTTGCATTCAAATTATTTTTTAAAATAAAAGGAAGTCTGAAAGGAGAAACAAATAAGAGCCTGGCCTCATTTTTAGAAAACCATAAGCCTAGACATTCTCTTGGACTTTTAAGTATGATAAAGTGAAACAGATATTGCTTAATGTGCCATCTAGATCCAAACAGTCCCATTTATAGAAAGAGGCACATATAATTTGAAATGGTGAGTGAAAAACAGGGTAACCTAATATGTAGCAAGGACCTGAAAGATGTGTGACTCTCTCATATCAGATTATGAGGCTACCATCCACTGTCTGGGAGATCTGAAATTTAAGGTTCTTCTACTCTCATTCCCATCCCCATAATACACACTTCAATGCCAACCACACAAGATAATCTACACACTTACCAGTTTCTCATCTAACGAGGTGTGAAAACAGAAAGCACCTGCTTCTGTTACAGGTATCTAATGTGGTTTTCTGATATCAGGCTTCACAAATTTCTTTCCCCTCCTCCATAATTCACTGAGCAATCTGGAGCCCCTTGGGGATGGTGCTGAGTGAAAATCTGGTTAATGTAGCCAACAAACTCAATACTAAAGCCTTGGCCTCCTGATTTTTAACTTAAAGGAGTAATGAGTGGTTTAGTTTGATAATATCTATTCCTGTGTGTGAAACAACTTGAGCTACTCTAAATTCTAGGTATATGGAAGGTGATGGATGACTTAAATGTTACCCAAACACATTTATGCCATTTGCCACAAACTCAGCCTAGAGTAAAAGGAACCTCAGTGTCCTACTTGCAGACTCATGCAAGGTATGCCTTGTGTCATTAGGAAGTGAGCCACACACTGGGCAGCCATGCTGTTCACGAGGGCAGGCCTGTGCCTCAACCCGTAGGTGGGTGGCCATTCCCTGCTGTGGACATATGGTGTCCCATCATTAGCCAGATGGCAGAAACACTGGAAAGGGCCTGAGCACACATGAGTAATCTAACCTGGCCATGGGAGGTGATTAGAAGAGGCTGGGTGAGGATCAAGGCAAGTAGTATGTAGCCATGGAGGCTGAAATGGGAGTTTGAAGTGTTAAAGATGGGCCTGGGGTCAGCATGGATGACCTTTCTTCATCAGCACCACCTCAACTAACCCCAGCCTCTATGCATGTGCTGGAAGACAATTCTAACATTACATAATTCCTTCTGTGCCCAAAGGAAATATCAGAGGTTTAGGAGAAAAAAACTTGTTGTGAGTAAAAAGTAGAATATTTTCTGAGATAGTCCCATGGGACTAACTAAACTACTTCTCTCAAGTTGTTTTTTCAACAGGGAAGATTTGTTCAGAGTCAGAGTTGATTAGATGATGCTTGACCAGCCCTAGAGGGTTCAGAGGGTCTCTAATACCTTTGAAATTGTGTAAAAAACTGTATGTGTAGGATATAGTGTTAATCTTTCTGGGGAGAGGCTACGTCTCTTGCCAAAAATCTTCAAAGGATTTGTCACTCCCCCAAAATATTTTGCAGCTACTGGTCTAGAGGTTCAGGGAACTCAGCCTTTCTGATTATGGCAGAAAGGATCCTGAAAGGTCATTACATGAAGTGGACCAGCTAATCATGGCCTTGTATTATGCCTGGACTTTGGATACTCACATTGCCTCTCAGCTTGACCAGGGTACAAGGCTTGTCCTGTCCCAGAGAAAACTAGCAAGAGCATCTCATGTCCCTTGGACCAGCTCTGACCACAGTTCTTACCCAGCATCAGCCCTGTATGCCAGCACCCTAGACTACAGCCCTTTAACAAGCCACACTCAGAGTGAAAGCAAATGAACTACTGATGGAAGGACACAAGCAGATCCCCAAGCATGGCAGGTAGTGACATAATTGGTGACTTCAATTCCCACTAAGAGGGACAAAGAAAAAACACTGTATAGGAAATAGACATTTGAGTTTTAAGCAACATTTTGCACTGGCCAGATGCATGACATTGGGTAATTCACCTTCATGCATTTATTTCCGTTTCCCAATCTGTAGTATGGGGAAGCTGGGCTAGATTCCTTAGGCCTCCCTGGCCGAGGAGCCGACAGGCTGTGTCTGAACTCTGGTATGTCCCTGTCTACAGAAAAGTATTTGGAGACAACTGGTCCTTATTAGGAGCCAGTTAATTTTTCTATCTTAAACACCAAGTTATATGTTTTAGAGGAGTATTTAGTTTTGCAGTCCATAGAAGTATTGTGAGCAAACAGGCACATTCAAGAGGAAAAACAGCACTTGTGGGTAGCATCAATAACTCAGGGACAGGTTAATATGCTAATTAGGGCTGAAAACTAAAGATTAAATATTTCTGAGTACAATGGGCACCTGATCTGTGATTTCTGGTTTGAATTGTTCACAAATCTCCCTTCCCACTGCCAACCTCCTGTTCTGCTCTTAGCAGATGGGATATATTCAGACTCTTAGCCCATCAGCATACAGTCCCTAAAGTGTCTGAATTGTTGCTTTGGCATATTAGTGTTCTTACTCAGGTCTCCTGATCTTTTAAATCCAGGATCAGAGGAGGCACCTGAATTCTTCTCATCTCCTTTCTTTCCCTGGATGTCTCACCTGTGAGTGTCCGGTCCATCCTTATCCCACTTTCTCCTCCAGGGCTCTCCAATCTTACCTTCTTCACAGGCCTTTTCTTTCTTTTTCTCCTTTCAAATCTCAAATTTTCCCCATCTTAAAAACTAAACCAGTTTTCTCTGCTTTATTTGCTTTTTAGTTAACTATTAATCTTTTTCTTTCTTCTATCCCCCAAACGCTTGGAGTAAGTAACTTACACCTATTCTTTCTACTTTCTTTGCCTTCTCCTTACCTCTGCAGTTTGGATGTTGATAAACTGTCCTGGAACTACTCTCTGAAAGAGAGAGGATTTTCTGTGTCCCCCAAGTCTTTGTCTCTTGCATTTGCTATTATTGCAGGACAAGGACAGAGCTTTCTCTGTTGCAACTCCAGTACCAAACATTGCCTGTGAGTTAGAAGCGGTTCAGCAAATCTTTGTTGAATACTGATTCTGTGGTCTTTTCCTTTAAAAAACTTCTTGTCCATCCATCCTTATGCATGCCCTGTGCCTCATCCTAGTCCAAGCACCCTTTATCACACCTCCTATACCTGGTAACACTATTCTGGCTTGCTTCTTCAATTCCAATTCATCCTGCAGAGTATCATTTTATTTACGTCTTCCTTGGGACTCACCCATTACTTCAATGACTATTGCTGCAAGCTCAACCTTCTGAATTGGTATTTTTAAAATGTAATTAATTAACTGCTTTATTATTGTATTGATTAATTATAGATGCACAAGGTAAAACTGAACAAAAAGGTATCTAGAGAAAGAGAAGTCTTTCTCTCATCCCATTCTACCAGTTTTCTTTCTCATAAGCCATCAGTGATAGCAGTTTCTTGTCCCTCCTTGCAGAGACTTTTTGTGCTAGACAATTGCTTCCTGATTGGACCATGGCTCACCATCGTGCCTGGGGCCCTGTCTTGAATCCTAGCCAGTTGGGTTATGGTCTTGTTTACCTCCTGGGCATTCTCCCATTGTGGGCCGTGCCATACATCCCCCCAGGCAATGATTTATGATTTGCTTCAACTGGCATAGTCTAAGACAATCCTTGCTCTTAGAAGAGTATCTGGGACTCCAGCGGCTGTGACCAGACCTGCAGATAACACTCCCCTGTGGGTATTATGAGGTATTCCAACACTATTCACCCGCACTGGGGTGAACTTCCTTTCTGGTCAGTCCTCTATCCCAACCACACAAATTCTGGCTTTGCTCTCTCTGCAGCAACCAGAAATCGAAGAAAGTCCTAACTGGTTTTACTTCTGAACTGTTGTGAGTTGTGCTATGTGTTAACCTGATTTCCCAACAGATAAAATGAGATGACCATGTTCCTTTGCTTCTGCACTATTGCTTCATTGTCCAGCAGGACCTCTCTTTAAATGTCGCACTAGTAGGATTTGAGAAATAACTTGGGGCTTTAGACAGCTAATGTTTAAACCCTGTATATGTGAATAGTGATAGCATCTGGGTATGGGAAGCTTAATGCCATTGTAGCCAGAGGGCATTTTCTGCTAAATCTGGAGAGAACAAACACTCTGGGAGTCTCTGACTAGGCCCTAATGACAGCCTTAGTTTCGGAAAATATCCCTGTAATGATATCAAGAGTCTTAAAAACGGCCTCTGGGGAACATGAAAATTACTGCTTTAGTTTGATGCAAAGTACCTTAACTACAAATAGGAAGACTTTTTTGTTCTTTTAAAGTCCACCTGGCCGGGCGCGGTGGCTCACGCTTGTAATCCCAGCACTTTGGGAGGCCGAGGGGGGCGGATCACGAGGTCAGGAGATCGAGACCACGGTGAAACCCCGTCTCTACTAAAAATACAAAAAAAATTAGCCGGGCGTGGTGGCGGGCGCCTGTAGTCCCAGCTACTCGGAGAGGCTGAGGCAGGAGAATGGCGTGAACCCGGGAGGCGGAGCTTGCAGGGAGCCGAGATTGTGCCACTGCACTCCAGCCTGGGCGACAGAGCGAGACTCCGTCTCAAAAAAAAAGAAAAAAAGTCCACCTAATGAACAACAGGCCTGAAAAGGTACTTAAAATACTGATTTGGAGGTACATTTTGATCAGTTGAACTGCGATATAACTGGCGATCGAAAGATGACACATCCGTGAGAGAGATTACCCCAGACCAGGGTTTCTCAAAGTGTGAGCCATGGATAACAGTCTTGCAAGATGAGATTTATTGGTCAAATATATAGGAAAAAACTGCAGTGAATCATCTTTCCTTCTTCCATGTTCACAGTGTACATTAGCCTATCAAGGATTCGGAGAAGTCTGATAGTAAAACAACTTCTAAACTTTTAAATTAACCCTTTGTCTCCCAAACTTATTTGGCGAAAAAATCTTTTATGCATAGTACCTGTTAGCAGCCTAAAGAACTAAGGTTCAGAGGCACACACACTGGATAATGCTGCTTCAGTTTATTCATGCAAGTTAAATGATTTACGGTCATGAGATGCATAGTGATGTTTTGGTCAGTGACAGACTGTATGGAATGATGGTCCCATAAGATTATAATAACCAAATTTTTACTGTACTTTTTCTATATTTAGATATGTTTAGATACCCAAATGCATACTTACCACGGTGTTACAATTGCCTACAGTATTCAGTATAGTAACATGCTGTACAGGCTAGCTGCAATAGGCTATACCATATGTAGCCCAGGTGTGTAATAGGATATACCATTTAGGTTTGTGTAAGTATACTCTATGATGTTCACACAACAAGAAAGTCATCTGAAATGTACTTGTCAGAATATATCCCCATTGTTAAGGGAGGCATGACTGTATTAATAAACAAATAACTGGTTCCTCTAAATAATTCACATATTCATCATATTACAAACCAATAATACAATATACCTATGTTATAAACCAATAACATAATATAATGAACTAGTGAAACATTCAGGTGAACCAGCCGCAGTAAAGCTATTTTTTAATATTATCTGTTATCTAACATTTACATTTGCATTTTTTTTAAAGCCAGGTATGTAAAAATCGATTTTCTTTTTTTTTTTTTTTTTTTTTTGAGATAAAGTCTTGCTCTGTTACCAGGCTGGAGTGCAGTGGCACGATCTTGGCTCACTGCAATTTCCGCCTCCCGGGTTCAAGCGATTCCCCTGCCTCAGCCTCCTGAGTAGCTGGGACTGCAGGCACATGCCACCATACCTGGCTAATTTTTTGTATTTTAGTAGAGACAGGGTTTCACCATGTTGGCCAGGATGGTCTTGATCTCCTGACCTTGTGAATCCGCCTGCCATGGCCTCCCAAAGTGCTGGGATTACAGGTGTGAGCCACTGCACCCGCCCTAAAAATCTATTTCTTTATAAGTTAAAGTCTTATTAACTGATGCCTTTTGGTCCTTATTTTCTAGTGAATTCACCTGGAAGCCTCCTAAACCTCTGGCAGGAACCAGAGGGTTTGCAACTGCTCACTGATGTTTTTTCCTTACAACTTAAGGAGATCTCAACCTCCTTAAGCCAAAATATTCTTTTATTAGTATTATTTTTATTTCAATAGGTTTTTGGGGAACAGGTGGTGTTTGGTTACCTGAATAAGTTCTTTAGTGGTGATCTCTGAGATTCTGGTGCACCCATTACCTGAGCAGAGCACACTGGACCTAATGTGCAGTCCTTTCTCTCTCACCCCTTCCCACTCTTTCCCCCAAGCCCCCAAAGTCCATGTATCATTCTATTGTTTCTTTTTTTAGACAGAGTCTCACTCCGTCGCCCAGGCTGGAGTGCAGTGGTGCAATCTCAGCTCACTGCAACCTCCGTCTCCCAGTTCAAGTGATTCTCATGCCTCAGCCTCCCCAGAAGCTGGGACTCCAGGCGCATGCCATCACACCCAGCTAATTTTTGTATTTTTAGTAGAGATGGAGTCTCACCATGTTGGCCAGACTGGTCTCGAACTCCTGACCTCAGGTGATCCGCCCACTTCGGCCTCCCAATGTCCTGGGATTATGGGCGTGAACCACCATGCCCGGCTGTTGTATCATTCTTATCCCTTTGCATCCTCGTAGCTTAGCTCCCACTTATAAGTGAGAACATATGATGTTTGGTTTTCCATTTTTGAGTTACCAAAATATTCTTTTCATTACAATCAGCTTCTAATCCACAGTGGTCCAAACCAAGTTTTCCTCAGGTGTTTTCAAAATCCTATTATCACTCATAAGTTCTAGGTCAGAATGTTGTCTCTCCGTTATACAATTGGTTATATTATCTCATATAATTTCTTAAAAAGCATTGATTTAAAAACAAAAATCACACATAAATGAAAATTGACATTTCGTAAGACCATGTACACGTATTTAGGAAGGTAGAACAAGGACTAAAGTACAGATTATTGATTTATCACAGACTGCTCCTCTGTTGTCATTCAGAGGATGGTCAAGAAGCCAGCTTCTCTGAGAATCCTATCTTGAGGCATAGATTCTGTAGTTTCTTTATTCCACAAGAACTGCTGTAGAAAGGAGTACTTAAGTAAAGTCTCCCTGGTCTAGGAGCCAGAACTCCACCTTAATCTGGGAGAAAACCGGGAAATAAAGTGGCCAGAGGCTAGTAGCTACTGCTTCGTTGCTCCAAGAGAAGGAAGCATGAGCCTCTATGAAGGGGTTGAGGTTTTTTGCTGGGGAGTTTGGGGCACAGAGTGTAAAAAAAAAACTGGGTCTGGACAATAGTCAGCTACGAAGTATTTAAAAATGTAAAGGGGCTGGCTGCAGTGGCTTATGCCTGTAATCCCAACACTTTGGGAGGCCGAGGCTGGTGGATTACCTGAGGTCAGGAGTTTAAGACCAGCCTGATCAATATGGTGAAACCCCGTCTCTACTAAAATACAAAATTTAGCCCAGCGTGGTGGTGTGCGCCTGTAGTCCCAGCTACTTGGGAGGCCGAGACAGGATTGCTTGAACCTGGGAGGCGGAGGTTGCAGTGAGCTGGGATTGCACCACTGCACTCCAGCCAGGGCGACAGAGCGAGACTCTGTCCCATAAATAAATAAATAAAGAGGCCAGGCGCAGTGGCTCATACCTGTAATCCCAGCACTTTGGGGAGGCCAAGGTGAGTAGATCACCTGAGGTCAGGAGTTTGAAACCAGCCTGGCTAATGTGTTGAACCCGCATCTCTACTAAAAATACAAAAAAAAAAAAAAAAATTAGCCAGGCACGGTGGCGGGTGCCTGTAGTCCCAATTACTCGGGAGGCTGAGGCAGGAGAATCCCTTGAACATGGGAGGCAGAGGTTACAGTGAGACTCCATCTCAAAAAGAAAAAAAAAGAAAAAAAGAAAAGAAGATTAGTTGGTGTGAGCACAGCTTAAGAAAATGCTTGAAGGCAGGTGACTAGACTTATGTATGACTAACTCCCTTTTAAAAAAACCAAGGGTCTCAGCAAGTGCAGTAGTTCCCAGAGTTTTTGATTTCAGAGATAAATAACGTAAAAATAATTGGTAACTGACTTTAGTAACCTCCTTTTGTTATTTTTTGAAAAAGGATACTTAAAAAACACTACAATTTATTGTCACCATTGTTTTGGTTTTTTTTCCGCCAGAAAAAAAATAGTAAAGGCACAGCCTCACAATTATATACAATTTTTGAAATTAAATACATTCAGGTTTATGAAAAACTCAGGACATGGTCCAATTTTTTTTCCCTCATTTTATCAGGGTCATTTTTTCATCAGCTAGCTGATTCATATAGAAAAATCCTGAAACACATATTATTTATCTTCAGAGAAATTCATGTTGATGTTATTAGTTGCATCAAATATCTCAGCCAGACAACATTATTTGTTGAATCTTCCAGGCAGTGGATTTGTTTAAAAGGGCCTGATTCCCACCCTTAATAGAAAAAGGGTGCTGTTTTCAGAATAAGTAAACAGGGTATTAAACAAAAGAGAGATGTCCATCTTCTTGAAGAAATAGTGAAGAAGCCAGACAGCAAGGAGAAATGGCTTGTCAAGTTTCTTGAATATTTAGAAATAAGATCATTTTCAAGGGTCGAGTACTCTCTCCCATTTTAAGAAAAAACTCCTTCATTCAGGGAAATCATTTGAAACTTTAAAGATGTATCAACAAGTACCCCATAAATGTATACAAATAAAAAAGGACATATCAACAAGTGGCAAACCTGTTAAACACATGGTCTATTATGCAATACTTAATTGATTACTAATATTAATTGTGCACTCATTAGATTCAAAGTACTCCCCTCGATTCTGAGGCATGGGGAGAGAGTTGCAAAGATGAATAGGTCCCTATTTCATGGAATTTACAGTTTGGTAATCTGTAGATGGGTAAACAAACCACAATGAGTAGGTCAATCTAACAGAGGGACTGATCATTTGTTAAAAAGCAAATAGTGGGCTCATATTCAATCCATTATTTTCTTTAAAGAAGAATTAGTGGTCTTTTAAAAAAAATTTATGCTTCCTATGATGCATCACAACGACTCTTAGTCTGAACTAAATTTGCAGTCAGCCAGAAGATGTCCCAAATCATGTCCTGGCTGCTGATCACACAGACTACCACTTGGTTTCAGCTGAAGATTCTTTTAATTGGATTTTTTTCTGTGTTTCTGTTTTTCACTGGATTTTGTTTTTCTCTGTTCCTCTCCCTCGAGGAAAGTGGAAATTTGGTTACTATTTTGTGATGGAAGTATACTTTCATTTATTATTATTGTCATTATTATTATGAATTTTGAAGCCTGACTTCTAAAAGCCTGGAAGGCTGCGGCGAATGGCATGTGAGAGGGGAGGTTTGCGGGAGGATACCAGCAGGTGGCGCGTGTCTCCTCCGGGCAGATTAGAATGCTTTGCTCAGGGCCAAGAATCCCGCAGGAATTAAGGGCAACTATCTGTGCAGTCAATTCAAGTGATACAGATTATGCCATACTTAAGTGCCGAGTCCATGAAGTCACCAGTTCCAGCCTGTTGCCTAGGCCATCACACTTCTGTATTACCACTTAAAAAACCAGCTCCCCTATTCCAAGGGTTGCATTGCTTTCGTGCTTGACACCCCGACCCCCCGCACCCACCCCCGGACTCATTTTCCCCAAGCCAAGTCGCTCATGGGGACAATCCAGTCTTAAGAATAGAGCAAAAATAAAGGCCCTGGAAAGTTGGACATGAAGCTTTAACTTCAAGAAAGGAATGGTACTTTATTACTCTTCCAGCTGGTCTGCCCTTAGGGTGTCAGATGTTCTCTGTCGCCCCTGGTGTGCCAGCATTGGCCTGGGTGCCACTGGGTGGCTGACGGCAGAATGTGAATTCACTTGCAAGCGGACATGTTAGTTTCCATGCCCCAAAGCGTGAAGAAGGGCACAAGGACACTTCGATGGTTCTTTCAGCTCAGACTCGAGCTGTGACTGATTTGCTGTTTGGGGTCACTGGCTTTCTAGCCTCTCCTGGCACCAACCCAATTTCGGGGAGCAGCCAGCTTATCTTTCTCCTACGACAATGTCTTCTGTCCCCCATAAACACTGCCCTCATTTTGAGTTTTTCTTTCCTATCTCTGTAGCTTTCTTCTGCCGCTCAGCAAACACTCTGTCCCACTCGTATTCGTCCCTTGGCGCTGGCGTCTGGCCCTGGGGTACACTGTGAGGGAGGGCAACCCTAGATTCTGAGGGCCACTAGCTCGAATCTAGCTCCCCTCTAACTGCAGGGGTGACCTTAGATACATTTCTTAACTTCCTCTGTAAACTCAGGGGAACAATTTTGGCACTCCTGGGGTCCCTGGATTAATGAGATAACTTATGTAGACTCCCTAAACAAGCGTCTGGTTCATTGTAAGCGCCCAAATGCCAGGCGGCATCTGCAGGGATGACCCCATAGTGAATGAAAACTGCCTCTTGGGGATCTCTGGGTTAAACGGCCAGAATAACTCGCAGAATTGAGAGAACTTTCTCCTTCTCCAAACCTCACTGTACTGCCAATCCCATTCATTGCCTCCTGCCGTTTTATCCGTGTTCTCAGACCACCACCCTACCCCCGCAACCTCCAGTCCCCTAAAGCCTCCTGGGCGGCAAAATGACGCCCAGAGAGAGGTTTGGCGCCTGAGTTGCCCCAGAGCAGGCGTCCAGCCCCGCCGTGTACCCGACTTGCGGGATGGATCGCGGCAAGGCGGCGGCGGCCGGCAGAACAGGCGCGGAGGAAGGCTCAGGCGGGACAGACTGCGTGGGAGAAGGAGGAGGAGAGAGCAGACGGCGGAGGAGGGCAGAGCCGCCGGGAGGAGGGCGCAGGGGCGGGAGGAGACACATGCGCGCTGCCGCCGCCGCCGCCGCCGCCGCCGCCGCCGCCGCCGCCGCCGCCGCCGCAGTCCTTAGCTTCCCGGGGACAGGAAACCTTCAAGACCCAGCTGCCACGGCCGCCTCCCCGCCCGCCCCCCATTCTACGCGCCTGCCCACACCCTCCTCCCCTCCTTCCAGCGCCTTTCGGTGGAGCACTGCAGCACTCAGCCCGAGCTGCCGTTTTCCCCTCGCGGGGAACGCTGTGACCCCCCCGCAGGAGCGGCGGGGCGGGGTGGGGGGGCCCGGGAGAAGATGGCGACGCCGGGAAGCGAACCCCAACCTTTCGTCCCGGCCCTTTCGGTAGCTACTCTGCACCCACTTCATCATCCCCACCACCACCACCACCACCACCATCAGCACCACGGAGGAAGCGGCGCCCCCGGCGGGGCGGGTGGTGGCGGCGGCGGCAGCGGGGGCTTCAACCTGCCCTTGAACCGGGGTCTGGAGCGCGCGCTTGAGGAGGCGGCTAACTCCGGGGGGCTGAACCTGAGCGCCAGGAAATTGAAGGAATTTCCCCGTACCGCAGCCCCCGGGCACGACCTCTCGGACACGGTGCAGGCAGGTGAGTGAGGGCCGAGGGGCGGGCTGGGGTGTGGGTGCTGTCTGGGTGTCTGTCGTGCGTTCCCTAACGCGGTGGACAGTCGGAGATCTCGTCTTGCTCGGGGAGGGAGGGTCCATCGGCCCGTTGTCTCCCGAAGAAGGGTCTCGCGTGGGCGCGGAAGAAGCGGGCCCTGGAGAGGGCACGGGGGCCCCGCCTCGTCCGGCGATGCAGTGCCGGTAGGGCAGGGGTGCGCCGGGCCTCTGCGCCTGCGAGCGAGGGGTCTCCGACTCTCCACCCTGTGGCTGCCGCGCCGGGGAAGTAACCGCCGGGCTGGGACTTGCAGGCGCGCCGCGTGCGCGCAGTGTATAAGTGGGAGGTTTCAGGCGGCTGCGTCGGCTTCCTGGGCCCCGCGCAGAGCTGGGAACTCCAGCGCGGACAGCGGCGTCGGCGCCTCCAACCAGTTCAAGCCGTCTTTGCATCGAGGCGTAGCCCATCCTGGTGGGAAAACCCAGACAAAGGTGGCACGCCCTCGGCCGAGCCAGGGGTATCGGCGCAGTGCCGCGAGCCCCCTCGGCGACATCGCCGAGCGATCGGGCAACTCGGTGCCGCCTGTGAGGTGCCCAAGCTTCCTCTTCCTGCGCCTGTGCGGGAAAAGAGCCGCCGGGCTTGTAGTGAATCCGAATCGGCTGCCGCTTCGGAAGCGATCGGCCCTCTTCCTTCCGTGCCTTTCGCTCACCGCCCACACAGTTTGGGTCCTACCACCGAGGCTACCTGGTTCTCAGTTACCCAACCGTTGCGGGGGCCCCGGGAAAGGACGGCGTGGCATATAAAGGCAAAGTAATTAACGTGAGCCTGTTTTCCTGTGTGAGCCCGGCAGGTTGTAACTC
Organism: Hylobates moloch; assembly: GCF_009828535.3. Taxonomy (NCBI): domain Eukaryota; kingdom Metazoa; phylum Chordata; class Mammalia; order Primates; family Hylobatidae; genus Hylobates; species Hylobates moloch. The sequence continues at coordinate 108,198,700 of NW_026652279.1, forward strand.
GCGCCAATAAGCAGCATAACTTTTTCAAGTTACGTCATGTGTTACATACTTCTAAAACGTCTGCTTTCTCTTTGGTAGTTGGAGTTCCAGGAGCGGGATCTATAAACAGGAAGGAGGGTGGTGGAATGGGATTGGGGCCTTAGGGTCTATACAGAACTGACTTGGTTTCCGACCATCCGGTTCCGCTCCCTGGGGGAGGGTTTGTGTCATAGCAAGTGCCCAACATTTCCCAGGGCAGTGGGTGATCCGTTTTGGAGCCGCTGCCCAGACCTCTTGGCTGTCATCGCCTCATGGCCCAGGGTCAGACCCCCTCGGTCTTGGATGGGTTGACTCTCAGCACAGGAGCACCCAGTTTAATCTTGTAGTAGGCAAGGGAGCAGGCAGTGGGTTTTTGGAGGCTAGGTTTCCAGTGTCTTTTCCCCCCTTTAATTCAATAAACATTTATGTAGAGCCTTAATTAATATTTAGATACAGTTCTGAGTTCACTGGAGGCAAAGATGGCTCTCCAGGGTCATTAAACTTTGTAATTTGGATTTAGGGATAGTCAGGAATTGGCAAAAAAGAGGGAATTTCCAAAGTTCAGCTGTCAACAGCTGGGGAGTCTCTTTCAATAAGACCTCTTAGTTACATCATCTCAAGTGGAAGTTATTCCAAGAATTGCCTGAATCACTAACTTAAAAAAATACATTAAATTTTACTTCCCTTCTGCTACAGAGTGTACCATGAGCTAGCTATGCTATGGTTGGATATATCTGCAGAAAATAAAGCTGGCATGACCAATAATAATAGGTTTGTGTAGTTCAGTAAGGGGGCTTCATAGTTGTTCTACTTCAGTTATGCTAAGGATTATTTACAAAGTTAGGTGAACTTGATGTGTCTGCTGTGTTGGCATTTCTTTGAGAAGACCAGTGCTTTTAAAAGCAGGGATCACATCTTTTAGCTAAGACCTCGCCATGTGAAGTGGATGCTAAAAAGTGTTCTTGTTCTCCTCTCGGCTTGTTTATGGCAAGCTTAAGTTGTGAGTTTTGCAGGTTTTTATTTATGAGCTCACTTGCACATGTTTTATGCTCAGGAAAATCTAACTGGTTAAAATTTAGAGGCTTTATGTTAATTCCTCATCCAAAAATACAGTATTATTTGGGGGAAGAGGAGTGGAGGGATATAACCTATGTTTGTAGAAACCTAAGTCAACCCCACCAGAAAAGTATTCATTGTAGCTAGTTATTTTACATGAAATTAGAATACCCAAATGTATAAAATATTTGCTTCTGCAAAACGTCTTTGCCTCAGGTCAAAAGCTAGGTGTAAACCACATGTATTCTTTGTTCTAAAGATAAATTTAATTGAGCACAGTTTCTTATTTGAAAGACCAGAAAGCAAAATAAAGAGTTAAAGTTACCTCCAGTATACACAGTGTTGACACAGTCTACATGTAAGAGTTCTAGTACAGTTGAAAGTTTGAGTAGTAACATTTGTAATAAAGATAGTGGTTTCTCCTTGGCTCATATTTACTTTAAGAATGTCTTTTAAAATTAGAATGGCATATGAAGATCCTTAAAGGCCTAAGAGGCAAAGTGGATTTTTTTTTTCCATACATTTTCTAAGACAGGGAGTGGTAGAGCAAGCTTTTTCTCACTGTTTTGTTGTATAATACAGGCCATTTGGTTTACGCCTTGTAAAAAGTCAGGCTTCTGGCAGCCACCTGTGCAGAACTGCACTCCTGGGCAATATAGCCTATCTGAACAGAGTGGAAAACCAAGATGTAAACAAAGAAATGTAGAATAGATGTCTAAGCTGTCACTCAAGTGCATATACTTTACTGATAGGAAAAAATTCAAGCTATCATTTTGAGCCTATTAATTTACTTCTGTTTGAATCAAAATAAGTTTTGTTGTCAGAGTCTAGTCTTTTAATAGATGAAACGGGGAAAGAAAGACTGATCCACGCAGGTGCAGTGAGTGACACAAGTGAGTCACTGATGGAAAGGGACAAAACAGAAGAGCCACTATCAGCACTGGGTGCGCCTCTCTCTGCGTTATCTGCATGATCTTAGTCCCCACTAGGAGCCCAGTCATACCCTAATTTATACATGGGAAGACTGAGACAGAGACAAGTTAAGTAATATGCTGAAGATTATACCTCTACTGAGATGGTCAACCAGTGATTGGAACCCTGGCAGCCTCACGTTAATTCATGTTCTTGACCATATTCTCATCAAGCAGAGGGAAGGGGTTGAGAGGTGGAATCTGGGAGGCTTCCTGGAAATTCATTCAACCAGCATTGATTCCACAAGAATGTACTGAGCCCCTCTGAGTGCTGGCCACTGATCTAGACACTGGGGACACAACAGTGACCAAAAGAGAATCCCTGTATCCCTTCTTGTGGAGTTCATTCTAGTTGGAGAATAGGGAGATACATGGATAAATTGATTTTGCAGGATAAATAGGATGAGTTATAGGATAGATGGAATATCTTTGTTTTATAAATACACAGATTGCTTTGACTTCAGGTGGCTTGTAGCAAGAGTATAAATGATGACTAGTAATACATATAATCTGAAGCATAAAATTGGGCCAAAGAAAAAGAAGTACACAAATTTGCATATGAGTAAAGCAGATTTTTTTTTTTTGGGTGCTGATTTATTAAGTAGTGTCATTTTGGATGAAGAAGCTCAAAAGGATATTTTGTACAATTAAAAGTGAATTGAAAAGGAGTAAGAAAAGAAAGTGGCTGATTGCAGGAGGTTCTAGAAAATAAAAAAGAAGCCCTTAGACTTGGCATGCAGGACACTTGTTGAAAGTCTTGTTAAGGAAAAGGGGGAATGTTTCATTGCCAATTATCTTTTTGACTTGGCTGTAAGCAGGAAAGACTATGGGCCGGGCACTGTGGCTCACACCTGTAATCCCAGCACTTTGGGAGGCCTAGGTGGAAGGACCGCTTGACCCCAGGAGTTTGAGAACAGTTTGGGCAACATAGTGAGACCCCATCTCTACAAAAAATAAAAAATTAGGCCAGGCACGATGGCTCACACCTGTAATGCCTGCACTTTGGGAGGCCAAGGTGGATGGATCACCTGAGGTCAGGAGTTTGAGACCAGCCTGACCAACATGGTAAAACCTCGTCTCTACTGAAAATACAAAAATTAGCCGGGCATGGTGGCATGTGCCTGTAATCTCAGCTACTCAGGAGGCTGAGGTGGGAGAATCACTTGAACCCGGGAGGCGGAGGTTGCAGTGAGCTGAGGTCGCACCACTGCACGCCAGCCTGGGTGACAGAGAGAGACTCCATCTCAAAAAATGAATGAATAAATAAGTAAATAAAATAAAAAATTAGCCGGGTGTGGTGGCGCATGCCTGTAGTTCCAGCTATGTGGACGCTGAGGTGGGAAGCCCATAGGTTGAGGCTGCAGTGAAAGCCATGATCGCGCCACTGCACTCCAGCCTAAGTGACAGAGTGAGACCCTGCCTTAAACAAACAAACAAACAAAACAAAGACTATATGGGAAACAAAGAGCTTACTCAGGGAAGAATATTGAAGTGCAGCATTAAAAATACCCATGTATGTGTGAGGGAAGAGTTCTGTAAGAACCTGACAGTTGGCTGGGTGTGGTGGCTCACGCCTGTAATCCCAGCATTTTGGGAGGCCGAGGCGGGTGGATCACTTGAGGCCAGGAGTTCGACACCAGCCTGGCCAACACGGTGAAACCCTGTGTCTACAAAAAAAAAAAAAAAAAAAGCTAGGTTCCTGTAATCTCAGTTACTCGGGAGGCCGAGGCATGAGAATTGCTTGAACCTGGGAGGTGAAGGTTGCAGTGAGCCAAGGTGACGCCACTGCACTCCAGCCTGGGCGACAGAACAAGACTCTGTCTCAAACAAACAAACAAACAAATGAGCCTGACAGTCTAAGATTCTGTGAATAAAAGAAACAGAGAGGGGATTTAAGCCTGTCTTTCTGGTCATATTCTTCTGCCCAACTCCTGCCTTATAATGGAGTAAAGACTACAGGGCTCTTATGACCCTTTAATTCAGGACTCCGGAAATGGCTGAAGCCTAGGATTTGTCAGCCTGTGGGAATAACACCCTAGCTCTGTGTGATCTGGCTTTCTCAAATGTCTTTACAGATTCAAAGGATCTTCTCTGAGATTTGTGGGTGGTTTTATCTCTTGAAGGCTGACTTCCACACCCTATTCCCATCCTATAGCAATGGAGTCCTTGGGATGTTAGCACCCTTTAGTCGTTGGAATTCACAGAAGACTTGATAACAAAATCTAGTCATTTTCAACAACTTAACTTTATTTCATAATTTTGGCCATCAATATGTTTCACTATAAATATAATAAAATTTTTGAAATCACGTGTTTCCTTAAAATGTATGTTCTTTTATAGTTATATCTAGTTTTGAATTATCATTCTGCTATTGAATTAAATTTGGTAGTTTTTAACATACCTGTTGCTTTTTGTGGTAGTTACTATCAGATAAATGCCTTTGTTTATTACATGTATTCTAAATATTCTTCCTTTCATAAACTATGATTCATATCCTTTTCTTTCCTATTACTATTGTTTTTTCTTCCCTGTTAAGGTATAGATAAATTCCAACATCAAACAAAGGCTTTTAGAACAACTCAGACAATATCTGTAGTGGTTCTGAATCACATCTAGATGGGCCCTTCCACATGTCTGTGGTATATGGCAAAAACAGTCTCCACAAACCTACGTGCTATTCTCATTGCTTGCATTATAGGCTGCTTTCTTGAACAGGCAAGGACATACTAATCATGCTTCTAGAATAATAGCATACAATTATAGGCCAGGGAACCTCTGGGAATTTTTGGTCTGTGCCAGTTTATAAAGGAACAGCCCAAGGTTTGACCTTCATCACTGAAATGACTGTACTGGAGAGTTTGTCAGTCACTGTAACATCTGATTTGATTTTTGGTGGGTGTTTGATACTAGGCCACAAATTAGCACATCCTGTCATTTAAAAATTCTTATTTAAATTATTGACTAAGACTTTTTTGTGTGTGTGTGTTACTGTAATGAACTGAAATTTCCCATGGCATGGCGTAATAACTCCTTGGAATAAACATTTAAAGGGCAGATACCTTTTGAAATCCATGTCGACGTCGATGAATTCAGAAGTCAAACTCATTTTGCCCGTGCTGTCCATCTGGTATATGCACATAGCCATTTTCTATTATATTATTCAACTTCATCATTGCTTGTTTAAACATAAACTGTTTCCCTCTTTTGTGTATACGTTTCTGTTCCCTCATATATATATATAATATATATATATATTCTAAAGACTTTTTATATTTCAGCTGGGCAGCATTTACTTACTCTTAATGTCTCCCCATAATTTCCCTTCAGGTGTAGTAGTGCATGTGCTTTTTCAAAGCCTTGGTAATTTAAATGGCAGAAATGCTGTTATTAACTCCATATAAGGTGGTTGTGGGTTTGTCGGTCAGGCCATGGGTAACTTGAATTTTTGTCTAAGCCTCAGAAAAACCTGTTTGTGAGGCCACTTTTCAGAATTTCTTGGGCTTTTTGGAAAATTGAATGTCTGTCTTGGATACTGGCTTGAGCTTAGATATGGCAATTCCACCCGTGGTTATTTCAGTGATTGTGTGAATTGTTAGAATTAAGATAATTTGGTGTTAATTGCAGTGATTATTTCAAGTTATAAGATTATAATCTATTATAAACATGTTAAGGTTGTAAGGCACAAAACCCAACTATTTTTCTACAGTGAATAATCTTTTTTAATGACCAACTCATGGGAAGCCTAGTTTCTGTTATTGCTACTAGTCTTTTGTTGCATGAAACGTTTTTTTTTGCATCAGAATTTTGCCATGATATTTCAGAGAGTAAGAAAAGAAAAAAAGAAAAGAAAGGTCAGTGTTCCAAATCAGACTTAATGTAGGAAAACTAGGCATCCTAATGTGGACTCAAACATGAAATATGCCTGTGTTATTCTTCATCCTAATTTAAGAGTTTAGTGATTTTGCTTCCATATTCTGCAGTAAGAAATAGTACATTTGGAAACCATCTCCTCCCATAAAGTAATTCAAAAATAAAGTGAGATTGTTTACATGAATAGAAAGTTGATGAACTGTGAGAATTGGGGCTTCCCTTGCTTACTCCAGCCATGCAATAGAAGGGAAATGCTTTTATAGTCAGATTTCTGTTCATTGTTTTTCCTAACCATATCCTCCTTCACTGGCCATAAAGGAGGATATAGCTGGGGAAAAAAATTAGAGAAGAACAATATGTTTGATTTGCATAACAGAAATACTTAATATTTTGCTTGGTAAGAAATTACTGCTTGTCTGTTAATATGATGCTGGTGCCAAGGCAGCTCAACTGAATTTCAACTGTACCTGAAATTCTTACGGAACATTTTTAAGTCGTCAGGGGCAGGTTATTTGATTTTGGGATCTTCCTAGATGTTTGTTTTTCTTCCTTCTGCTGTTTGCTTTTTTTTTTTTTTTTTTTTTTTTTTGACACGGAGTCTCGCTCTGTCACCCAGGCTGGAGTGCAGTGGCGCAATCTCGTCTCACTGCAAGCTCCGCCTCCCGGGTTCACGCCATTCTCCTGCCTCAGCCTCTCCGAGTAGCTGGGACTACAGGCGCCCGCCACCACGCCCGGCTAATTTTTTTGTATTTTTAGTAGAGACAGGGTTTCACCGTGGTCTCGATCTCCTGACCTCGTGATCCGCCCGCCTCAGCCTCCCAAAGTGCTGGGATTACAAGCGTGAGCCACCGCGCCCGGCTGCTGTTTGCATTTTTCCCTCAGTCCCTCTGCTGGAGGGGGACCTAACACAGGTGTGGGATGAAACCGAGCAGGAGCCCTCCAGCTCAGTGTGTCTTGAATTTCCTCTCCACTGTTCTTGCCAAATGGGCAGAAAGCGGCCCCCATCTTAGTTTTTCTAATCTTCTGGCTTCTCATGTGGACTTGCTTTTGACAGCTGACCCCTGCAGTGTGGTATGTATAGCTTTGGCACACGATGTGTTCCTCTGTTATTCTTCCCTATTTTTGATGTTTATGCCATACAGCGTGAGGAGTAGCATCAATATTTCTGATCTGGTTCAGTCAGCTTAGCTCTGATTTAACTCACTTTATCTCTGCAGGCAACAGTGGCAATTCAAAGACAGCACCATCAACATACTGCCTGGCTTGCCCTTCCTCTGGATTGCCTTTATTTTGCATTTCCAAGTCATTTACCTCATGTCCCTTCTCCTCCCCGTTCTGTAGGATTCTACTGACTCCACTCTCATTTCATCTGGGCCCCCAGCCTGCTCAAAACAAACAGCCTCCCTATCAGCCCATTCTTGCAGATCTCAGCCCTGAATCATACATGACCTTAAGCCATCTTTGCATTATTTGCTTATGGCATTTTTTGTTTTATTGCCTTCCTCTGGTACTTTCCCTATGTTTAACCTTTTTGCTCCTTCACTGGGCTGTGAGATTTGGCTAGATGGGACTTTTCCTGATTTTTGTATGCCTTCCATGCCCAGTACAGAAAATGCTAGAAAAACATTGATGGACTGCTCCCTTTCCTCTTCCCTACACTTGGTCTCTGCATTTTTCATCCATCATCTTGGATCTACCCTGAAGTTATCCCCTACTTGTGTGTAGTTTGCTGATCTGCTCAGATTTTCCTGTGAGACCTGATTTTCCTCACACAGCATCTTTTTACTTCTCAGCGTCATCCACTGTATTAGTCTACTGGGGGCACCATGACAATATTCCTCAGACTGGGTGGCTTAGACAACAGAAATTAATTTTCCCATAGCTCTGGGTATCGGCAGGTTTGATTCTCCTGAGGCCTCTTTCTTGGCTTACAGGTGGAGGTTGTCTTCCTGGGTCTTCACAGGCCATTCCTTTTTGTGCACAAATCCTTGTTGTCCCTTGGTGAGCCCAAATTTCCTCTTCTTATAAGGATATCAGTCAGATTGGATTGGGACCCACCCATAGGACCTCATGTAATCTTCATTACTTCTTTAAAGACTTTGTCTCTAAATATAGTCACATTCTGAGGCGCTAGGGGTTAGTGCTTCCATTACTTTTGGGGGTCATAATTCAGCCCGTAACACCCACTGACTCACCCCTGCTGTAGCTGGTAGCTGGAGTTCCTCCCCCAGCCTGTGTAAACTGATCTTGGACTTGTGTGAGGCTGCCCTCAATGCTGCTCTTGCAGGAGGCCCAGGACAGCTCTGTCTGTTAACCGTCCTGTCCTTGGAATCTAGCCCTGCACTTGCTAGCTACACCTGCATCCATGCTGGGAGTCCCAATAATGCTCCTTCCTGAGCCCTCGAATGTGCTGTAAAATGGTAAAAGAGGCACAGATACACTTACAGATGGATAGCTCCGGCTCATCTGGACCCCTCCTCCATCTCTCATAGACTTAGAATCTTTTTGGTGGTTGGTGGGTCCCTAGAGTCACACTTTTTTTTTTAGCTAAGGTGGGGTCACTTCTCACCAACATTTGCAAGTGTTTGATAAGCAATGTTACATCTAAAATCAAATGAGTTATAGTGAATTCTGAGGGAGATGGGCAGGTGTTTTATAATATCAAATATTGCTTGAAATTAGCAAATGAAAAACTAATTGACATCTTTTGAGCACTTATGGTGTAAGGAGCATAGCCAAAAATATAAAGGCATAGTTCCACCTAGTTTGAATTGGATGAGGATTAAAGAAATTATGTATTTGAAAGTCTCTTACACATATAATACTCCAATTAACAAGTATTGTTTCACTAAAGCCTTTCAGCCCTTAGCCAAATGGACTTTCTTCCTTTTTTTTTTTTAAGTACAGCTTAGTGATTAAAAATAGGGTTTCCTGGCCGGGCGCGGTGGCTCACGCTTGTAATCCCAGCACTTTGGGAGGCCGAGGCGGGCGGATCACGAGGTCAGGAGATGGAGACCACGGTGAAACCCCGTCTCTACTAAAAATACAAAAAATTAGCCGGGCGTGGTGGCGGGCGCCTGTAGTCCCAGCTACTCGGAGAGGCTGAGGCAGGAGAATGGCGTGAACCCGGGAGGCGGAGCTTGCAGTGAACCGAGATTGCGCCACTGCACTCCAGCCTGGGCGACAGAGTGAGACTCCATCTCAAAAAAATAAAAAAAAAAATAAAAATAAAAATAGGGTTTCCTGAGCTTCAAAGACCTGTGTTCAAATCTTGGCCTTGTCTCTTATAATCTGTGTCACTTTGGCCAGATGACTTAAACCCTGTGCATCGGCTTCCTCACCTGTCAAATGGGGATAATAATAGTATGTACCTAGTAGAGTTGTCATGAGAACATTGGTTATAATAACAACAGCTAACATTAGCAAGCAGTTATTCTATGTCAGGTATTGCTCCAAGTGCTTTATATGCAAATATATGTATTAAATGTACGTAATAGATGTTTCACCTCATTTAATGCTTGCTACATGGTCTGTTTTAACCAGAGTGGGGGCTCAATAACTCCAAGAAATGCCTTTCTATTGCAACCTGAAGAGGGAGATTAGAAATGTAGAAACCATCCATTCATATCTCTCCTTCATTTAATAGCTGAGGACACTAAGGCCCAGAGGGTATAATCATTTGGCCAAGGGTACACAGCATGGCAGTAGGTGCCAGAGCCAGGGCAGAGTCTCCCAGGCTTACATCAAAGGGTTGTTTCTGTGGAGCCAGGAGGTGACATTGGGATGAAGGGAAGGCCTTCCTTCATCCATAGGGTTCTCAGGTCAAACCCACCCAAAACAGCCAGGTTGTGGGCCTCCCAAAAAACAAAAAATGGTGTGAAACCTTTAATAACAGATGGTCCAAAGCTGGGGAGAATCAGATAAAGCTAACGGTAGTTATAGATGAGACGTGTTAGTGTAGGATTTGACTGCATGTGGTTTGGGGGACATGCACAGGCCTCTTGTCAATTGGATTCCACATACTAAATGAGTTTGCTGGGCAGCCCCCGACTCACAAAAGGGGGGCCATCAGCCTTTCCTACCAAGGCTTTGTTTCAGAACTTGGCATGCATTTTCCTATAAAAACAAGGTAGTAACCTGTGATTTGGTTCTCCCGCCAACCCACAAAGGCCTGTTTAACCCTAGCAGACCTGGGCCTTCCTATTAATGGTGGTTTCTTATTGTTTCTTTGGAAAAATGCAATCCCAGTTCCAACATGAAACACCGAATCTGGAGAACTTGGCATCAGGCTGTGAACGAGTCCTCTGCCTCTTGAAAATAATTCTCTTCCCTCTGGCCATTCCGGCCAGGGGTCGGAGGTTCCCCACACCTCTCCCAGGTCCCTTGATCAGGGCACTCAGCAGCTGGGAAACAAGGGTTGGCCTAAGTCAGGGATTCACTTGGACCTCAGGAAGGCCACTGGGCCAGGGAGGAATGGGCCGGGGAGCCACCCACCTGAGGGAGGTGTGCAGGAACTTAGACACTTCTCTATTTAATTTTTATATTTCTTCTATATCATCTCCCCGACTTACTAATTTTGGAATTGGAAGCAAGTTAGTGAACTTTTCTGAACATCAGGTTTGTAATTTGTTAGAAGCGGAAATGCTCTTTATCCCTTGGGTGGTTGTATAGATTCAAAGGGTAATAGATAGCACAGGAGCAGGGCTCAGGTCTGGCAAACAGTGAGTGACTAGTAGAAAACCTGTCACTTTCTGTCCTTAATTTCCATGGGGCTATGTGACATAGTCTTCTTCAGTCACATAGATAATTGGAAGCTGTCAGCCTATCATTAGCGTAGAGGCTAAAGCACAAACTGTGGCTGGGTCCTTGTCCCTGCTCTGCCAGGACATGGCTACTACTTCACTTCCCTGAGTCTCAGTTTCCTCATCATAAAATGGGGATAATAATTATAGAATTATTGTGAGGAACAAATGAATACATATGTCAAGTGCTTAGGTCAGTGCATGGCACTGATTTTGCCATTATGATTATTCTATATCTTTAGAAAAGAGATTCAGTGTTATAAGGCACAGAAAGACTAAATTCCTAGAAATGCTGCGACATTAATAAAATAACATCAGTATCCAGCAAGCTTGGGTGTACATGCTTTCAGTGTGTATACATGTTATTTATATCCTTTTGGCAGTCTTGGGAGGATGGTAGCGTAGGTGGTATTCATTATTCCATATTGCATGGGGGAAACAGGCTGGATGGTGAAATGACTTTACTTCGGTTATGCTGCTAGTCAGCAGTTGAGACAAGACCACATCTTCTGGGTTTTCATGCTGTTTTGATTCCTCAATTCAACGGTGTTCTTAGGTTTGATTTAATTTCTACTGGGGCCAGGTGCGATGGCTTATGCCTGTAATCCTAGCAATTTGGGAGGCCAAGGTGGGTGAATCACTTGAGGCCAGGAGTTTGAGACCAGCCTGGCGAATATGCTGAGACCTCGTCTCTACTAAAAATACAAAAATTAGCTGGGTGTGGTGGCAGGCACCTGTAATCCCAGCTACTCAGGAGGCTTGGGCAGGAGACTCGCTTGAACTGGGAGGCGGAGGTTGCAGTGAGCTGAGATCACGCCATTGCACTCCAGCTTGGGTGACAGAATGAGACTTTGTCTCCAAAATAATAATAATAATAATAATAATAATAATAATTTCTACTGGGACAGAGGAGTCTTTTTTTTTGAGATGGAGTCTTTCTCTTTCCCCCAGGCTGGAGTGCACTGGCGCCATCTCGGCTCACTGCAAGCTCCGCCCCCCGGGTTCACGCCATTCTCCCGCCTCAGCCTCCCGAGTAGCTGGGATTACAGGCGCCCGCCACCACGCCCGGCTAATTTTTTGTATTTTTAGTAGAGACGGGCTTTCACCGTGTTAGCCAGGATGGTCTCGATATCCGGACCTCGTGATCCGCCCGCCTCGGCCTCCCAAAGTGCTGGGATTACAGGCTTGAGCCACCATGCCCGGCCGTCAGAGGAGTCTTGAGCGGACTGAGTCTGGCAGAGAAGAGTGCGTTCAGGTTTCTCACAGTAGAGAATGGGGAACCCTATTCCTGTGCCACGTTGTGTATTCAGGTGAAGGTTGCTGGGGCCAGCTCTTGTTTTGGCCTCCAGATTGGAGGGGTGAGGAAGTGGTGGCTGGGGCCTCAGAGGAGGGCCTGGGGTGCCTGGCTTCAGCCTCTACGGAAGTCTTGTCATTGATTTAAAAGCTCTTCCAAGTTAAAAAACAAGCAAACAAAAAACCATTGACAGTCTCTTCATGTTCTTGGCAAAAAACAATTTATGCATAATTTTATGTTCTTGACATACTCTGAAGATGAATAGCAAACACTTCTACCAGAAGTGAGGAAATGGCTACTAGGAGGCTGAGCTTTAGGAATAAATATATAGTAGATTCAATTGTTATCTTTTTTATCCCTCACTCTTTTACTGGCATCCAGCATTTATTTTGAACTTCAGTCAGAAGTTATTTCACCAAGAACCTTGTCATAGCTTCAACATCTCCCTGAGGATACTGATATGGTAACTCGGAAGGGGGAATAATGTTTGTCAAGGCAGACTCATGTCTGGGTCCAGGGTCTTTCAGAATGTTCCTCGTTCAGTTCTCAGAACACCCTCGTGAGGTCGGGAGTATCATCGTTACTGAGAAGGGCACTTATTACAAGTTAAGCAGTCAGAGTATATTTGTAAGCCAGTAAGACGGAGCCGAAATTGGACCCAAACAGTTGTTGAAGAAGTGCAGGATCCTCCTCTATTTTAGTGTCACTGAATATTTAGAGCTAGAGGAAGAGACCAGAGAAGGAGATTTTGCAGATGAGAATCAAGCCTATGGCATTTCTACAGATGGTCCTTGGGGTGACATAGAGATTTTAGAGTTCATCCCCAAGTAGGACCCAGATTCCTGACTAATGTGATTTCCCCCACTGATCTGAAAGCGAGCTCAGAGACCCCAGGTATATGCATGGGGAATTCCAGCCCTAATCCTCACTTGTTTGTGATGGCCAGTTATCAGCTCCATTTCTAAGAATTGTGTTTTAAAGCAAGTCACAATTACTAGTTTTAAAAATTCTTCAAGGTGTCTGTTATTAAAAAATGTAGACACACATTTGGGTTTTCAGCTTTGGTATAAACCTTTCTTGTTGGACTTTGTAGCACGTGACCTAATTGAACAGATTACTGATATTTTCTGTAAGCAGTTTACTGATATTTACTTTCCATCCAGTGAGAAATGAACGAATTTCATCGAGTGCAAGACCAAGTTTACTTTCTAGAACATTACCTATAGAATACAAATGTTTACGTTCCAAAGACTGTTTTATTATGTAATAAGAATCATCAGTTTGACATATAAAATTGTTTTATTTTGTAATAAAGATCTTTCTATACATTAATTACCTCTACAATTTTATAGATGAAATAGGGCAGCACAAGATTATGGCTGAAAAACAGATTTTTTTTGAGTGTATGCAAATCAAATCCAACTTAAAGGAATCTGTGCAATTGACGGCAAATAGATCTCTCTTTGTGCAGTTCCCTTGGAGGTGAAGATGATAATCTCTGCATGCAATTTAAGGCAATTGTGTGTGTGTGTGTGTGTGTGTGTGTGTGTGTTTTCCTGGTGTTTTCGAAAGCCTGGATAAATCCAAGTTAATTTTAGTTGTAGCAGTCATTCCATCAGTTATAGGCTTGTAATCAACTCTTAGCTGTGGTTTGTTCAGATATTTACAATGAATGCTTTCTCGTATCTATACAGTACTGTAAAAGGTACTGTGCTATAAATTTGTAAGTACAAAAGTGCCTAAATCTGATATATTTTATAAAATTCAGTTGGCAGCTGTGAAGGCTTGCTTTTGCCTCTTCCTCCCCTGCACAGGCTAAGTCCTTGGAATCAGTATGTTAATGAAGGCTTGGTATCTCAATATGAAATTTGCACCATGGGAGTTCTGAGATAATGCGTCCTGACAGAACCCCTAATGCCTGCCTCTTAGGAGGGCAAGTGACAAAGACAGTATAACTCAGCTAAGTCCTTTCATAATCAGGCAGCCTTGGTCTTTCTCAAGTGGTTCCATAGTTTCCGTGTGTGTGCTTTCTTGTGTTTCTGTGTCTCAGACCCCTTCTATCCTTGGGCAGTCTGTCTGTAATCTTTTAATACTGCATGGTAGATTGGATTGGATGAGCCCCATCACCTTTGGATAAGAAAAGGCTTTTGGACACAAGTCTATGCAACACTCTTTTCTTTAAAGAACATAATAGATCACTGGGAACATCATAAGAGGTGCTCTCAGAGGGTGCTTGTAAGTGGCACCATCCTAAATACAGGTTTACTGGGGACAGTCTGGGTTTATAACTCTCATCCTGGCCTAATTAATAATAGCACCCTCTTTTAGCTCAGCATGATTTAGATAAGCTATATGGTCACCCCATGCACATGGGATGTGGTCGAAAACACCATTTAAGAATAAAGTGAAATGGATTCAAACGAAGTGACTTACCTACCCATGTCTAGTTGTGTCAGATTGAATCCAGAATTAGTCCAGGTTATCCTGGTCATTTCACCAGCTACCCATATTGCTGTCCTTTGAAGGAATTACAATGCTTGGCTGGTTTCTCTTTTTAACTTTCATGCCAAGAAACCCTCTTAGTAAAATCTTAGGCATTTGTTGTTTATTTTAGTTGGTAAAATACAGCATTTAAAAATTATGAAATATTGTATACATAGAAAGGAGCCCATACCCTATGTAGACATGATTTAAATAATGATGATAAAACAGACATAGTGACAGAAGCATATAGAAAGGTGATCACCTGGGAAGGGGTGCAGAGAGGATGGAAACATTTTATGTCTTAGAATGGTGAGTACATAGGTGTATGTATTTGTCAGAACGCAGTAAACTCTGCACTTAAAATGGGTGCATTTTACTGTATGTAAATCATACCTTGATACAGTAGGCTAAAAATTTACCTATGTACCCACTATCCAACTTAAAAAGGAGAACATTTCCAATACCTTTTTAGCTTTCTGCCTGGTGTCGATTCCTGACTGACAAGCTGTTTTAAAACACAGAATAACTGAGGCTTTATTGCTAAATCAATGCCTCCTATTAGAAAACTGATAGTTCTGTTTTAGTGGACGTTCTTTAATCTTTATTTTCCTTATTTCGAAACATCTTGTTAACCCTCTTTACGTAGTCTTACTCATAAAATATTCTAATTCTGTATTTAACAAGTGGCATTTTATTTTAGTGATAGAAAAAACTGTGGCTGAACCAAGTTTTCTGGGATCACTGGAATGATGTTAGCTAATGGAGTCCAATGTTGAAAGCATTTGTTGCGCACCTACTGGATGTCAGACACTTTGCAGACACGATCTTATTTCTCCTCTGAGCCTAATAATAGGTATCATTTCCCTTAAATTTCCTCGTGTGTAGAATTGAGGCCTATAGATGTTAAGAAGCTTGCCCAAGATCCCCATGCAAAAGTAATTAGGAGAATTAGGAGTCAGGGTTTGAGCCCCAGTGATCTAAGTACATTGTTAATGTAGAGAACTGCCCTTTGCTGGGGAGTTAAGCACTAGGCTGGCTCCCCTGGTTGCATCCTGTAGCACCGGGACCATGTGGCGTATCACTTCCAAATTTCCTAAATCACTGTGATCCTGCATCCTCCTTGCCCAGACCCCTCCTGTGGCTGTCTCCTGCCTGCCCACCCAGGCTCAGCTGCCTAGCAGCAGATCCACAGGACCTCTGATATCTGGCGCCACCCTGCTTATCCTGCCGGGTTTTCCTCTAGCTCCCCTCAAGGGTCTGTGTGGCTCCAGCTGCCTTTTCCATTAGTGTTCCCATATGTTCCAGGTTAAGGCCTCCGCTTTGCCTTCGATTGTACCTTTTCTGTCTTCATTGCACTTGCCAAATCAAATAAACAAAACAAAACAATGACAGACCCCAGCTCTCCAGTCCCTGTCAAGCAGTCATCTCAAAATTTTAATTCCTGCCTCTTCTACGATGCCCCAAATGCCAGCCTCCCTCTCTGCAACTCTACTTATCTTTTTGTCTAAAACAGAGTTTATAATGATTGAGTTGGTCCTTAATTGTTCTTTAATTCCATGTCTTTTTTCTCTAATAAGAATAAGAATGATAATAGCTTCATTTATTGAGTCAGATATTGTGTTCTCCACTTTACGTGGCTTCCCTCAGCTAATTCCCAGAGCAATCTTAGGAGGTAAGTACACATTTTCTTCCCATCTGACAGATTGGAAAATTGAGGCTCAGAGAGCCTGAGATCACATGGCTACTAAGTGGCAAGACCAGGATTCAGTTTGACTTGAGTTTGACTACTCTTTGCTGACTTCTTGCAAATGCCTTGAGGAGAGTAGAAAAGAAAGGAAACTGACATTCACTGTGCCTTTGCTATGGCTTGGCATTGAGATGGTTTAGCTTATTATCTCACAGGGTCCTTATCCTGTGCTAAGAATCAGATCTCCAAAAAACTGAGAATTAGATCTCTAAAAAACGGAGGCTCTGTTTACATAATTCATTCAAGGTCACAGCGCTGATTAGTGGAGAGATCAAAATTAAACCAGGTCTTTCTGCCCCTAGAGTTGCTCCACCGTGTGCATGAGGAACACTTTCTTTATCTATTTTTCTTATTCTCTCTGCAGGGCCTAGCATAGAGCTGGATATTAGGGAAACTTTTCAATTAGTTATAGGTTGATTAAACCACCACCACAACAAAAGTTCTTTTATTCTGTTAGAAGCATGAGCATATCACACATATTCCGGTAGGGAAGAGTAGTACCATAAAGAATGTTGGATTTTTAGAAGAGACAATGTAAAAGCAAAGGTGAGGTGAGATAGATAATTGAACAGAATGGCAGTCACAGAATTTCTTATCTTTTGAGAGATTTACTTGAGGGATTATACCTTTACTATAGTAGAGGAGTGTCTAAAATTAAAAGACAGGAGAAGATGACTTAGTATTCCCATTCAGATTTTTAAATTGCTGTGTGGTTAGCTGTCTCCAGTCAGGCAGCTTCACTGCTCCTTTTTTTTAACTGCCTTTCTCAGGCATAGAAGTAAAAAGAAGTAAAAGGTAATGGCCAGTTGCCCTGAGCCCTTCCACTGGTGGATTTGCAGAGCACTGAAATTCACCCTAGAGTTTACCCTTCAAAGTAACTAAGCATTAAAAAACTCAAACCTACAAAAAAGGAACTCCTTTGTGTTCCAACAGTTGTTACAATAGGTTAGACTTTTGGTGATCAAAACACACCTCCGTTAACTGCACCAGCATCTTGTGCATCTCAGCTGTTTGTGCGAGTCATCCAGCATGAGGGAGGATGGGTCTGCATCAGGTGCAGTTCCTGGGCCTTGGAATATGTTCTCCACTTTTGTTTGATCAGCGGCGTGTTTCCATTGAATGTGCTGTGTGCCAAGAGAACAGTTGTCAGTCGTATTCGCAGTGATGCACATTAGCATGAGTGCCAGAGATTCAAGTGGCGACGAGCACCAACTCTGCCTTCCACCCATTGCTTTTTGTGCTCTCAGAAACTGGAGAAACGCTAGCTTTGCACACTGGGTTTTCTCAAAGTGGGCTAGGCGTATCATTTTCAAGGGCTATGGAGCTTCCTGGAATTGTGCATGCTGTGAACACTCTCCCAGAATGATGAAATGCCAAAGTGCTCAAGTCACCATGCCTTTGTTCACGGGCTCTCATGCCTTTCTTGCTGTGACCATCCATGAGGCTTAGAACCATCACAGCTGTTTAGGTAATGGTCTTGGAGTCCAACAGATCAAGGTCAAATTTTGGCTCTGTCACTTAGCAGTTGGGTGACTGTAGGCAATTCATGCACCTCTCTGAACTTCTCATTTCTCATCTGTAAAGTAAGTGAGAGTAGTAACACTTATGGGGTTGCTGTGATGACTAAAATAACAAATTCTAAGTACGTGGCACTTGGGGAGTGTGTGTGTGTGTGTGTGTGTGTGAGAGAGAGAGAGAGAGAGAGCGGGAGGGAGGGAGGAAGAGAGAGAGAGAGACAGAGACAGGCAGGCAGTGGCTGTTTTTTTGAACTGTGATGCCCACAGAGGGGGAGCTATTTTTGGAGAGGAAGGGGTCTTCTCACTGCTCCCAATTCTCATCCATGCTTGGGATGTGCATCTGTCTCTGTCACTACTCTGGGAACATATCTCTTGTCAGATACAGCTGTCTTTCTGTTGTTCCCTGGGTCTGCCAGCACAGGACTGAGGCCACTCCCTGCACTCCTCTTCCTCCTTGTACCCCCATTGCAGGCCATGCCTGGGGACTCCCTGACTCTGCTGTCCTTCTTAGCCTGGAGCTTGCTGCTCTTTACTGGGAGGACTTTGATTCTCTTTGCCAGGCTGCCTGAGAAACAGGCCCAGGTGGTCTGAAGTTATAATCCCCAGACCAAATATGTTTATCATTTTATTGGAGCCATCCTGAGACTTACTGCAACACTACTTTAAGCTCAGTGACTTTAATTTGGACCACAGCCTATTATACATATGGCTTGGTGTCAGCTTTTAGTAAAAGATAAAATAGGTGCGTGAAATGAAAGAGACATAGATGCCAGTTGGAGAACAGAGTGATCTAAAAGCAAATTCTGCATAGCAATATGAATACTTCAGAGTGGACAGGGGTATAGTTTGAAAGAAGCTACCTATAACGACTGCTTTCATTATATTGACTAAAGAAAAAGCTTGACAAAATCGCCCTAACTTGTGGAGTCATGTGGAAGATAGAATAAGAAGATAGTGCACAGTTGTGGGCAAAAGAAGGTAACAAAACATTGCAAAGACTTTAAAAAGCTTTTTTTAAGTTCTATATTCACAGCCACATTTTGTAAACTTAAGAGGTGCTGCATTTTTTTTTCATTCATTCATCCATCCAGCAAATATTTATTATCTAGTATGAGTAAACTTGCCCATGAGCCCCGTCCCTTTCCACTGCGTGTTACTGTATGTGACAAGGATAGCAGTGTGCTCAGTAGCTTGCAGCCACATTGCCTGGGTGAGCTACTCCTCCATCTACTGGCCTAGCGACCTTGGGCAAGTTCCATAACCTCTCTATGCTCTAGTTTCCTCATTTGTAAAAGAGAAATGATAATAGCACCTGTCACAGAGGGCTTTGGGGAATTGAAAATGCAAGGAGTGCAGAGCAATGCCTGGCATCTGAGAGACACTCAATACATGTTAACTCTTATCATTTGTTTTCTGACTTATTCATTTGCTTCTTTATTGTCACTCTCCCTTTCCATCATTAAATGCTGAGAGAAACCTTGTTTTCTCTTTTCTCATGTAACTACTGTCCTTGGTTCCTAGGACAGTGTCTGCCCATGGTAGCAGCTTAGTAAATACTTGAGCCGAGTAAGTGAATAAATGGCTGGATGAATGAATGGAATGCATGAAGGCCGGGCTCTGTGCTGGGTGCTTCCTAGACAGGAGTGAACAAAACTTGGTGCCTGCTGGGTATATACCCAAAGGAAAGGAAATCAGTACAGCCAAGAGATAGCCGCACCCCCATGTTTGTTGCAGCACTGTTGACAATAGTCAAGATTTGAAAGCATCCTAAGTGTCCATCAACAGATGAATGGATAAAGAAAATGTGGTACAGATACACAATGGAGTACTATTCAGCCATAGAAAAGAATGAGATCCTGTCATTTGCAACCACATGGATAGAACTGGACATCATTATATTAAGTGAAATAAGCCAGGCACAAGAAGACAAACTTCGCATGTTCTCACTTATTTGTAGGAGCTAAAAATTAAAACAGTTGAACTCATGGACATAGACATAGAGAGCAGAATGATGGTTACCAGAGGATGGGAAGTAGAGGGGTGGGAAAGAGGTGGGGATGGTTAATAGGTATGAAAAATAGAATGAATGAATGAACAAGATCTAGTATATGATAGCACAACAGGGTGACTATAGTCGTATATATATATATATATATGTATATATATATATTTTTGTTTTTTTTGAGATGGAGTCTTACTCTGTTCCCCAGACTGGAGTGCAGTGGCATGATCTCAGCTCACTGCAACCTCTGCCTGCCTAGTTCAAGCCTCCCAAGTAGCTGGGATTACAGGCACACACCACCATGCCTGGCTAATTTTTGTATTTTTAGTAGAGATGGGGTTTCACCATGTTGGCCAGGCTGGTCTCGAACTCCTGACCTCAGGTGATCCACCTGCCTCGGCCTCCCAAAGTGCTAGAATTACAGGCCACTGTGCCTGGCCATATAGTCAATAATAATTTAATTGTAATTTAAATATAATTTTAAAGTAACCAAAAGAGTATAATTATCCTTTGTAACACAAAGGATAAATGCTTGAGATGATGGATACCCATTTACCCTGATGTGATTATTGCATGCCTGTATGAAAATATCTCATGTACCCCATAAATATATATACCTACTATGTACCCACAGAAGTTAAAAATTTAAAAAGTTAACATTAAAAAATACAAAACAAGTGGTGTTGCCTGCATTTTAGAGCTTCCAGCTAGTCAAGTGAAGGGGAAACCTAGAGATCTATAATGACCAAAGGTGCTAAGTGTCAATGCAAGGGAAGAACAGGGACACCATGCCGGATGGCATCAAGGAAGAGGTGGCATTTTCCGACTATGTTGGGTGGTGGACTGATAAACAAGAGCACTTTTTTCTTTATCCATTAGGAGACTTAAAATAATTATTTGTAGATCCCACTTCCCCACTTTTTAAAGCAATTCCTTCTCAATTATTCCCTCTCTTCAAACATACAAGCTATTATATGCATGTTCTAAAACTTGTAAAAAGAAGGTAAACACATTTTAATCATTTAAAAGGTTTTTTAAAAAGTCAACCAATGTAACTTAAAAATGATTATGAAGCACTTATTTACTTTCGGTTGTCTGGAATTTATTTGTGTGTGGATTTTTGTTTTTTTTTTTCATTTTGGTGTATGGGCTATTAATTGCTTTTTCTTAATCTTTTCCTTGTCTGTTTGGAAAGCAAAATCCAAAGTCCTTTTTGGCAGTGGTAATAATAAATATTCTGTTTAGTCTTTGGATGAGGTTTACATGATGTATCTGTAAGTACATTCTGGAATATTGGAATAACAGTTTCTAGTCCTTTTGATCAATGGATAGTGGGATAAATGAAAAGTTCAAACCAAAATATACCTACTGGACAAGAACCATCATCTTCTAATAGGCAGAAATCCTCTTTAGGGTCCAGTCTTCCTTTCATTCCTGTTCTACATTGTCAATGACTCTGACCACGGGAACAGTGAACTGCTGGATAGGATGCAGTGCTGCTGGTCCCCTCTATCATTACCGGTACAAAGAATTGTATTAATTTTTTTTTTAGGAGTGGAGTTTAAGCTCAGCTGTGCACCCCAAACATTGATGAAGATAGCCTATCGTATGGCTTAGAGTCACAGAACCACAAGATGCGTGTGTGATTATCTAAATAAAGAGCTCTTATCGCAACCTTGTGGTTCCGGCGATAGAACTGGGCATGGGAGGGCTTTCTCATTCATGTGTTGTGCACACAAATGATTCTCTAAGTTGAAGGACACATTTCTCTGCAGCATAACTGAAAACTGTGCATGAATGTGTGTGTGTGTGTGTGTGTGTGTGTGTGTGTGTTTGTGTGTTGTGGGGGGGAGTGGTCTCATTCCTACTTGCAAAAATCCTCCAGAAGGGGTTTTGAAAGCATTGCACAGCTGTTGCTTGTCAGCTTCTTGTGTTGACTAGATGTCAGCAGCACTTCCTCAACTTTGGACAATGCCTTGAAAACAGAGATCAGTGTGTGCTCATGGGATGAATTTAAATGGAATTGAATGATATAGAAACCATTGCCTAATTTATATTTAGGTAAGTCATGTTTTCTCTCTTTAAATTTTTCCTGAAATGCATGTATGAAGCTCTTTTTGGCTGAAATGAGAGAATGAAGCAGGCTCCTGAGTCCTCGAGTGAAGAGGATCCATTGAGAAGTCCAGAGGGAGAGAGAATGAGCTTGACTAACGGCAGCACAGGATTGGCAGGAGTGATAAAAAATAGTACATCATCTCAGAATGACCTAATACTCAACTTTGGAATGCATTTTTATTTTTGGCAGTGGATTTACCTCCCTGTGTCCTGCTTGGACAAACGTTGGAATTAGTCAGCATTCCTTAAGCACATGCTGATTATGGCCAAAGAAAGTGGCAGGCTTGAGGCTTGCTGGCGACCGGGAGAAAGCCAGCTGGATTAGACATTTGCCATGAGCCTTGTGTTCATGTAACTTATGGGGCGGTCTCCTAAGCCAGAGAAACAAGAAACTCAAAGGCAGTTTTAGTAAGGTTCTCATGCATGGCAGCATATTTTAATACTAATGCTCCCTTTAGGCAAGCCCTAAATAAGAATGTCTTGTTCTAATTTTTTTCCATAGACTTAAGGTTGTTGGGGGAAAAAACTTGTTAGAATTCCCAAGTGAAACCATTTAAATGCCTTGGCTTCTGATAACTGGGAGTCCTGAGTGAAGTTGTCAGTTGCTGCTGAACTCAGCAGAAATAATTTTGCTCTCTATGCTGATGATCTGTGTATATTTTGAGACTCTTCTGAGACCAAGGAAGGCTATCACAACATGTTCACATTGCTATTGTTGATTAGAACTCTGAGCTTTACATGTTGTCTCCTTTGGTGTCCTTCGGAACATTGGAGAGCCATGCTTCTTTCCTTTCAATGTTGTCAACTTGGCCCAGCCAGGATTAGAGGCTCCCTTCTGAGGTTCAGTAGAATTTTATATTTACCCTATCATTATTCACCTTACTGTATTGCACTTCTCTGTTTACAGTCTCCAGCATTCTGTTACAGTGTTAGGACTATGTTGGCATTTGTATTCGTTTTTCATTACTTCATAAGAAATTGCCCCAAATTTGGTGGCTTAAAATAATGCACATTTATTATTGCACAGTTTCTATGGATCAGGAGTCCAGACACAGTTTGGCTGGATTCTCTGCCCCAGGTCTCACAAGGCTGTAGTCAAGGAACTGGCTGGGGCTTCTCTCATCTGAAGCTTGGAGTCCTTTTCCAAGCTCTCGAGGTTGTTGGCAGGATTCAGTCCCTTGTGATTGTGGAACTCATGGTGGCCTTTTTTCTTTCAGGCAAGCAGGAAAAGGTCTCTGACTTGAGGGTGGGCCCCAGTTCTTCTTTTCTTTTATTTTATTATTATTTTTTGAGACGGAGTTTCGTTCTTGTTGCCCAGGCTGAGTGCAGTGATGCCATCTCGGCTCACTGCAACCTCCACCTCCAGAGTCCAAATGATCCTCCCACCTCAGCCTCCCAAGTAGCTAGTATTACAGGCACATGCCACCATGCCTGGCTAATTTTTGTATTTTTTAGTAGAGATGGGATTTCACCATGTTGGCCAGGCTGGTCTTAAACTCCTGACCTCAAGTGATCCACCTGCCTCGGCCTCCCAAAGTGCTGGGATTACAGGTATGAGCCACTGCCCCTGGCCCCCAGTTCTTCTTTTAGAGGCATCACCTAACTAGGTCAGGCCCACTCAGGACCACTCAAAGTCAGTTGATTAACCTTAATTACATTTGCAAAATCCCTTTGCCATTTAAGATGACACAATAATTGGAATGATATCCCATCATATTCACAGGTCCCACCTATACTCAAAGGGTGGAGGGTTACACAGGATGGATATAGTGTTGAAAGAAGGAATGAATGAAATGAATGAATTCTGATAGCTGAAAGCACAGCAACTAGCTTTTTTTGTAGCATGAGTGAGACAAGGTATTGAGTTCCTTATTGTAGAATGCAGTTGCAACAGTTTATCACTAGTGAGCTGCTTCTTGGTAACTATAAGACATAAGCAGACAAGAAACAGTGAGAAAGGAAGGAAGGAGAAAAGAGAAGGAGAAGGAAATCATTATTTTGAACCGATTTCCGGTGGTGGTTTCAAGAAGTTCTCCCAACCCTCTAGACTGCTGTCATTTACAATTGCCAGAGAACAAGAGCTAGGAGCCTCTCCTTGGTTCTGCTCCTGTGGCATAGCCACGGGGGATGCAGAAGGGCAGTGGTGCCCAATAAAGGGAATCCCCGTCAGCTTTGGTTTTAGTTTCCAGAGATTGAGCCTCTGCCTTAGGCTGAGAGAAAAACTTAGTGTGAGTCTTTATTTGCTCCCTTGTAATCACAGGCACATGTGGCACCTCCTCCCCCATCTCTGCCCCACCTCTTCCAACAGTGAGATGCATTAGGTGTGGAAAGGAAGCCTTCATTTCCAATCTCCTGGCTGTGGTTAGCTTTAAAAATCAAATGGAACTGTGGTCGTCTGTGTTTAATTTGGAAGAGCAGAAAGGATGTGTGCTTTGTGGCGCCTGCATAGTGAAAGTCTCCATGACTTAATACCACTGCCTAGCCTTAGAAGCTTCCCATGCAGACAATGGCCCTGCTTCCCCATCAGTTCTTGGGCTTGGGTGCCACCTTATATAAACATTGCTGCTTTTAGTGCATCACAGAAGCAAAAGGATGACACATTAATAGCAGCTGGAGGATCTCATTAAAATTTGGAGGAAAATATGAAGGCTGGAGCCTGGTAATGTACAGACAGTAAGTCTTTGTCTTGTCTGATTAACAATTACATGCATTCTAAGTGCCTTGCTGGATGGTAAGAACCAGCATTTCAGCCAGAAGTACCATGTTCTTCTCCTTAAGAATAACCTATTTCTGTTTTTCAATTCCCTTATCCCCTCTAAAAATAATATGCTGGTCTTTTGGACTCCCTTGAGAACTGAAACAGCTTAGCAACTGGGGCAGTCCCTGAGAGCTGGTGCAGAAGCAACTATTGCTAGCTTGGATTTGGAGACGTTTGAATTATGCAGTCAGATGCTTACATCGTGGGAGGGGAATGTACAGGGTGTGTGGCCTTCGTGCCAGAAAGGACAGGGAAGCACACCCTGGTTGGGCAGGGGGTGCTGGGGTTGAGGCCCTTACCTTTATTTATGTTGTTCACCGGTACAGCCAGACTGCAACCTCTCAACTCTTCAGAGAAGACCTAAGGCCGACAAAATTCACTCCCTCATGAAGAACATTGGGCTGTTTCTCCCTGGTGTGTAGGTGGTGGGAGTGAAGTAGAGGGGCTCACTGTGTGCAGGGAAAGGGCTGCATTCTCAAGAATTTGTATGTAGCTCTTGGACTAAAAACAAAATATTCCAAAGGAATGCTTCTTTTGGAACCCTGGTCCAGTCCCTCGTCCAAGCAGGAGTGCCCTTATATGCTTGACTGTGGATGGCATCTGATTATGGGCAGAAAGTTGCACTGGACTGCCACCTGACGCAGACCCACAGAACACAGTTTAACTCTGGCTCTGTCAGCAATCATCAGTGTTTATTTTTCCAACTCTTCAGAGAGATATGAATCATTATGAAAAGTGTACCATCTCAGAACTCCATGGAATAAGCTGCCAATATAAGGTTGAAATTATTGTGTCTTTTTGCCTACAGTTATTTTTTCTTTCTTGAAATTTCTTTTCTTTTTTTTTTTTTTAACCATATATGCCAGCTTTGTAGCTGGTGGCAAAAAAAGATTATTTTCCCTATATTAATGACTTATTCAGCTGAGTTGAGGAATAGGGTCACCAGCTCCTTTTCTGGAGTTTAACACTTTCAATCTGATAATATGAACACCACCTCAATAACCACAAGAGCGGATCTTCTTCAGTATCTTTCCTGAATTACCTTTTGGCTTTTCACCACCTTGTTTGTACGTTTCAGAGTTTGTCTTTCTGTAAAATCATGGGAAGGCATCTGATTACTTTGTTCTTGATATACCTGAGTAATGCGAACATCTGAATAATTGAATAAAAATCTTGTTTCAGAAGCATCTGTCAAATTGTTAGTCATTTGACAATTTAAAATGTCAAAGCATGAGTTGGCTGATCTTAACCTTAGCCTTGTAACATTGTTAACTTCATGGAGCTTCAGAGTAGCTTGAGAAGACTTGCAGTCTGTACCTGAAAAAGCCAGGTTTAGAAAGTGGCTCATGAAGAAGTAAAACCTCTCAGTCAAGTGGAATGTGCAAGGGAACCCCTAGGAGCATTTTGGCATGAACATTTCCTTTGAGTTTCTAGCCCAAAACCTCTTTATAACATTTGTTCCTCTCCCAGGTCCTCCTCCTCTTGCGTCTAATTTTTAAATAAGTTCTGTTTAACTCATTTTTGGATAATAAGCTAGCTCTGAGAAAGCTTGGTAGAACTATTTTCAATGAAGGAGTTCTAAAACTGATCATATCTCTTGTCATCAAATTATAACTTGACTGTTGCTGTATCTGAAATTCTAAGATAGCAAAGAGAGTTATTTCACTTTTTCTTGTAGGGCCCTTCTCTCATTACTTCCTTGCGAGAATCCTGTGTGTGATAATGAGGGAATGAAATTATCCAAAGGGTAATTTGCAGTATGCATCCTACCCAGCAGTTGAAACTACTGCAGCAAAACTGCAAGGAAACATAAAGGAACCCATGTTTTCTGGTAATGCTACAGTTTGGGGGTCATGCGTGCCACTTTCTGCTCCAACAGCCTTACCATGGGAATTGGGGACACTTACTTTTTGACCTGGAACAAATCTTTACGACTTGTAAACCACCAGTTGACTCACCTTTTGTAGCACGGCTTGTAGGATAAACTCTTTTGTGAGAACAAAAGGAAAGTCCCTTCCCTTTTTGCCATTCTTGTTCCGTAGATTAATTAGCGAAGACGTAGTGGAGAAACCTGTCACTTGCAAGACGTTTCTGACATGGAGTGGACCAAGTGGAAATGCTTAAATGTGTTGCAGGGATATCAAAGGGACTGAGCTTTTGGAACAAAGAGGAAGAGAGCCCAAACGGAAATTGGCACAATTACACAATTTTCAGTTGGTTCTAATAAAGTTCTAGGAAAACAGGCTTATGCACAAAGGCTGAGCTCTTGCCTCTGTTCTTCAAATCCAAAATGTCATTAAAATACTAGTAGTGGTTGTAGTCATATTTTAATAACATTTTGGATTTGAAGTGTGTAGCTGGAGCTTACCCTTTGTTGATGGATGTATCACTGGGTGAGCTTCTAGACTGCCTCACCAATGGATCTAGCATTACCTTAGTTAATGAAATAAGGTAAAACACAGTCCCTGTGTACCAGGAAGCAGTTTCATATGTCAGCTGCATCGTGTCATTTGGAACTTTGCAGGTGTGATTTTCCTTTGCTCCTTCAATCTCCTCATTTCTTTCATTGCCTGCATGAAGCCCCTGCAGCAGGAGAGCTTTTGCCTCCTCTCTCTCACCTCAGCCCCCTAGACCTCTGTGTGCAATTGGAGTATGGTGTTAACTGAGCCTGGAGCAGTCTTAGGAAAAGGCTTCAAGTGAGGCTAGGTGGGAAGGCCTGGGACAGAAATAAATTCAAAACTACAACCAAAGAACTGACGGGTGGAATAAAAGAAGTGGGACAGAAAAGATTCAAAGGTGGGAATTGAAAGAGGTGCAGTAAGAATAGCTGGCATCCAGTGGACCATGCTGGACCATGCACAGTTCCAAGCATGTTCGATTTACTATTTCATCTAAGTCTCATGAGAACTCTATAAGGCAAAGGTCTGACATTTTCATCCCCGTGTTAGATGTGAGGAATCTGGAGTACAAATGTGTAAGTAATTTTTCAGTTGAGAAATGGACCTATCAGGGATTGAACCCAAGCAGCTTGACTTCAGTTAATGTTCTTTGCCACTTTATATTGAACTGAGAAAAGGAGGGACAAAAGTCACAATCAAAGATGGCTTTGGCCTTCAGAATATTCCACCTACTGCCATTAATATTCTACCTCCTCAAGCCCACATACTTTTGTTTCTTTTTTTGTCTCCCCATTCCATAATTAATCATCCTTACAATAAAAAAGAATTTTTGAAAATTATTTTAGGTAAATGAAGTCTTTGGGAGGCCGAGGTGGGTGGATCACTTGAGGTCAGGAGTTTTAGACCACTGGCCAATATGGCAAAACCCCGTTTGTACTAAAAATTCAAAAATTAGCTGGGCGTGCTGGCATGTGCCTGTAATCCTAGCTACTTGGGAGGCTGAGGCAGGAGAATCGCTTGAACCTGGGAGGCAGAGGTTGCAGTGAGCCGAAATCATGCCACAGCACTCCAGCCTGGGAGACAGAGAGAGACTCTATCTCAAAGAAAAAAAAAAACGAAAATGAAGGGCATAGCTGAAATCTGCTCATTTCATGATCTTGACAGTTTACAAAACCTGATTGCTGTTGCAGTAGGACTGTTTAAAAAAGGAAGGAGAAAAATATATTTTAAAAAATCTGAGCACATCAAAAGACACAAAGGACCTTTGTTACAAGTCACACCTACCAATGGAAAAACAACCGTTGCTCTCATCTTTTTTTTTTTTTGTCATTTAATCTCTCCAGTGACTGAGATCAATAAGAGATGCTCCATGGTTGCTTTTGAGTTCCTTTGGATGTCTTAATGAAGGGGTGAAGATATTGTTTTTTTTTTTTGACACAGGGTCTCATTCTGTCACTTCCGGCTGGAGTGCGGTGACACAATCTTCGCTCACTGCAGCCTCAACCTCCTGGGCTCAGGTGATCCTCCCACCTTAGCCTCTTGAGTAACTGGGACCACAGGCATGCACCACCATGCCCAGCTTTTTTTTTTTTTTTATATCTTTAGTAGAGACGGGGGTCTCACCATGTTGCCCAGGCTGGTCTTGAACCTCTCAGATCAAGCCATCTGCTTGCCTCGGCCTCCCAAAGTGCTGGGATTATAGGTGTGCACCACTGTACCCGGCCACATATTGCTTTTGATGTAGTTAAACAGTTAACTGCTACCAAGCTCTTCACAGAGGTTACTGGGCTCAGGAAAAAAAGGCTTCTACTCCAAATCCGGTAGCACCTTGCACCACAAAGACTTGCTCTCTCAGTAAGAAAACAAACGGCAGTTCTATATATAGTCAAGGGTGGAGGCAGGAAAAGAATACGTTTCTGAAAAATGTGTTCCCAAGAAATCCATGTTCATCAATGTCAGAGACCATCCAGTTTTTATATATTGCAATCTCAAGAAATATTCTGCCACAGATTGTCTAAGGACTGATCATAAAACACAAAACCTTTTTATCTTTTGTAAGTTTGTCAGTTCTAACATTCAATGCTTAATTTTGACAGTTACCAAGACAAGTCGATTCTAGCTTTCCTTTTTTAAAGTTTCAGGTGAAATTTGCTATAATCTCCTGCCCATCCTCATTCAGGCATGCTGAAAGCACTAATATTCTGTTTGCTTTTGAGTGCTAAAGAAATATAGCCCATGAGATTACTGGCCAAATTGAAAAGAATGAGGCTCATTGTACCAAGATATCTTTCTTGATAAATTAAGTCAATGATCTATTTCCTGCACTAGAGGTCTTGATTGGGTATGTCATAGCGTAATTTTGTTCGCCTTCTGAGGCACACCTATTCTTCTGCTCTTTAACTTGGAAAGCTCCTAATTCAGAAGCCACTCTGTGAACATATGGCTCCAAAGATAGCTTCAGATTCCTGGCTGCCTGTGCTAATGTCAGTACTCACCTCTGGACAGAATATCTAATTTTTAGATTCTAGGCCGTTGAAAGTAACTAACCTCTCTAGGTTTTTCTCCTGTTTCGTAGAGTAAATGTTATCAATGTGATTTAATCTGACTAGATTACTACACATTTTTGAATGTAATCATTTATTTGTGTTTATATTATTTGCTATTGTTTCAGGTAAGGAATTTTTCTATTTTTTTTTTTTTTTTTTGAGACAGTGTGTAACTGTCTCCCCCAGGCTGGAGTGCAGTGGCGCAATCTCTGCTCACTGCAACCTCCGCACCTCAGGTTCAAGCAATTCTCCTGCCTCAGCTTCCCAAGTAGCTGGCGCCCAGCCAAGGAATTTTGCTTTCTTTAGTCACCTAGATTTTAAACTCCACGAGGTCGGGAAACTTACTTTTCACGCGTCTTTCCTTCTTATAGAATAATATTTTCTTGATATGTTTTAGAGGTGGTATTTTATAGGCAGTGGTTAAAGACTGAAAACTTTCACCACTTTAAACTCTGAAATTCTAGGCAATGGGATTTGTACTCAAAGACATAGGATAATTATGACACTTCAAATATAGTCTGTTCAATTCCCCACTGGGATGGTTCTAATTTTAGTTCGTGGTGGCTTTCTCCCAGGAAATCTAAAGTACTTTACACATACAGATCATTGTTTCTCATAGCATGCAACCTTAACCCAGTGTTTTCACATGTGATTTGAGAGCTCGCTACCCAAATTATGGTCCATGCACCAGCAGCACCGGCATCACCTGGGAGCTGGTGGGAAATGCAGGCTCTCAGGCCTCACCCAAGACCTCATGAATCAGAGTCTGTATTTTAACAAGATTTTGGGTGATCTGTATGCACATTACAGTTTGAAGAGATAAGACACCAAAGTTAACTATTTTTCCTGTTATCACATGGCAAGTAGATCTCCAGTCCTGTGTCTGGGTTGCGTAGCTTGTGATGCTGATGTTGCAAAGATGCAGGCGCCTTCTTTTCCCATGATGATGCAGAGCCCCCTCAGCTCCTGTCGGAGCCTGTGATGGTCTCTGCACTCCGTGTTTTTCTTCTTAGGCTCTTTATCTGTACCTGCGTTGCTTTTGTCCCTTAAGGTTTTGTCCCTTGGGTTTCCTCTTAAGTGCTCTGAACTTAATCATTTTTTGTTTCTTAATTTTAACGTGGCCATCTCAGTCTGATGACAGTTTTATAATCAAAACCCACATGGAATCTATTAATAATGTTTTATAAAGCAACAGTTGCTATGAGAAAAAGTGGATCTTCCTGAGATGAGACTATATGTAAAATATGGATGGAATTTGTATGCCAATTGGGAACTGATGGAGAAATGTATTTTGGTCTGCCATAAAAGTTCTTCCTCAAACTACTTTCGCACAACTAAGCAATGAAAGAGCAGAGAATTCTCAACTTGCTTCACTACTGGAAAGTAAAGGGAAATTTACGGGGTAATAGTGACATTGAGAAGTAGTTCTTTAAAGAACTGCATTTTTCATAGGTAACTGGAAACATTTCCAGCTTTGAAAATGAACAGATATCTTTTTCTCTCATGTTTAGTAAGGCTTTAGAAATGAGTAGGATCAATTTGGTAGAATTTCTTACCTATATTTCAAAACATGTTGAGTCTACTTGTTAAGTAAGATGTTTTAAAAGCATTTGGTCCTTGCAATTCTGCTACTCATAAGAATGCATTTCTAGGGCCGGGCGCGGTGGATCATGCCTGTAATCCCAGCACTTTGGGAGGCTGAGGTGGGTGGATCATGAGGTCAGGAGATCGAGACCATCCTGGCTAACACGGTGAAACCCCATCTCTACTAAAAATACAAAAATTAGCCAGGTGTGGTGGCGGGTGCCTGTAGTCCCAGCTACTCGGGAGGCTGAGGCAGGAGAATGGCGTGAACCTGGGAGGTGGAGCTTGCAGTGAGCAGAGATCACGCCACTGAACTCCAGCCTGGGCGACAGAGCGAGACTCCGTCTCAAAAAAAAGAAAAAAAAAAAAAAGAATGCATTTCTATAACCTGCACCAATTTTGTAGAAATTAGTGTGATCTGAAGCTAGTTGTCCTGAATGTGCTTTACGTAAATATGTGTGGCTCACTCAAGTAATTTTCATTCTTTAGATTACATCTCTCGATCTTTTTGGATGCAACTGGATTTGCTGGAGTTAAGAATGAACGTTATCATTTCCCCTGCCCACCCCCGCCTTCCTCGACTATTGATGTAATAAATGTAATTACGGTACTAAGAAATCCTTTCCAGCTGAAGGAACAAACCACAAAGTCTGTGCTTTAAATCTTTGTAATTTTTTTTTTTTCCTTTTAAAATCTAAGCCATATATTCAGATTTGGGTGTGCTTTTTGCAGGTGTCTATTTTTAGAGCTTTCCCTGTTTTGTAATTTCCCAGTTCTCAGTCATGAGTATTGGGGAAAAATGCACATTAAAATTGGTTTTTACTTTTGTTTTATTTTAAAATTTGTTTTGAGTTTTATAATCTTAAAAGCCTCATGAATTCTTTTCACAGCTTCCAGCCCCAGGAACATGGCAATGGAACATGTTTATTGCCAGTCTAGCATCTAGAAAAAGCGAACTCCTGGATGACACAAAGTAAATGATTGTAAAAAGAAAGAGAGAGAGGAAGAAAGGATGACCAGCAGGGGAAAGATCAGTGGGTCTGACCACAGAGGTGGTGCATTTTACTGAATTTAGCATGATAGTTGTTTCCCAGGAAGGTCTCACAGAGGGCTACATGTGGGGTCAGAGGTTGCCTGTCCCATGTGGTTGGCAGCCAAAAACAGCCATAGCAAGGCTGAGGGGAGCATGATTCATTTTTTCATTCAGTTAGGATTTTGTTTTTGTTTTTTGAGACAGGGTCTTCCTCTGTCACTCAGGCTGGAGTGCAGAGGTGCAATCTTAGCTCACCGCAGCTTCCACTTCCCCAGGCTCAAGGGATCCTCCCACCTCAGCCTCCCGAATAGCTGGGACTATAGGCACATGCCACCAACACCCAACTGATTGTTGTATTTTTAGTAGAGATGGGGTTTCGCCGTGTTGCCCAGGCTGGTCTCAAACTCCTGAACTCAAAGCAATCCGCTGGCCTCAGCTTCTCAATGTGCTGGGATTACAGGTGTGAGCCACCATGCCCAGCTTCAGTTAATGTTTATTGAGTTCCCTCCCTGGGTTAAGGAATGATACTGTAGCTTTAACAGTGAGGGGTAGGGGCCAGGATCAGGTCCTGGGATGTGTGGCTGTATTTTTCTGGCATGAGCAGCTTTCTCTGGCATTGGTTCTTTCCAAGCAGGAAAGTTTATTAGAATTTTGCACAGATGCGATTCATTTCACCCAGGATTTTGTCTTAGTTTTAGCAGCAGAGACAGTGAATCTCACTGGGTCTTAATCAGGAAAAGGAGTTGGCCGTTAAATGACCTCAGGAGTGGCTTCTGGCTTAGACCCTGGAGATGCTGTGTGGTTTGCTAAGGATCAACTAGCTCATGACAAATACTAGAAGAGACTTAATAAATCTGGACCTTTCTTTACCAATCCAAGTTGCTTGAGTTGTAAATGATCTAAAAATAGCACCCTACCGACACTAGTTGTTCAGGGTGAAATCTCTTATTTCCATTAGCCCTGATTCTAGAGAAGAGTGGAGAGATGGCCTTAGGTGCCCTCTTTGTCTTTGACCGTATATGTGGCACACTTTCTTCAGCCAATGGAATGGCATACGTTGTATGCCATCTGCAAGAGCCTGATAAGTTGCATTACAAATAGAGTGTGCAAACAATAGTACTGATTAAGTGACAAATGTTGAGGCCTGGGAACTGATTTTTGGCACTGACAAGTTAAGGTAGATTAGACAGCCTCTCAGGACACTTTTGATAAAGCTACGTATATGTGAAAGAAGAAAGTATCAGAAAAAACTTAATATTGAGTTTCTTAGTAAGAGTACTTTTAGTAAGAGTACTGGAACATAATTGTGGATGCCTAAGGGGAAGTGTTTGAGTCAGGAAAATTTCGGTTGTCCTGAATTGATGAACGAGTCTCTTTTCGGTAAATGCTTCTTTTAACAGTCATGGTTAGTTAGGATTTAGAGACAAATTACAGAGTAGCTTATTGTTTTTTCTGTTGTTTTATAATAAACTTTTGGAGATGAACTTCATTAAATGCCCCTGGTCTGGTTTTGTTGGTGAAAAGCTGAAATAAATCTATTGTTGTTAACATCTGTGGTGATGTAGACTTGAAATTATAATCTTAGCATGGGTTAGAGGAGCTGTGAGAAACAGTGAAAATTCATATATCACTTATTATACATAGTGTATGAAATTAATAATCTCTGCATCCTCCTCCCAATTGCTGAAATTATTCTTAACGGTTTCCATTTCATTGTGGTACCATAGAGTATGTAAGGGATGCTGGGGCTAAGACTATTAGCATTATGGGAATATTTAAATATAATTTAATATGAGAAAAATCAGAGGAATGTGCAAACTCTAGGCTGTATTTCTCCCTAATGGGTAAATCCAGTCATATATCTCCGACAGAATTATAAAAACACCGAGTTATTTGATCTTTCCTGACTGACTTATCTTGGAGTCATTTATATTTACAACATGCTGTGCACCAAAGCATGAAAAGCAGAAGCATACAGTTTCCCTCTCATCTGAAGTCATAAAATATTTTCTATTTACATAGTCAATCTGGGATAGATTATAGTAGAAAACCCTTACAAATCTGAGATACTGAGAGTGGTAGCTGTTTTCAGAGATAAATAAGTAACCTATTAGCCTGATTAGATGTCTTTGCTACTCACATGATAAATAAGGCATAACTTTGCTTGTTTACTCTTTTAAATTTCCATATAGATGTACTTACTTTCTTTTTATATGTTTAAGGTCTTAGTAGCATTTCATCCCTTCCTCCAGCTTTTTATTGTATAAAATGTTAAACGTGGAAAAATTGAAGAATTTATGTAGCACATCTGTATGTCTACTACCTAAATTAATTAACATGGTGCTGTATTGCGTTTCTCTCTTTTGTTTTTTTTTTTTTGAGACAGTCATCTTGCTCTGTCACCCAGTCTGCAATGCAGTGGTGTCGTCTCAGTTCACTGCAACCCCTGCCTCTTGGGTTCAAGTGATTCTCCTGCCTTAGCCTCCCGAGTAGCTGGGATTACAGGCGCCCGCCACCACATCCAGCTAATTTTTTTGTATATTTAGTAGAGACGGGGTTTTGCCACGTTGGCTAAGCTGGTCTCGAACTCCTGATCTCAGATGATCTGCCTGCCTTGGCCTCCCAAAGTGTTGGGATTATAGGTGTGAGCCACTGTGCCTGGCCTGCATTTGCTTTCTCTATTTGTGTGTGTATATGTGTGTGTGAAGGTATGTGGATGTGTGTATATATATATATATGTTTTTTGCTGAACAGTTTGAGGTTAATTGGGGTAAGCAGATGTCATGATGCTTACCCTCTCTCTATTTTTTTTTTTTAAGGCAGGGTCTCACTATGTCACCCAGGCTGGGGGGCAGTGGTGCGATCATAGCTCACTGCAGCCTCGAACTTCTGGTCTCAACTAATCCTCCCACCTCAGCCTCCTAAGTAGCTGGAACTACAGGCACATGCCACCACACCTGGCTAATTTTAATTTTATTTTTATAGAGACAAATCTTACCATGTTGCCCAGGCTGGTCTCAGACTCAAGTGATCCTCCTGCCTCAGCCTCCCAAGTATTCAGATTATAGGCATGAGCCACTGTGCCTGGCCTAAGTTCTTGAGCATCTATTTCCTAATAATAAGGACATTCTCCTACATAAAGACACTAACATTTCAAAATATGAAAAATGAACAATAATTTTCTCATTATATCTGGTATCCAGTCCATATTTAAATTTATCTAGTTGTCTCCAAATTGTCTTTTGTGGCGATTTATTTTTTTTTCCTAAATTCAGATACACAGTGCTCATGCATTGCAATTCATATTATAGTCCTAAACTCTTTTATGTTTAATCTAGCATCTAGAACAGTTCACTAACTTTTTTTTTTTTTTTTTTTGAGATGGCATTTTGCTCTTGTCACCCAGGCTGAAGGGCAATGGTGCTATATCGGCTCACTGCAACCTCCGCCTCCCAGGTTCAAGTGATTCTCCTGTCTCAGCCTTCCGAGTAGCTGGAATTACTTGCCACCAACATGCCCGGCTAATTTTTGTATTTTTAGTAGAGACAGGGTTTTACCACGTTGGTTAGGCTGGTCTCGAACTCCTGACCTCAGGTGATCCGCTGGCCTTGGCCTCCCAAAGTGCTGGGATTACAAGTGTAAGCTACTGTGCCTGGGATTTTTTTTTTTTTTTTTTTTGACATTGACTTTAGAAAGAGACCAGGCCACTTGCCTTGGAGGACATCCCACATGGAGGATATGTCTGATTGTTTCCTGTTGAGGCCGTTCAGTTTCTCTCATTCATGATTTCCTGTAAACTGGAAGTTAGGCCAGAAGTTTGGAGTTTATTAGTTCAATTAATCTTTTCTGGGAAGATGAGGTAGAGGAGATTAAGAAAAAGTCAATGTCATCTTCGCAGAGTGATTTTTCTTAAAACCCGGGCCTCTGTGATATTGAGAAAGTCACAATATTGGAAGGTGACATTTGTCAACTTCTGATTCGAGTCTCTTCCTTATTTTAAAAGACATGAACTAAAAGTTGACTGGGTTTCCTGTCTTCCCCCTTCACCCCATCTCTTTCTATCTCCTCTTCTTGGTTCTTCCATGGCCATGAGTATGTGCCACTAATAGGACATTTTCTTACAATGTGGCAATTTCCTTGTATACGTTTATGTCTAGCCCACCATTCTGTGAGCTGCTGACAGCAGGGAGGTGCTGCTTTTTTTGTGATTTCTTGAAACCCAATATAATTCAGTGTTATCACAGGCTAATTTATTAACATTTAAAACTCTCTTCTTGGCCAGGCGTGGTGGCTCACACCTGTAATCTCAGCCCTTTAGGAGGCTAAGGCAGGAGGATCACTTGAGCCCAGGAGTTTGAGGCTGCAGCAAGCCATGATTGCAGCACTACACTCCGGCCTGGATAACAGAGCAAGACCCTATCTCAAAAATAAAATAAAATAAAAAATAAATAAAAGTCTCATCTTAAATTTGATGGGGAAAGGAATTTTCTGGATCCACAACTGAATTGTCTATGCTTGGCAGGCAGATGTTTTCTCAAATGGTGAATGGATTCACCTTCTCTCTCTTGCCTAGTTTTGCTACTTTCACTCCCTTCTAGTCTTCATATATTCCCAAGTGAAGTGAGAAGATAGGTCTGTATATCAGTGACTGTCCTTTTCTTTTGTCTTTTGGATTTCTCTTTTAGGAGCTGTGATGTGTCTTCTCTGAACTTTATTTTTCATTGCTTATGGCTTTTTTTTTCCCCTGTAAGTGCTCTGCGAGCTATACACCTGTGGAAATATAGGGACTCTCCTTCATTTTCAAAGAGCTCAGAATATCGGTTAGGCAAAGTCCCTTCCTGCCTGGACATTCAGATTGGCCCTATGGACTTAAATTGTCAAGCAAGTATACTTTTTTGTGTGCCCTGCAACTTGGCCTAAACTTTGCTATAAATGGCAAAGTTACTGAATTGCCTTGGCTCCATACCAAATGCTGGAAATAATTTTAGGATATAAAAACACATCTTTCATATGAAAGTATTTCTTTTAGGGTCCCTTGATAAGCATATATGTGTGTTACTCATTTTCCTAATGAATTAGTTCCTTTCTTCAATTGTAAGGATAAACCTTCATTAATATCTAATTTGTTGGAATGAAAATGATTCCAGTAACATTTTTATGACTTCAATGTGACTCCCTTATGAAAAGGCATAATGGAATGGCTACTTTAATCAAATTTGAAGAAAAAAGAAATATTCTTCTGAATAAGCACTTCATAAATAGGAAAGGCAGTTTTCAGCATTTACTTTAGGTATCATTTATTCAGTGAGAGCTTGAGGGTAACCCCCAGGTTCCTGCAGGCAATTAAGACGAAAGTCATGATTTTGGAGAGCTCTGGGTTTAGTAAAACCAAATTAGATTAGAGTTCTTAGACCAGGAAGGGGCCCTAGAAAACCATCAGATCAAGCCTCTTGCCTTTAGGCAAATAAGATACTAACCCCTGTTGACAGACAAGCATATTTGAAACCAATAATTGTGTTTTGAACAAAAGAAAAATAGGGGCTTGGAGCCTGGGTTTTCATCTTTTATTGCACTCTTCCTACTGTAATTATAGTTTTATTTTTCAATTCAATTCATTGGATCTGAGAGGAGCTCATGTATCGATTTGCAGCCTAAGTATTAGCCATGGAGTCATTCTTGAACTTTGCCGTGGACTTGGGTGAAAAATGTTTCTGGTTTTCAAGGCTTCCCTAGTATCATATGGTATTGGAATCAAAAATAGAGTATTGTTTTAAAACTGTCAGAATAGGCAGAATTTCTCATCCAGCAACACATTCTGTAGCTCAAGTCCTCATTTTTAACATAGCATTGCAATGCTGAGCCCCTACCATCTTTCCATTGGAAGGAACAGTTGGACAGCTTTTTAAAGTACAGCACCTCGTGGAGGACTCCATTAACGAGGAATCATGGTTTCCTGACTTTGGACTGATCATGTTCAAAATAGGAGTATTCCTGAGTCAGAGTCAGCCACAGCTTATAGGCAACAATTTTCAGGAGACAACATCCCAAGTTAACTGCTTATGGCCCCCCAAAATGTAAGGCTTGCGATAGTGCCCCAGTGAAATATGCCACTGTGGCATTCCCATCCTTTTAGCTCCTATATTTCTCCTTTTCAGCCCATAATAGGCAAGGGCGAGTAAGGGAACTAACAATTATATGAGCACTTCCTCTGTCCCACACATGGTGCTAAGTCCTTTACAGAAAACAAGGTTTTCTCCACTGGTTCTCTATGGCCATTATTAGAGAATGCTGGAGTCACTGATCTGGAAAAACCTGTTTAATTCCTTGGTCTCAATTTCATATCTGTCAAATGAGATTAAATTGGTAAAATATGTTAAGCACTTAAAAACTGTTTTAGATGGTACTTAGTGTTACCCACTTCATTTACGTTTCTGCCAGCTCTATCATGCCTCATCACTCATTTGATCATGTCATCCTCTTCCCAGTCTCTGTTCTTTGAGCTGAAGAATGTTTGGTGATTCCTGGCTGCTTATGGGCAAAACTCCTTAGTTTGTTGTGTGATCTGGCCCCATCTTACCTCTTTAGACTGATAGATCCCTTCATTCTCGCATTGGTATTAAAAATCAATATAGACTATGATTTTGGGTTTATGGCTTCTATAAGTTTGTGAGGTTTCTCTACCTAAAATTCCCTTACCACCTGCTCTCCTATGTCCCTTCCCTCTACAGTCTCCACCTGTTCAAATCCCCATGTCCCTTCAGGACACAGGTCCCATCCTCTGCCCCAACGTAGCCTTTCCTGCTTGCCTTTAAACTGGGAGTAAAAAATACAAAAATCGCCAGGCGCGGTGGCTCAAGCCTGTAATCCCAGCACTTTGGGAGGCCGAGGCGAGCGGATCACGAGGTCAGGAGATCGAGACCACGGTGAAACCCCGTCTCTACTAAAAAAAATACAAAAAAAAATTAGCCAGGCATGGTGGCGGGCGCCTGTAGTCCCAGCTACTCGGAGAGGCTGAGGCAGGAGAATGGCGTGAACCCGGGAGGCGGAGCTTGCAGTGAGCCGAGATAGCGCCACTGCACTCCAGCCTGGGCGACAGAGCAAGACTCCATCTCAAAAAAAATAAATAAATAAAAAATTAAAAAAAAATAAACTGGGAGTAATATCCTCCTTTGGATTACTAGCCCTGTATTTATAGCTCTTTTGAAACCCTATGGAAGTGTAGACTTTGAATCATCAACAAGTATTAAGCAATGTTCAATACTTTCATTTACTCAATACTGAAGTTCATCAGTGTATTTTCAAACATTTTTCAACAAGACTTGAAATTAAAAAAAGTTTTTCCTTAAGAGGTTTTTTCTTTCTTTCTTTCTTTCTTTTTTTCCTTTTTTGTCCATTTGAGATCTGAATCCTGAATTGACTAGACAAATTTGGTTTTTCTAGTCAGCGGTTAACTAGAACATGCCATTCTTCAAACATTTCTAGGAATCCCAATACCTAGTAGCTGATTCGGTCATGCTGGAGAATACAAAGGCAGTAATCAAAGAGCCTACACAGAGAGACACTGAATTTTAGAACCAGGATCAATCAAAATGGCTTTAGTGAAACATCACCATGATCTGACGTGATGTGAATAAACCACAATCTCAGATAGTGAGGATATGTTTTGAGTAAATTTGTTCTGTGGGTTGACGAGAGTGGCTGCCTAGTTAACCGTGGGCAGGTCTGTGAGTTTGCAGCATGCCCCTTCGTTCCAGCTGCTTGCTGATATAGGCTGGCCCAGGTGGGATCCATCCTTCTGATCGCCAGGTCCTTGTGAGGCTGGTGTTACCACTACATCCATTCCAGGGAGACTCCCAATCTCTGTCAGTTTCTTCTGCTCTTCTGAATTCTAAACTCATTCTGATCTGATTTCATTATTTGTCTGTGGTGGTAGCTTTGGTGAAGTTGGATCACAAATAATGATATAGAAGAAAAAATGAACTTTTTTTCTTCTTTCCTGTGTCCTTTTATCAGGTATCATTTCCTCTATAAAACTAATTTTAAGTTGATAGAGTCTTAGGTCTATAGCCACTGTTGAATGCACCTAATCAGGCCGTCTCCTTGAGCTAGAGAATGTTTGCATCTTAGGATAGATACCAGGTTCCCTGAGAGGTGGGTACCAGGTGCCTGGGAAGTTAAGTAACTTGCCAAGAACAGAGAGTAAGTATGGATCAAGTATTACATCTTCAAATGATACAGGATTTGGGATTACCCACTCCATTTATTTATATTGTCATGTAAATAATAATTAATAGTAAATAAATAATGGCTAACCTTCATATAGTATTTACTATGTGACAGGAACAATTTTAAGTGCTTTACATATTTGATTGACCCACTTAAATCTCACAACAGCCCTAGTGACTGTTATTATTCTCACTGAAGCACAGATAGGTTAAGTAACTTGCCCAGGAGCAGAGAGCCAGGGAGTGGCATTGTAGGCATTTAAGCCCAGGCAGTCTGAATCCAGAAAACAAGTCAAGACATTTATTGTCTTTTCATTTCTTACCCATGTTCTTACTGTTTTGCATGGATTCTTCTTTTAATCTCAGTGGAAAAAAAAAAGAAAGTACATATTTAACAACTGAAGAAAATAAAGAGACTGTAGTAAATTTCCAAGCTAATAGCAAGTTATGTAAAAAATACTATTTGCTGATGAGGTTTGTAAGAACCTCGTAGAACCTTATAGAACAAGCGTGGAATACTTGTTTTCTGCTAAGGGCTGTTGACCCCAAGAAAATTCAATGAAGGGATCTTTG
Organism: Hylobates moloch; assembly: GCF_009828535.3. Classification (NCBI taxonomy): domain Eukaryota; kingdom Metazoa; phylum Chordata; class Mammalia; order Primates; family Hylobatidae; genus Hylobates; species Hylobates moloch. Next base: position 108,239,694 of record NW_026652279.1, read on the forward strand.
CAAAATAATAAATGATTTTTCTTTGTCTCTCTGCAGAAGCAAAGAGGCTTCAACCTCTAGCCACTGTTGAATGCACCAAATCAGGCCACCTCCTTGAGCTACACAGAATGTTTGCATTATAGGATAGGTGCCAAGTGCCCTGGAAGGTTGGTGGAGAGAGAGATGACTTCCAGCTGAGATTGTACAGTAGAATTTAATATTTAAAGTTTCTCAATTTGACGGGGCTGAATTAGTTCATATGAGTTCATAAGTAGGAACTGCTTTGCTTAATTTTGGTGAATAAAATATCCTGGCTGCAAAATACGAAAAAGAAAGTCACTCTCATTTTCAAGTGTATGGTTAGTGCTTTCCATAGAAAACATATGGCTAAATGTGTGGTTTTTTTTTTTTTTTTTTAAATTTAGCTCTGAAATGTGAAGACTGTAATAAGATCTAGTAATAAGAGCAGAGTTTAGAAAAACCTGATTGACTCTAGTTTATGTAACTATACAGGCTATATAAGAAAGTCTCATAAATAGACTTCATCTAAAGAGTACGGCAGCTATAACCTTCTCTAACTTTCAGGCTCTGGGTTGTTCTTCTAGCTTCTTCTGAGTTTATAGTCTTTCTGTAATTATTAATACCATGATGATCATTCTGAGGTTTGCTTTTTGCCCTGGTCACTTTAGGTTTAGTTTTATTCCATTCCTGGTCATTTATAGTTTTGTTCTGTCATCTCCCCAGACCCCATTGAGAACCCTATTCTCCTGTGGCAGACTTGAATGAATGTAACCGCGGATTATGTGTTTTCTTTCTTTGGTGAACTTAGAGGATGCATAGGCCGGGTGCCAACTGTTAGAACAAACCATACCTTTCCTGATGGTGCTGCATGGCTAGCCTACCCCTGACTATGCAGTAAGTGACTTCCTGCCACTGATGTGGCAGACCTGCTCTGCATCTCCACAGGGTTTCTGGGTTCTTTTCCAGGCTGTTTCCATATTGCACACTCAGACTGGGTAGGAAAGCAGGCAGGGCACAGTTTTATATGTACGTCAGCATTTTCACTTGGTGATGGATATAAGCTAACTTTTGTAGCTCTCCTAGGTTTATTACTGACATCTGTTCCCCCCTGAGCATATCCAGCTGAGGCTGAAGCCACATCTGCACTTTAAACTTCCATCTACCTTTATGTTTTCAATGTAATTTTAGATTTCATTTGTTTTTAATTGTGAACTCAGAAGAGATGAGTTCCAGCTATGACTCAGTGTGAGTTCCTATGTCATAATTCTACATTTCTGGAGTGGTTGCACCTGACAGGAATAAACTCAAGGAAACAAAAAGAACAGGAAAGGCCTTAGGCACATACTGGTTGTTCTAGATGTGGAGTTCTGCTGGCAACTGCCACAGAGTGAAACTGGCCACATGAAATCCAAAGCACGGCCTCACGTTGTTTTTTTTTTTTTTTGAATATTTTATGTAAGACAGGGATGTTAAAGGTAGAGGAAATAATTAAGAATGGCAGCTATGTCTTTAAAATTAAACACATCGGTCATAACTCTAATGAAGGCTTAAAAGTGTTTTTAGTTTTAAACAGGCAAAAAGGCTTTTAAATACAAGTAACCAGTTTTGAGACTTTAAAAAGCAGAAGTTTTTCATACAGTGCTTCCTATTTTAGTTTGAAAGGAAAGGAGGAGGAGCTGAGGTTTGGGTGGTTATCATGGACGAGGGAGTTGACATGATCAAAAATGTTTTTTTCCTGGGAACACATTTTGAGTGCTTATCTCTTCTAATAGATAAGAGTGTCGGGCTGGTGAATTTTGAATGTTTCCCACAGCTCTGAAGAAACACTGTGATCCTAATGAACGCCGAGGAGAGCTGGCATTGCAGCCCTAAATATTACCTGCTTCAAGGAGACAGCATGTTTTGGTACAGTCTGATCATGACTATAAATCAAAGCATCTTTACTTCTCCAGGGAGATAACAAAAATCCTGTATTACTTTATAAGGATCTTGTAGTTGCAGTATGTCTGTCAGATGTTTCCATTTTTATGATTTAAGACACTTGGTGCTGCTATGAATAGCAAATTGGAAAAATTGGGCATTTTTAAAATTTTGAATTTTATCTTAGCATAGATCTGGAAATGAAATAGAGATCTTGGAATAGAGACATCTTTGTTAGAATGTGAAAGAATGTCAGTGAATTCTAACTTGAAGCTACATTGAGATGACATGTTAAAGGCATGAATAGACAAAGGGAATGATTTACAGGAAGTGCCTTCTGGAGACTGTGGGAAATCCCATCGGGGTAGAGGAACAGCTTGTGATTGGATCAAAGTCACGCAAAGTTACGCAGGTGGTAGATGCCGGTAGTCAACATGGCTAGGTCCATGGCGATCGATCATTTGCCCAGCATTTTGCCTGCGAATTTGGGGGAGTGAAGAGGACATTTTCACCACCCCAGGAAGGTAGTAACTAGTGCTCCATGTATATAGCTCAGAGCCCTTGAATTTTCAGTGTGACCTTTTAAAAGTTTCCCCCGGAAAGGTTTGAGTAGACTTCCTATCTATTACTCTAAGTTTAGGTCTAAGAAAATTCCCAAATGGGTTAATACAGTTGATCCTCAATCTTTGAGAATTCTGTATCTGTGAAATTTGCCTACTTGCTAAAATTTATTTGTAAGCCCCAAATCCATCCTTGAGGGCTCCTTGTGGTCATTGGTGGATATGTACAGAGCAGCAAAAAAATTTGAGTAGCTCAAGGTACACGTACGCAGCGGTGGTTGAACAAGGTGACACTCTGCCCTCTTGCCTCAGTTCTCGTACTGTAAACAAGTGTCCTGGATGCAGACAATTCAGTGCCACGTCTTTTGCATTTTTGTGCTTTTTCTTGGTGATTTCACTGTTTAAAATGGCTCCCCAAATATAGGGCTAAAGAACTGTCCAGTGGGGTTTTTTTTTTTTTTTTTTTTTTTTAGATGGAGTCTTACTCTCATCGCCCAGGCTGGAGTGCAGTGGCTTGATCTTGGCTCACTGCAACTTCCGCCTCCCGGGTTCAAGCAATTCTCCTGCCTCAGCCTCTCAAGTAGCTGGGGTTACAGGCATGAGCCACCACGCCCGGCTAATTTTTGTATTTTTAGTAGAGACGGGGTTTCACCATGTCGGCTAGGCTGGTCTTGAGCTTCTGACCTCAGGTGATCCACCGGCCTTGGCCTCCCAAAGTGCTGGGATTATAGGCGTGAACCACCGCGCCTGGCCCTGTCCAGTGTTTTTAAGTGCCAGAAGGCTGTGATGTGCCTTACAGGGAAAAATACATGTGTTAGCTAAACTGTCTTCAGGCACGGGCTCCAGTGCTGTTGGCTGTGAGTTTAGTGTCAATGAACCAACAACTTAGATCAAATAAGACATTTTTTTTTTTTTAAACAGAAACACACATAAAATGAGGTTATAAGTTGGTTAATGAAAATTTTGTGACGAGAGGCTTGTAGGAACCTAACCCTGTGTTTCCCCTGGAAGCTAAGGAATATTATTTCCTATGGCAGTGTTCAAGGCAACTTCATAGACAGAACTACCATCATGCATAACAAGGATCACTGTGTGGGCTGTGTACGGTGGCTCGCGCCTGTAATCCCAGCACTTTGGAAGGGCGAGGCAGGCAGATCACCTGAGGTAAGAGGTCGAGACTAGCCTGGCCAACATGATGAAACCCTGTCTCTACTAAAAATACAAAAATTAGCCGGGCGTGGTGGCGGGCACCCAATAAAATGACAACAGAGTTTAAACTGCATGCTTTCTGAGGCATTTTCTGAGTAAATTGGCATACAGCGTACATACTCTTTCCTCCAGAAGTTCCAGAAACAACATTATTTCTTTATGTGCAAAATGGCCTCTTTTGAGCAGCCCTGGGGCAGTTTTGTCTGGCCCTCTTGCAGCCAGGGTGCCCCAGTTTAGTGTACAGTTGGTATAAAAATAGGCAACACAGGAACTTGCTTGTCTTGGGGGAAAAGACGCTTGCAGATTTACAGAAACTTTTACATTTGTGTGCTTGATATTCTGTAGGTTCAAGAAAAAACAATTCAATTTCAAGATAACATTCTACAGGGTAAAAAAAATTTAATTTCAATAAATTTAAGGGGAAAAGTTGTCCATCTTTCTATACTTTCTATAACTTTTTCTTTTGTAGTTTCACCACTAACAAAAAAAAAGAACACAAACAAAATAGCCTTGCTCTGGGTTTTGAGGAAATGGTTTTGCAAGGCTATTTCGTTAGACAATGAATTAAAGAGTCAACTTCCGGGATGGGCTTTCGGTCAGGGAAATGCTTAGGCTGCTGCAAAGCCTGGATTCAACTTATACAGGATCCTTGAGAAGTTGTTCTCCTCATCCAGAACCATGGGCAACGCTCTGTGGTATAAAAACCCCGAAGGTAAACACTGTCTGATATATATTTTTTATAATTGCAAGATACACATAAACTTACCATCTTGACTGTTTTTAAGTGTGCAGTTACATATTCACATTGTTGCACAGTCTCCAGAGCTCTTTTCATCTTGCAAAACTGAAACTCTGTACCATTAAATGACTCTTCATCTCCCTCTCTCCAGCTCAGCCCCTGGAAACCACCATTCTGTTTTCCATCTCTATGAATTTGACTACCCTAGGTACCTTATATAAATAGAAGCATAGAGGATTTGTCTTTTTAGTATTGGCTGATTTTACTTAGCATTATATAATGTCCTTACGGTCCATCCATATTGTAGCAGGTGTCAGAATTTCCTTCCTTCTTAAGGCTGATTAATATTTAATTGCATGTATACAGCACATTTTGTTTATCCATTCTTCTGACAATGAACATTTGGGTTGCTTCCATCATTTCGCTATTGTGAATAATGCTGCCATGAACGTGGCTTTGCAAGTATCTCTTTGACACTCTGCTTTCAATTTTTTTTTTTTTTTTGTATACTCAGAAGTAGAATTGCTGGATCAGATGGTAACTTTATTTTTAATTTTTTTGAGGATCTGCCATAATGTTTTCCATGGTGATTCCACCATTTTACATTCCCACCCATAGTGCACAGGGGTTCCAGTTTTTCCACATCCTTGCCAACATTTGTTACTTTCATTTTTTTGATAGCTGACTGATATTTATAACTAAATAATATTGTTGAAGAACTATTACAATGTCAAGAAATTTTGGCCATCAGTGATGGTCTTATGATTAAACTTAGTAGTATTTTATTATTAAACTTAGTAGCATTTATTAGTAGTAGTTTTATTTCAGAAATATTTGTATTTTCCATGTTTCTAGCCCCTCAATTATGTAGGTAGAAACAAATAATATAGAATCAATTTACCTTATGCTACCTTAGAACTGTGACCACAGCCTAGTAGGTGCTCAATTCATTTTTGTTAAATGAATGAATCAATGACCATGAAGACAGTTCAGGTTATTTGTTATGAAGATACGTAATGGGATTGGAAAAGATGTAGTGTAAATGCATTAGCCCTCTCCTGTGTTAACTCTTTAGCCCTTTCAAAACTAAAGGTATTTGGCCATGTGTAGTGGCTCACGCCACCCAGCTTAATTTTTGTATTTTAAAAATAGCTTTTTAAAATAGCTTACTTAAAAAAATAGCTTTGTTGTATTAAAAAATAGCACCCAGCTAATTTTTGTATTTTTAGTAGAGACAGGGTTTCACCATGTTGGCCAGGCTGGTCTTGAACTCCTGGCCTCAGGTGATCCACCCGCCTCAGCCTCCCAAAGTGCTGGGATTACAGGCGTGAGCCACCACACCACACCTGGCCAGGCTTTTTAACATAGTAACATAAACATTTTTATTCTCACAATGTCTTTATGGTTTGGGAATGGTGGCTTCCTGTCTTTCAGAATCTGGTGTTATTTGTTTTTTTGGTGTGTGCCTTGCAGACACCTGCAGTTGAAATCTTTCAGGTGTTTTGTAGTCGTTTTCTCAGATGGTTGGATTATTTCAAGCCAAGAATAACAGAGTTAGGGTCAAGATTGTGAACTGTATGGTCAGTCCTTCTAAGGAAGTATTTATTTTTATTCATTTTTGTTTGCCTTTCCTTGGGTCATGGTCCTAATTGCTGTTCCCTTTGGCTGCAGTTATTCAAAACTGAATTTACTACTGAGCCTAAGACAGTGTTTTTCAAACTTTTAAAATTATGACACCCAGTAAGAAATATGTTTTACAGTTTTTTTACATCCTGACCAGTTTTACACACACACACACACACACACACACACACACACACACACAGAACCTGAAGTATTTGTTGCAAGTTGCAGATGTTCACAGTTACTGCTAAGGATATGTGTTTCCATTTAATTTACATAAAATACTGTTCATTGAATTGATTTTATGACTCACATTATTTCATCATGCAGTTTAACAAATACTGAGCACTGGTGTCACAGAACTTTGTCGTTCATGCTCTTTAGCAACAGTCAGCTTTTCTGCTCATGACTGATGGCCTATTGCTGTGATTCTGTTAGTGCTTTAAAGCAATTTGATTGTCAAAGTCATGTTAGCTCTGGTTGTGTATTCAGTTATTCAGTTTTACCTTTACAGGCAGCTGCTCCTTGGGAAATGGGGCTTGCCGAGCAGGTTGAATGTTCCGTAGAATCAGATCTATACTTTGGGGGAACTCAGCAGTATGGGAATCACAAGCCAAACCACCGTATCCGTTAAAAGGCTCAGGCCCACTGGTCTCCATTGTCACTTAGACTAGCACAATATCACCTACCTCATGGATGCTTTGAGGGCGGGGCCGGTTTTGTTTTTCTTTTTATTCCTCAGAGCCCACAGCATGATGCCTTGTGTGGAGAATATGCATCAGCCTTGGCTCTGGTCCTCTCTTCACTGTCCCTCTTCTCCTCCCTACAGAAAACAGCAAAGCATATATAGAAAGAGATGTGCAGACTGTGTGGAATGACCTGAGGGGTAACTTGCTTAGAAGGTAGAGACTGTTGTGTGTAAAAACTTATGTTTGAGGCAAATTGCAGGAAAAAGTTCTTTAAATGAAGGAAAGATAAGATTATAAGTTTTTTAAAAAGTTGTCTTAATGAATAGAGGAGAATGACTAGTCATTATGTCATAGATCGTAAGTACATAGGTGCTTTTAAAGGTTGAGTGACTGGTCCCTTGAGGTTAGTTCAATGTCCTCTTGTAATCTGAATTTTTTCATCAAATTCTTTTAAATCCAGATGGGGCTCAGCTCCCTCTGAAGTATCACAAAACCCTAAATGAATTAGGTTAATAAGACTAATTATATTTCCATAGCAATGTTTAAGTGGCCTGCTGCCCAATCACCTTCCAAGCCCTGCTCTGTGGGTTTCTTTTTACCCACTCATGATCATGTAGGACCAGGCTGTTTTTTGTAGGGGGTTATGGAGTCGCAATGCCTGGGGTGTTAGGAATATAGGCTGGGCTTGTATCATAGTACCCACGCCGCTGCCTAACTCTTGATAGCCGGTGACTGAGTTGGACTTTGTAGCTGCTTTCTCTTTATTAGGAGAAAAGAGTTTGTTTAATAAACCTGAGAATTAATAGCCTGTGTTCTGTAGTTGGATTTGTAACCTGAACGTTTTTATGTCTACTGACTTGCAACGTTGTCATTTAAAGATCATAGATCCAGCTGTGGTTTAAAGGTGACTTCCAGGACATGGATTTGAAAGATCAGAATTTGAATCTCATCTCTTTCCATTCTAGCCTGGTAACCTTGAGGAAACCACTTAACTTCTCTAACCCTCAAAGGTGTCAAGTAGATTAAATGCAACTATGTATAGCTGGCCCTGAGGAATTTTTGGTTCCGCTTGAATAGAGCTTGGAGTTTTGGACATTAGAAGGATCTTTGAAGATGATGTAGCTTCATTGTGTAACTGAAGGCCAGAGAAATTTAAGTGAGTTTCCTGGAATAGTGTATGCCTCTGCTTCCTGTGTCATGATTACCACCCAGAATATGTGCTTAATCGGGGATGGGTAATCCATTCAGGGTGAAGAACATGGCTTTTGGGTCAGTCTGCAGTGGATCTAAATCAGCCCCCTGCTATTTACTGTGTCTGTAGTCTAGAAAAAGCTATTTAATTTCTTGCAGATTTAGCCTGTGAAATTAAATTGAGGATTTAAAAAAACTCATAGGGATGTGGTGAGGCTCGACTGAGATAAATTGATGCAAAGCTCTTAGCACAATGGCTAGTACCCAGAAAGTGCCCAACATTATTATTATTTCCTAATTGAAGGGCATTGATGCTTTAAAATAAAATGGAGGCTGGATGCAGTGGCTCATGCCTGTCATCCCTACACTTTGGGAGGCCGAGTTGGGTGGAACACTTGAGCCCAGGACTTTGAGACTAGATTGGGCAACGTGGTAAAACTCCATCTCTATAAAAAATACACAAATTAGCTGACTGTGGTGATGTACGCCTGTAGTCCCAGCTACTGAAGAGGCTGAGGTGGGAGGATGGATTGAGCCCCGGAGATCAGTGCTGCAGTGAGCCGTGATTGTGCCACTGTGCTCCAGCCTGAGCAACAGAGCAAGACCCGGTCAATACATACATACATACATACATACATACATACATACATGTAAATAAATAAATAACTCATTTCTTGTCAAATAGATGGTTGTATCTTTATAATAAGATATCTGCATCCTGTGACTTCATCCTGTAAATAATTTTCTGCCTCTTGCGGTTTCTATGATCTAGGGAGGAGAAGGCTAATTCTTCTTCATTGTATGCATGGAGCAGAGATACGGATAGCCTCTAATTTATTTCTTCTTGGCGTGGTCCTGTGTTCTGAGCATGGGTGTGTCTGATCCCTGGGGAGAGCAGAGCCACACTGTGGATCTGAGGTGCTGGGAAACCATCCAGTTTCCTCCTCCTGACCCTGACTCAAGTTTTCCCTGAAATCTCTGTCAGCCCCATTCTCTTTCTGTCAGCCACCCTCCTTACATAACCCAAATGGGTTGTTTCCAAAGCTAGTGTCGCTGAGGTGTTCTGTGTACAACAGAAAAGAATCTAGGGAGGATTCCTATGTGTCACTAAAGCCAGTAATTAAGTGGACAACTGGGGGAGCTAACACTGAATGCACCAATAAATTTCAAGACTCCGACTACCCTAGGTAACTGAGTCAATAGTATTAGAAACCATTTTAAGCATTGGTAGTTTTACACATGCTGTTTAAAAACAATTTTAAATTTACCTTCACTTTTCTGATAGGATACGTTACTATTCAGAGTACTATGAGATGAGGGTCTTGCTTTGGAGTGCAGGGGACTGATCTTGGCTTACTGCAGCCTCAGTCTCCTGGGCTCCAGCTATCCTCCCACCTCAGCCTCCTGAGTAGCTCAGACTATAGGCTTGTGCCACCATACCTGGCTAATTTTTTATTTTTTGTAAAGCTGGGGTCTCACTATGTTGCCTAGGCTGGTCTTGAACTCCTGGCCTCAAGCAGTCTTCCTGCCTTGGCCTTCTAAAGTGTTGGCATTACAGGTGTGAGCCACCATGCTTGGCCAAACTTCTTCTTTTGAAATTAGCTTGTTGATTCTTCCTCACCTCCCAGTTGTTTTTGTGCCAGAATTTATTTTTCTGTTTGTATTATAGAATAGTTTGGAGGAGTACTGAAAGAATTAGGGGGTAGAGTTGCCAGATGTAGCAAATAAAAATATAAGACACCCAGTTAAATGTGAATTTCATATAAATAATTACTTTTTTTTTTGCTATACGTATGTCTCATGCAATATTTGAGACATACTTATACTAAAAGATTGTTAATTATCTGAAATTCAGATCTAACTGGGCATCCTGTATTTTATCTCGCAACCCTAACTGGGGTGGGGATGGTGAGGAGGGCCTTGGATGTGGCCAGAGGAGAGGTGTCAGAGCCTCAGGTGTCTTCTTGTGGGTGACAGAGGTGGCTGCAGCACAGTAGCCTTGCTCCCTGGGTCTGGGGCCTGTGCCTTCTCCCTGTAGTCACTTAGAATAGGACAATGGGGGTGGCTTAAGGCAGTGGAATAAATTAATTCTGAAGGAACACACTGGGCCAGAGTCCTAGAACAGTTTACTTAATGATAGGGTTATTTTAATTTTCAATTGTTTGCCTTTCTTCCCTGTGATACGGAATAAACATGAAATTGTATCTGGAGCGGAGCAGGCAGAACTTAACATCTTGTTGGTCTTGTTCTGCCCTCAGCCTCTGATGTTCTACAAGGTTTATCCTTTTGTTTCTTTTTTCATTATCCAAGGAATGAGATATGCCAGAAAAATTTGACAGGTATTTATGAAATGCTTTGAACTAGGTGAGCTTAGAGCATAAGTAATTTTAGGTCATTTATCTCATCACGACACTATCTACAGAGTTTTAACCCTTATCATAAGGAACAGACCATGTTGATACTGACTTTATCAACATAATGACACACGTGCTCTTCTATTCCTAATGCTTTGGTGAGAGAAACTGGGGCATCGGAGAATGTTCTCAGCCATATTTTTGATATGGCCTAAGGTATAATGAACAAAGGCTTAGATAGATGAGAAAAATCCATCTGATTGATGCCTGGCTAATTGACAGCCAATTATGTCATGGCGCTAGTTCTTCAAGAAATTGACCCATTAATCCCTTTGTGTGGAGAGGCCAGCCAGCAGGCATCTGCTTTCTTAGCATGCAGCAGTACTGAAAAGTTTATTGAAATAATCATCACCTGTCCTTTCCAAATCTTAATTCTTCTGAGTTTAAACATGTTTTCTCTAAGGAAAGTTGGATTGACATGAAATCACACATGTCTGGAATTATCTCTGAGTCCTTTATAAACAGACCAAGACTTGGAAGGGCACACCTTAGGTTACAGAGTGTTTTCCTGGGCTGGGCTCCAAAGCTTCCTGACTATTGAACAATAATGTGTTCTTTCCATGCTACTTTATATATTTATTTTACAGAAGCCTTGTGCCTTTTATCCGTTCATATCCACTTTGAAAACTTACTTGTGGCCTGCCAGAGCAGAGGTACAAAAAATTCTGGATTATTTTCTGTTTAGAGGCCCCACACAATACAGTATATGTGCTGAAGATGAGGGTACTCCTCCTCCTCCTTCCCCTTCCTCCACCTCATTTTCCTTCTTCTTTTTTAAAAATAATCATAAACATGTGTTTTCTTCTCATGTGCTTGTAAATATTTTTGTTGGGGATTCTTGACTGGGATTTCAGAACATCCTGATAGGGAGAAGTTGGGTATTTCTTCATGAGATAAATTCCTTAAGGAGAGAGATTTGAATAGTTTTGACCTTTGAGTTTTCTTTTCTCTTTCAGTTTTCTTTCTAAAAAATGTTACATTTCTCGGTTATGAGGTAAAAACAAACCTATAATTTGTGATAATGGGTGAAATATGTGATCAGAATTCACATTCTAGGTTTAATAATGACAGATGACTTATGAAAGATAAGATGTCAGAGCTGGAAGGTATCTTAGATATTGTTGGGTTCAATATTCTTTTCTCATTAGAGGAAATGGAGACTCAGAGACATGAAGTGACTTCTCCAAGGTCACACAGTAAGTGAGTGATGAAGCTGGGAGTAGGACCTGTTTTGCCTGACTCCAGAACACAGCTTTCCCCAACTATTGAGGAAAAGCACTCAGGACGATTTAACATTTCAAGTCATTGAAATATCCTTTAAATGCTCAAACTCTAATTCTAACCTGTGTGTGTGTGTGTGTGTGTGTGTGTGTGTGTGTGTGTGTGTGTGTGTGTGTGTGTATGAGTCGTTCTAAAGTACTTAACCTTCTGAAATCTTATTTTGACCATATAGAATACAGTTTGACCTTTTCTCAATCTCATCATTATCAACACTGTTTTGTGAACATGGGTCATTGTGGTTTTAATTCATGGGTGCCCTTGGGCTATTCCGAGTCTGCAGGACTTGCCCTTAGTTACATTAACACTCCCGCATGACAAAACTCATGAGTGCATGGGGAACTTTTTGATATCCTTCCTCATTGTTGGTTGTCACTTTTTGCTACTTTCAGAGGTGATATTTATAGCATTTCCCCCCTTCTGTGTTGTTCCTACCCACATGATTTTAACTTATAGAGATGACTGAATGATGACACAGAGGGGACAAGGCCATTGAAATAAGTTTTGTTTTGTTTTGTTTTGTTTTTTGGGACAGGGTCTCACTCTGTCGCCCATGCTGGAGTACAGTGGCACAATCTCAGCTCACTGTAGCCTTTGTCTCTCAGGTTCAAGCTATTCTCCCGCCTCAGCCTCCTGAGTAGTTGGAATTACAGGCGTGGGCCACTACGCTCGGCCCATTTTTGTATTTTTAGTAGAGATGGGGTTTCACCATGTTGGCCAGGCTGGTCTCGAACTCCTGATCTCAAGTGATCCTCCTGCCTCGACAGGTGTGCTAGGATTACAGGTGTGAGCCACAGCACCTGGCAGAAAGAAATTTTTTTTTATTACTCACATTTCCTAAGAGAAGAGGGCATTCCATGCCACTCAGGGCCAGGAGGAGAAACATCTATTTGGGTGAAGAGGAAGAGATGGGAGTCAGGGGAAAGCCGAGGCCAGAGCCTTTACTGGGTTTCTATGGAAAAGGCAAGGCAGACTGGAGGAATCAGCTTGGGGTTGGCTAGGCGCTGGGATGGTGTTTAGTTGTCAGTTCCTGGCTCTGAGAGATTTAGGGCAGGGGAAATGTGGGCTGGGTAACTGAGAGTTAGATAAGGAGGTGGCTCAGCTAGATCACAGAGGAGATGGAAACTACTTGGCTGTTAACTTGCCCTGTAATTGGTGGATACCAAATAGCCAAATACAGATTCGGAGAAAATGCAGGACACCTTTCCAGGCTTTTGTGGTGAACCAAAAAACCACTTACACAAACCTGCTGGAAGGGGTCTCTTTTGTGAGTACTGTCAAAGAGAGATATCTAGAAGAGACCTTTTTTTGTGAGTGGTGAGGTTAGGCTGAATTTTTATTTTATTTTGGTACTTTTCTGTAATTTGGGATTATTAAAAACAAAGACTAGACCTTTCTATAGATAGAAACAAGGCTCTTTTATTTGGAAATACCATGTGCATAAGTGATGAATAAATAGAGTGAGTGAGGACCTTCTTGCCCTCATGATTCATTGTTCTTCTCCTTCTCCTTTTTCTCCTTCTCCTTCTCTTTCTCCCCTTCCTCCTCTTCCTTCTTCTTTATTTTTAATATGAGACAGAGTCTTGATCTGTTAAACACTTGTATTAGTTTCATTGAAAGTATAATATAAAATCTGAGGACCTCAGACATCTTAGGAGGATGATTGTCATTTATTGTCTATTAACCAGGTGAGCAACTTCCTGGCGAGTGAGGGGTGGGGCAGGGAAGGGTGGAGACGCAAAGGCACAGTTCCCTTTGTAATGGAGAACTTCAGCTCCTTGGAAGGATCTGCAACACTTAGTGGGGCTGTTCATCTCTAATATAATTAATAATTACTGATTCATATGAAGCAGAACTGAGGGCAGGGAGGGATGTGGGAAGGCCGCAGGAGATAAGAGTTTGTAGCCGGAGTTTACCGGTGATGAATCACCTTCTGATCAAAGCAGGAGGCTGGGAGCTGTGGAGGATGCACCTTGACCCTGGGGTGTGACCCAGGAAGTCGGGTATTTGTGAAGGGCATCATAGGTCACAGATGCCTTTCCAAAGTTACCAGAACTTGGGGTCCAATGGACATTTATTTCTCTTAGTCCAGGTTCAGGTTTGATTCCCAATCCCTTGCATTCACACGAGTCACAGGGCAGAAAAGTGCAGACATGTTCTTGTGTGACCTCCAGATGTGGTGCAGAGATGGAAGATGGTACTTTCATCATTAGAGCTGATTTGCTTTGGAATTAAAGAGAGACGCACTGTGTTTCTGTGGCCCATCATAGTTTCCACTGACGGTGCCATGTGTCATTTGGGGTAACATTGACTTGTATTTCCACTCAGTGTGAGGAAAAGACCATAAGACAGAATTGGACTAATTTCTGGAAAAAAGAAGTAAATGCTTAGTAGAGTGTCATATGGTCTTTTAATAACAAGTATTTGATAAACATGCTTTATTATCCATCCTTCTGTAGGAAAAGAAACCAAGTTAATCTTACTGAGTTTATAGATTGGAGGGTTTTTAGTATAACCTGTGTCTTTTTCCTTCACCCCGTTTCCTCTTTTACTACTACAGTAAAGAGGGTGAAATTTAGTTGCAAAAGGATACCATTAAAATTTAGTTACTTTTGCTCGTCTATGGCTAAAAGAGTTAATAATGTGTACTTTTTAACTTGGACTGATTTTGGTATAATGCAGTGGGTTTCTAAAAATAGATTTATTTTTCATGTAATTGACAATTAACTCCATAAGTTCCTTTACAGAAATTTAAGTTTCTCTAGAAATTACTGCAGTACACACTGCATACATTCTCCTTAAAGAAAATTGACAGAACAAAATTTCATCCTCTGTTAGGAACTTGCTTTTCCCTCACTTGCTCATCTCATGAGGGGAAGCATGTATTATATCATGTAATTGACCTCCCGAGCTGTATGGCACCTTTGAGTGAACCAGGTACAAGCAGCCTCCGCCCAGGCATTTTCTTAATGTCCACAAAGGCTCACTGACTCCAGGTTAGCCATTTGTGTCCTTTAACTTGTTGCCGCAATGTAAAACCAGGTGAGCATTTTCTGCACAGAGTGGTCCTAAGCAGTGTTTCTTCTGCTGTGCTCGGCCTCTTTGTCACCTGTTCCATATTTGGGCGTGAAGCACTAGGTCCATATGCCTTCACCATTTTGCAATGTTGTTCTGGGACAGAGTTATAGGGTTTTTGCTTTGAACAAAGCATCTGCATTCTTCATTCTTAGGGAGTGACAGTTCCATTGCCAAGATGTGGATATCAGTTTTCTTCAAGCTTGTGTACCACTCATATCCACTGCTGTTCAGTTGCATAATCTCTAAGATTGAAAACTACATTTTGGTAATGCTGGCAACGAGGGTACAAGGAAATAAATTGTCTGTTTTTATAAACACGTAGCTACTGATTTTTTTTTGAAGGTGAAAGCTTTATTTAAGGAAGGTCTCATAGAGAGTTTTACAATTTTAGAATGAAAAAAGGTCTTAAATTTATTAACCAAATAGCAAACTAATTCATTCAACCAAAAGACTTATTAAACACTCCCTGAGTAAAGGTGTGTGTGTTAGGAAATGTGCTTACTGGGTGAACACAACAGAGGTGTCCCCCGCCTGATGATACCCACAGTCTAGGGAGTGACAGGCAATAATTAAGTAATTTTTAAAAACTTATAGCTGTAAACTAAAGCAAACTATGAGAAGTCCATGAAAGAGAGGTTAAAGCTTATGGGGGTGTGTGGGGGGAACCAGATGGAGCCTGGGCTCAGGGGCTGCCAGACACACACAGCTGCCTAAGGGCGGGAAGGGGCCCCACTGGAAACCTTAAACAAGTGTCTGTATAGAAGGAAGTCATGTGAATACAGAAGAAAAGGTTGAACTTTGTGAGTTGTGACATCCAAGGTGTCCAGGAACTAATTTCTCCACTTTCTTTTTCTCCTTTTTGTCATGGCCGGCGGTTGGGCCCTTGTACTGTTCATCAGCTTCACCATCAAAATCAAATGAAAAGAAAGAGAAGGGAATGGAATGCTCACTTTCTAGACCTTACTTTAAATTCTGTTGAAGATTTATTAATATTTGGGAGAGTTTGAAATGATAATCCAAAAGATGTCTCCCTTTGAACATATGTAGAAGTTAATCATTTAGATTAACTTGCATTTAAACACATAATTGTATGTGATTGTATACATTTTTTTTTGGTTCACTGTTTTGTGTTCAAAGGCAGATTTCCTAGGGTAGTGCTGATTTATTCTACTTCTTTTAGGCTGTATAATTCACTTTTTTTCTAATTTGGGGAAAATTATGGTCACTATAGTTATATATTTTTTATTTAAAAACTTTTAACATTTGATTAAGTTATCCACCCAAATCTTCCTCCTGAAAGATAATATCTTTTTTTCCTATTTTTTTTTTTATTTCAGTAGGTTTTTGGGGTATAGGTGTCCTCATAGCTTAGCTCCCACTTTAGAGTGAGAACATAGGATGTTTGGTTTTTCATTCCTGAGTTACTTCACTTAGAACAATGGTCTCCAATTCCATCCAGGTTGCTGTGAATGCCATTATTTCATTCCTTTATATAGCTGAGTAGTATTCCATTATCTATCTATCTATCTATCTATCTATCTATCTATCTATCTATCTATTATCTATCTATCTATCTATCTATCTATCTATCTATCTATCTATCTATCTATATCACAACTTCTTTATCCACTTGTTGGCTGATAGACATTTGTGCTGGTTCCATATTTATGCAGTTATGAATTGTGCACCTATAAACATGCGATAACACAGTATCTTTTCAGATATGTGTCCGTCTGACATGTTCTGTACCACCCACTATGCTGTAGGGCATTTAGGTAAGCAACATTTATAAGAGTGACTGGAACTGGCTTAGGAAAAATGATACAGAATGTAATTTATCGGAATAATCACTGATCCTCTTAAGCATGTGTATTCAACAGGTGACTATGACTCTAAGATGTTATTTGGGAGGGAATTTGCAACCAAAGTTAGAAACAGCTCTAGAGGTGCTGGGATCTAGGGGCCTTAGATTTTTTCATCTCAGTTAATCACACTATGCTTTAGGAAGCTTTAGGATAAGATTCTGGTGCTAGTGTCCCCAGTTGGTTTTGCTTCTGAGAACCAACTTTGCAGTTGTCACATGATGAGATGGATCCCTCATGCAGATCCTCCAAGGATCTTACTGAACAACATCGATTTATGCTAGTGAGAGTTTGCAGTTCTCAGCTTCCCGCATTGGAGTGAACATTATTTGGGCCTGAGCTGTGACAGCTTCCTTCTTCAGCTTCCTTCCTTGGGCTCTTCTGGTTGGGGTATGGACCACTTCTTCTGGAGAACAGCAGGGTGGTGTTCAAGCACCATTGCACTCTCCTAGTCTAGAGCTGAGCCACCCAATTCTATAGCCAATAGCCATATTTGGCTCAGAAACACTTGAGAGATGGTAGTGTGACAGAATAATGGAATTGTAAATTGTATTTAGTTTTAATCAAAACTTTAAAATTGATATCCAGTATATATGATTGGAACAACTCGAATATGTGAGCTTACCTTTTCATCTCTAAAGTTTATGATAAAAGATTTCCAATAAAAATTTAATGTCCAAGTTGAGATATGCTGTGAGTGTAAAATACATGCTATATTTCAAAGACTTAGTATTTAAAAAGAATAAAATAAGTAATTTTAAAATGTTATTTGTTGAGATGATAGTATTTTTGGTACATTAGGTTAAATAAAATGTATTATTAAAATAATGTTATCTTCTTAAAATTGTGACGACTGTAAAATTTGAAATTGCATAGGTGGCTTACGTAATGTTTATGTTATTGGGCACTGCCCTAGAGCTAACTGAGGAAAAGATTATAGGGCACGATTTGCCATGGTTGTCAGTATGTGGCTTTCAGTACTAGGAGGTAAAGTAGGATACTCTTTCCATACTAAATACTAAATGTCACTGTCATTAAAAAACAACATGGCAAGTCTTGCCCTTAAGGGGACCTCATTTTTTCCCCAGCAAAACAAAACCGACAGCCTGTTATATAGCTAAAAGGTAGATGAAAATACTTAAACAATATAAATGAACTTTATTGGTTGATAGGTGCAGCAAACCACCATGGCACACATTTACCTGTGTAACAAACCTGCACATCCTGCACCTATATCCCAGAACTTAAAATTAAATATATATAAAAAATAAACTTTATTAGTTATGCAGTGAAATAAAACAGAGCAAGCAATACCTTTAGGTTCACTGAATTTTAAAGTTAACACCTTCAATACAAATGTATATATTTTGTATACACGGTTATGAAGGTATGAACATATTAATGAGCAGAATAATTATGAATACTCATTCCTCTTTTGTAGTTTTAAATATGTATAAGCAAGAAGTAACTTGACATGACATAATGTTGTGCTACCTTGCCTATTCTATCATGGGCTCCAAATGTAAATTCATAAGAAGAGCTCACAGCTTTGTTGAATCTCCTGCCTCTTTGAGGAGATAGGCTCGTATGTCTCAATTTTGAAGCACCCCTCTTGGAATGAGATCAGTTAGACCACTCCAAGGACCACTCTCTTTTCTTCTTTGCATTTTCTGGGGAAAATGTATAGCTAGCATGCTGGGACTGTTTGTTTTGAATGAGTTTGTTTATGTGTTTTCAAAAGAAAATTATGAAAAAAAGGGAAATTTCCAACTCCTTGTGCATGTCTTGCTGGCTAAGCAGATGATCTCTAAAAACGGATTACAATATCATTTTGAACGTAACAAAGGTATCTTCCTTGCTCATCTTTAAGGCTGCATATTTTATTGTTTATACATTGGCCAATTAGGAACTGAAATTTAAGAAAGACAGTCATTTTAACCTTTTGAAGTCACAGAATGAAATGATGAAGTAATCGTAAGTGTTCCCAGTTTAGCATATATGTATATATATATGCATTGATGAATAATGTGATTTGTTGTAAACAAATGAAAAACTGCAGAAACCTGTAATTTGTACATTATTATTTCAGATCACCGTAACAAATATTACCAGGTTTTTAATTTTCTTAAAAAAAAATGAATTTCTAGGCCAGGCACAGTGGCTCACGCCTGTAATCCCAGCACTTTGGGAGGCCAAGGCAGGAGGATCACGAGGTCAGGAGATCGAGACCATCCTGGCTAACACTGTGAAACCCCATCTCTACTAAAAAATACAAAAATTAGCCGGGCATGGTGGCACATGCCTGTAGTCCCAGCTGCTCGGGAGGCTGAGGCAGGAGAATCGCTTGAACCAGGGAGTCAGAGGTTGCAATGAGCCAAGATCGCCACTGCACTCCAGCCTGGTGACAGAGTGAGACCTCATCTCAAAAATAATAATAATAATTTCTAAAATTGTATTTATACTCTCTGCTCCTTTCCCATCAGCCATCAACACCTCCCTCCCTCCCTCCCTCTCCCTTCCTTAATGATAAACCCTCAGCTTTGCTCAGGACTTGGCCTCCCACGTGCTTTTGGTAGTGGTCTAAGACCTGAGGCCCAAAGCATGATTGGCTGGAGCTGTGACTTCTCAGCCTGGTTGTGCATTAGAATCACCCTGGGAGCTTTAAAATCCAGATGCCTGGACTCTACTCACAGAGATTCTGATTTAATTGGTGTGTTGCAGAACCTGACTTGAGCCATTTCAAAATGGGTCATTGGTAGCTTGTAGCTATAACCATCCAAACATATACAACATAAGCAGAGTGACCACAGAAGTTATTCTCTAAGTCTGGTACGTTCCTAAATGTCCTCTAAATTCTTATCTTCCACTCCTGGGCTTTTGAAGTGGCCTGAGCCAAACACCTTCTTTCCGGCATTAAAAACATTAGCCACTTATTTTGCCTCATCAGCACTTCCTGCACTTCCTTAGATGAGCCAGGTTGCTTTTAATCTCTTGGAGCTGCCGTCGTTAATAGGCCTTTTTTTTTAATTGTATGTATTGAAAGTATACAACATGATATTTTGATACACATATTCCTAGTGAAGTAATTACTACAATTAAATGAACACACCCATCATTTCATATAGTTACCTTTCTTTTTTGTGGTGAGAGTACCTAAAATCTACTTTCATAGCAAATTTGTAGTGTATAATGCAATATTATTAACGACAATACTTGTGTGCTACTCTAAATTTTTTCATCCAAGGTAACTGCATCTTCGTATGCTTTGATCTATATCTCCCCATTTTCCCTGCCCCTCCCGATTATGCCTTTTGAGGCAGTGTAGTGTGACAGTTAGTCATCACTGAATTCTGGGGGCCTTTTGTCTATTCCAGGGAGATGAAATTGTTAGAGAAAGATGAGAAGAAAGAATATGAAAAGGACTTAGAGATGGTACAAAATCATAAAGTCACGAATACCTACCCAACAAATCCACATAAGGAGAAAATAAAGAAATGTCAGATTCATAAAAGATTAAAAAACCCAAACTGTTCTTAGAGGGAAAAGCGTGCATAGTTAAGGCAACTTTTTTTTTAAAGTTTTAATAAAATCTGATCTCTAGTGGTAAATACTATTTCCCGATTACACCTAGACTTTTATCGTGAATCAGGTTTTCTGGTTGACATTGTTGTTTTTCATTTGAAAATGAATGCTGTGTATTCTCCTTGTTTCAATTCCCTTACGTATTTTTGTGTTAACTCCCTCTGCCGGGGAGTGCCAGACTCAGATGAAAGGTATTATGACATTCAAGATGAATAATGACGTAAGAAGGACTTACTCTATTGTATATCACGGTGCAGTATCAAAACATTTTGTCCCATGAGGAGAGGCAGTGAGTCAGAAAATCCTGTTGGAATTGTATTATAATGTAGAAAACCATTTCAGAATTACTGTCTGACATTTGGGCAGCTGGGACTCTGAGCTCATTCCACGGCCACCCCACCTTAGACATTTCATTAGGAAGATGCTATTCTTTTTTAGGGCTATCACTGGATCTTTGTCCTCACTGATGAATTAATTAGGTAGGTAATAATGAATCTGAGTTATTACTGCTGACAATTTAGTCTTATTCTTAAAAACGTTTATTTCCTGGCGTGTTACTCTGTTCTGTGTTGCAATAAAGGAATACCTGAGACTGGGTAATTTATAAAGAAAAGAGGTTTTATTGGCTCATGGTTCTGCAGGCTCTACAAGCATGGCACCAGCATCTGCTCCGCTACTTGTGAGGCCTCAGTAACCTTGTAATCAAGGCGGAAGGCTAAGGGGGAGCAGGCAAGACACATGGCGAAAGAGGGAGCAAGAGAGAGCAAGGGAGGAGGGGCCATGCTCTTTTAACCAACCAGCTCTTGTGTGAACTCAGAGTAGGAACTCACTTGCTGTGGCAAGGACAGGACCAAGCCATTCATGAGTGATCCGTCCCTGTGACCCAAACGCCTCCCACTAGGCCTCACCTCCGACATTGGAGGTCACATTTCAACATGAGATTTGGAGGGGGAAAACCCTCCAAACCGTATCACATGGTTAAGTGGCATAAGATGCAACTCTAGCAATTTTTGCTTTTTTAAAACCCAGCTTCGAGCTCCCTTCCATTCCCTCATCAAGATACTCATGATGGATCTGCATTGGGATCTGCTTTTGTCTTACTGTTTCCCAAGACTAAAAAGGGTTTTCAGCACAAGTGTTCTCATAATGTTTTTGTCCCCAAGATTGGATTATTTTTCAGTTGTATTATCTCCCCATATTTCTGACATGTACAGACATGCCCAACTATGATATTCTGTGTGGATGGTCTTCAAAATGAGTTATCATTATGAATAGTTTGATGGAAAGATTTCCCAGGAAGCATTATGCTTTGAGTGTTGGGGAAGAGAAGCCACCAGATGTCGTGTAGGCCCTTGTCCCTTTACTGCCTTTCCTCTCTCTTTGTACCCCTGTACAAAGCAGCTCTTGTGGTTATGATTTGTTAACAATTTGAGTAGCTCCCTTATATTTTGCTTCTAGAGTAATTAAACATTGTTTCTTAGAAATGTAAACATGGGACTTAGAATTATGATGCAGTAATGCATTTGGCAGCTGAACTGTGTACTGGGAAAAGAAAAATATCCTGGAGTGGGTTTAAGTTTCGCAGATAAGAAAAATGGCTTTATTTAGTGAATTGGAACAATACAAGACCTGTGCCCTGAAGTCAGTACTTTCTCTTCCCAGATGAGTTTCCCTGGGCACAAGACCAACTTCTAAAATAAAACTTGAAAGTAAATGGCAAAAACCAGAAACAGAGCCCTGTAAACTAGACTTTTATGCTATGGCGCCATAAAAATAATTTATTTGCTATCAAAATAAGCTTAAACAGAACCTTTGTCTGACAGATGACTTTTCCTCTCCCCTTAACCTGACAGCACCCCCGACCCAGTCTTTGGTTATAAGCCTGACAGCATGGTGAGGTACAAGTTCCTAGTGGCAGTGGAGGCTGATGTTTATTATTTAGAGAGTTTCTGAAAATGAAAGTGTAATGTCTTGAGTCACTTACTTCCAAATTCTTCCCAGAGAACTTTAAATAGTATGGTATTAAAAAACAGGAGTAAACAATCATTCGTAAAACACACCCCAGAATAAATCTCTCATTTCTGCATGAAGGCAACTGATCTGAAACATTTTTTTCTATGTGCCTTTTAGAGATGGCATAACACAGTGCTCAAAACTGTCAGACAGCCTGTGTCAGGTCTGAAGATGTGATTTTGGTTGTTTATACTTGGATGCTTTGTATGGGAATAGCCCTGGAGTCAGCCCTTCATTTCAGACAGAGGAGCAGAGGAGTGTGAGTTAGACACCACTTTGGGTCAGGGGCCAGGAAAACTTGGTTGTCATCCTGGACCAGTTACTGACTCGCTGTGTGGGCAAGTCACTTCATTTGTCTAAGTCTCTCTTTTTCCTTTTATAAAATAAGGATATCGGCAAATCCACGTGGTCCCTTCCAACAGTGTTTTTTAAATTGGTGCCTGAGTATCTGAAGCAGGAGATACCAAGGGTCATGTGAGCTGCACATTCCTATTTGCTTCACAGGGAGGCTGGCTAAGACACCGGGCCCCTGCCTTGTAACCATGAACAAGGTTCTCACGGGGGCTGGTCTCAACTGCAGGTCCCCTGAAGGTCTCATCATTTTCTTTGCTAGAGGGAATTTGGATGTCGTTGGTCCTTGCCTAACCCTTGTCTTTGAAAGATACAGATCCAGTCTCTGTGTAGCAGTTAAGTGATCTGACTCAGACATATTTACTCAGAGTCTTCTTAGAGAATGAGAAAACTCTTCTCAGAATTTTTAAGAATGTTCCTGAAGGACAATAAAAGCTCTCATTGAGAATAGGCCCCAAAACATTTTTTTCCTCATAATATGGTGCCATTTCCTCATTTTGCTTTTGTTCATTTGTTCATTCCTTCAAATATTTTTGAGAATTTGCTGAGCATCAGTTATGATTAGATACTAGGCCAGTGAGATAAGTAAGATACAGCCCCTATCTTCAATAAGCTGTATACCCTGATAATGATACCCTTAGTGTCTTCTACAAGCTATACAGTCATGTATCACTTAACGACAGGGACACATTCTGAGAAGTGCGTCCTTAGGCCATTGCATTGTTGTGTGAACATCGAGTGACTTACACAAACCTAGATGTCATGGCCTACTACACACATAGGGTATATGGTGTAACCTATTGCTCCTAGTCTACAAACCCGCATGGCATGTTACCATACTGCATACTGTAGGCAATTTTCCTCTCCCCCTAACCTGACAGCACCCATTACCTGACAAAAATGGTAAGTATTTGTGTATCTAAGCATATCTAGACATAGAAAAGGTACAGTAAAACTAAGGCATAAAAAGTGAAAATGGTACGTCTTTACAGAGCAGCTCCATTTACGCGACCACCACTGCATACGTGGTCCATTGTTAATGGAAACTTTGTTGTGTGGGGCATAACTGCATATAAAAGTATACCTATTTTAATTTTAAGTTAACCCTGGTGTGTAGGAAAATTTGTCTTCTGTGCTGTCTTGCACGGAATTTTGCATTGGTATTTTTCCCTCAATAGTGGCTGCAAATAACCTTGTAAATACAGAACCTTCTTCATTTATAGAATTCTTCTGCATTGACCTGGAAAACGACATTGAGAAATGGACGTTACACTACAGTGTAGTCCTCCAATGAAGGCTCTCAAGGGGCATTTCTTTAAGGCCTAAGTTGAAGATAAAACAGAACAACTTCCATCACTACAAAACTTAGTGTACTCGGAGGAACTTGTAGAGATTTTTTTTTCTTGTAGCTGTTTTTCTCACTACTGGGGTTTTCCTTCTGAGTTTTGCCCCTGGAGGCTCAGAGTTGAATTCTGTTAGTAGTCACTTAGAACCTTGCTACTGCTCTGGTTTTCCTCAGTTGTGTTTTTCCCATGTGGGTTTGTTTTGGGAAAGCAGTGGAGGGGAATTCCTCGTAGGTTGAAATAACTTTTATAGCGATGGTGCCACAGTTTACAAATATTTTTAGAAAAATCCTGTCAGATTCTTGGGAACTTCAGACTAACTTCATATCTAAAGTTCCTTTTTCTTTTCTTTTCTTTCTTTTTTTTTTGTTTTTTGGGACAGAGTCTTGCTTTGTCACCCAGGCTGGAGTGCAGTGGCACGATCTCAGCTCACTGCAACCTCTGCCTCCCAGGTTCAAGTGATTCTCGTGCTTCAGCCACCCCGAGTAGCTGGGACTACAGGTACCCTCCACTACGCCTGGCTAATTTTTGTATTTTTAGTCAAGATGGGGTTTCGCCACATTGGCCAGGCTGGTCTCGGACTCTTGGCCTCAAGTGATCTGCCTGCCTTGGCCTTCCAAAGTGCTGGGACTACAGGCGTGAGCCACCACACCTGGCCTAAAGTTCTTATTTAAAAATTTTTCTTCTGATTTCTGTTAGTTTAAGAAGGTAGGTTTGAAGCAGTGACCAAGAATTTTCAGGAAATCCATTAAAGAATAAATTATTCAGTAAAATAGTCTCAAAGTGAGGGCCATAGTGCAGGACAGAGGCGAAGAGAGATGGTAGCAGTTTATAAAGAGAAGATATTTCATTAGAGAAATCATTGTCAGAGTAATCTTATGCTTAGAAAGAAATCACATATGAAGCTCTGTGTTTGAAATCAGAAGGGAAGGTGAACATTTGGATGAAGAGGCTGTTGTACTTGCATTACTTTGACTACTACTATTGTTTTCGTTGTTGTTGTCTTTGTTGTTGTTGTTTGGAAGATGGAGTAAATTGCGAGCCTGGTGGATTTCATGTGTTTAGAATTTTAGCTAAAATAGCTCCTCATGTTGAAGCATGTCCTCAATTCTATACCCACATTCTCTGTCCTTGTGTTTCTACCAGTAACTCATTTTCCAAAATGTAGAATTGCATTTTACATTTTATTTCTTTCAATATTTGGATCAAATACATGTTCAGTGGAAAGGGTACATTTAATTTCCTTTTGGTTCAGCACTAATTTAAATTATGAATAGAGATAATGTAATTCTAGTATCTGTATTTGATTGTTAAAATATTTGGACTCAGTAGTGCATTTACATGTTTCCAAATTTGACAAGTATGCAAAGGTATAGAGTCCAAACTCCTTCCCAGGCCTATCCCCAGCTACCCAGTTCACGTCTCCCCAGGCAACCAGCGTTACCAGTTTCTTGCGTATCCTTCTGCATACTACAAATACAAAAGCATGTTATTCTGTAGCCCCAGCTACTTGTGAGGCTGAGGTGGTAGGATCACTCGAGCCGAGGAGCTGGAGGTAGCAGTCAGCTGAGATTGTGCCACTGAACTCCAGCCTAGGTGACAGTGATACCCTGTCTCAAAAAAAAAAAAAAAGCATATTATTTTCTTATTCTTGTTTTTATGCTAATGAGGACATGCTATGTCCACTGTTCCATGGTGTGTGCATTTATGTTCAGTGATTCACTAAAAAAATGAAAAGTATAGAGTAAAATGAAAGTCTGTAGTATTCTCCACTAGAAACAGGTGTGAGGTTCAAGGGAGAGTGTGTATTAATTATTGCAAAACTTTTGGTTAGGTCATTAATCAGAACGGGAGCCATGCAGTGGTGAAGGGCCCTGGCTATGATCTGCCACATTTTTCTGAAGCAGTGTTGAGTTCTATAACTGAAGTCCATGGGGACTTGCTACTGGCCTAACTATATGTGGAAAATTTTGCTTTTCGAGTAGGACATTCCCATGCTTCACATTTAATTTGAATTTTGGTATGACTGTATAAGTTAACATAGCTTTTTCCATTTTACAGAGACATTGAGTAAATCATTGACTAAAGATAATTAACTCCTTTATGTCACATGCTGAAATGTTATGGGGGACATATTATTACCTTTCTTGGCTTACGGAAGAGATGTAATCTAATTCTTTGAGTCTGACTGTGTTTAAGCTATTGTTTGGGTGTCATCGTTGGCTCTTAGAACAGGGACTGGGCCTTAGTCCTTTTCCTTACTCATACCTGACCTCCTCCCAGAAGACCCTGCCATTCCTGTTTTATGCCTCAGAACCAAGATGTTTGGGGGCCCAAAGTAGGGATGTGTATGAGCACATTTTTTGATGCTTTCATCTTTCTCTTACTCTCTAACATGGGTTCTGCTAGTATCATGCGAATACAGTGAATCAGATATTTCTCTGCCTGCAAAATGCCTTTTGCCAGCATGTGGGACGTGTGTTGCAGGTACCACAGTGTATTTGCTGCATCTATTCATACATCCATCTTTCCCACTTAGCTGTGAGTGGCCTCAGTGCAGAATGGTGCCTTAACCCTAGAGTCTGGTAGGAAATGCCATGCACATTTGTCAAATGAATGGAAATGCAGCTGACTTGCTAGAGCTCAGTTCTGAGTGCAGGGTGCTTGAATGCTATATAATCAAGTTGAGATTTCAGTCTGGGGCAGCAGGAAACAATAAAAAGTTATTGAGCAGGAGAGTGACAGGCTTTCATTTGTATCTTAATGGGTTAATTGCAGTGGCATTAGAAAAGGGGAGAGATTGGAGTAAGGCATTAGTTGGAAAGCTTTGATAAAGTCTAGGTGAGTCAGGAAGGGGTTCTGCATTGCTTGTTTCCCATTGCTCTAACTAGATTTCTTAGAAAAAAGAAAATCTTACACCAGACTTTTACAGCGTTTGCAACTGAGTAAATTTCACTTTGTAATACCCTGGATATTATACAATTATATAAAGCGCAGTATAATAAGAGAGTTAGTAGCTTCATTGTAATCAGTAAAAATAATTTTTAAGACAATTGTTATTTTTTGTATATTGTATTATAACAAAAAAGAATAGTCATCAAGTGGGAGGAGGTGTTGTTTTGAGACGTTTGCTTTCATCTCTTAATCCTGCAGACACTTATCTAGTCCCTTCTCTACTCTTAAATGCTAGGGATTTAAAAGATGGATAAGATACAGGCTTATTATGTCTGTGTTCCAGACACTGGACTCCAAACATAAAACAAACATTACATTATTCTTCCTTATGTAATAGAAATGTTTATGTAAGATTGTGTGTAAATCAGTCTTGAATAGACTGAATTAAATGGAATGTGCCAATAGGAGTTGCTATTTAAAGAAGCCCTGTGATAAAACATTTGTATAATAATATACTTATCCAAACAAGCCCACTAATTTCTATGGGTTGTTTTTTTTTTTTTTCCCCCAAGGCGAGGTATCCTATATATTCTGTGTTGATTGAATTCCAGTTGGCCAACCACCTGCCTGGTTAATAGAGTATACCATTAACTTAGTGACACTAGAACCCTGCAAAGGAAATAAGACACAATCTATCGTTGTTCAGTCTCCACTATTAAATAGATTTTAATTCACTTCAGCTTGGGTGGGTGTAATTTGCATCTTTCCTAACAGGCAAGCATCTGCAAGTGTATTGCCCGTAGAAGCTCATTAAAAATCAGTGCAAATCCTGACACTGTCTCTAGAAGCAGGCATTAACTTGCAGAAAGTGGTTTGTATTTCCAGTGTCAGTAAAGCTTCCTCACTCTTTTCCTGCTTCCGTGAAAGTTCAGTCCTGAACTAGTACCACTATTTTAGTACAACTAGTACCACTCAAATAATGCTGCTTTTTAAATAAATTCAAGGGGAACTACTAAGGAACTGAGAAACTGTAAGGTGACAGGAAAAAGGAAATTCTATTTTTTTGGGCTAGTTTGTGTATTGAAAATAATTTTTTCTAAGAATTAAGCTAAGAAAAGTACTTGCTAATTTAAACAACATGACAGTCCTCAGAATTTTCCAGCAACAGTTAGGAGCACTGTGATAAAGTTGGCTTTTCCATTGAGAATGTTTTACCTTTTTGCTTCAGCTTCTTTAAAGAGTTTGAAATTAGTAATTTCAGTAGAGCAGCTTTGCTGTTGTATGGTACTGCTCAGAGCTTAGTGAGCTGAAGCCTTTTGGGAAAATAGCATTTGGGGAGAGACCCATGGTGTAATAGCTCATCCCACTGGCACATGTCCCAGAGTAAGCTGGGCTGGAAGCTTTTAGTGTAGTTAAAAGATGCCAGTCTGTCATTTGCAAGCACTGTAATTGGGCAAGTGGTTTCAGGCTGAGCTTTACATTATCCTTCCACTGAGAGCAGCTGGTGGTGGGCTGTAGATTCCATATGAGCTGGGGACCTATCATCTGGTGTGTTTAGTGCAATCTTGCCTCATCTTGGGAGCAATTTTTTATTTAATGATAATAATAATGCACAATCTTGGTGAAAGATAATGCTTGTGGTTATTAGAATGTGTAGACTGAGTAGGGGCTTTGGCACAGAGATGGTAATGGTGGGGAAAGACAAATATTTAATAAAAGGATTGTAATGGAGAGAAAGTAAATATTTTGCAGGATAAGGAAAGCCACAAATACGATTAATTTAAGAGTCTTAAATAAAATGTCTATAAAATGTTAGATTTTTAGTACCAGTAAGGCAAAGTGGCCAATCTCTAGCTTCCTTTATAAAGACTACTCATCCTTGGAGGGTCACTTTTTGGTGCTTTTTTTGTTTGTTCAGAGTCAACCTCTTCCTCTAGGGATATGTTTAAGTCTGTCACCTTTCCTTAGGAATTGTGCCAATCTGATCATTTGTTCCACCACTGCTGCCCCGCCCCCTTTTCTTGACTCAAATAATAATTTGTGTACCCTGTCTCTGTTTTTATTTTCTTTCTTTTTTTTAAATTATACTTTAAGTTCTAGGGTACATGTGCACAACGTGCAGGTTTGTTACATATGTATACATGTGCCATATTGGTGTGCTGCACCCATTAACTCGTCATCTGCATTAGGTATATCTCCTAATGCTATCCCTCCCCACTCCCCGTCTCTGTTTTTTATTATTTATTTATTTATTTATTTATTTATCATTAGAGACAGAGTCTCACTCTGTCACCCAGGCTGGAGTACAGCGGTGCAGTTACAGCTCACTGCAGCCTCAAACTCCTGGGCTCAATTGATCCTCCCGCCTCAGCCTCCTGAGCAGCTAGAAGTACAGGCACATGCCACCATACCCAGACAATTTTTCTGTTTTTTTGTAGAAATGAGGTCTCTCTCTGTTTCCCAGGCTGGTCTTGAACTCCTGGCCTTAAATGATCCTCCTGCCTCAGCCTCCCAAAGTGCTGGGATTATAGGTGTGAGCCACTGCATCCAGGCCCTGTTTTTAACTTGCAATACATTTTCTGCAAGACTGAATTTATATTAGATTATAAAGTTCGTGGACAAAATAGAACACTCCGTTATAAAAGCCTCCTTCATTTGTTTTGTTCTCTGGTGTTTGATTTGACTGATGTGGATTTGAGTATGGAAGTGTTCCATGCCTTATTAAGGAAAGCACTTTGGGAATCGGCCAGGGCGCACTTAACTTAGTTTCAGAATGGCAGTACTTTGGCAGTCCTCAGTTTCTCTTATTTCCTAACCCATCCCTACTCATTAAGACTGGGCTATTGCATTCCATTTTCAGGGAATGCTCTTTCATTTTTCGTTGGTGAGAGAACATGAATGCCTCTTAAAATGGTGGTTTGAGTTTGCTGAGAATTTTAGGGGATCCACAGAGTTGAAAAGGAACTTACAGGCTATCAGTGAAGCATGGAGGGTTTTCGTTATGAAAATGTCCTGAGATGGGGGGAAGATTGGACAGGTGAGGTAGGGGAGCCTCCTAGCAAAGTTAGAATTCAGCTGTTTATACTGGTAACAGAATCTGCTTTAGTAAGGATGAAGCAAAAAGAAAAACAATCTTAACACCTTGAGAAAATCTCTATATTGTGAGCTTAATCCAACAACTCCAAGGATGTTAGCTACTTTTTCAAAATACATCTTAGCCCTTGTTACAATAACATTTACTTGTGGAGTGAAATTTTGTATTAGGCAGATTCACTGTAATCAGTAATCTTCCTTCCATTGAGATTCTTGCTGTTACTTTCTTATTTAAAAACCTTCAGTAGCCTACAGCCTCTGGGTTCTGTTTACAGAGACCCTTAACAGTCTATTCAGCCTTACTTCCGCCATTATCCCTACTCTAGGCTGAGTGTTAACCATACCTACCTATGTACATTTGCAGCTGTGCCATTTTATCTGTTTGGATTCTTAACCCCCTCTCTTGCCCAAGTGCCTACTGGCGCCCTGTTGGCACGTTGAGGGGTAGCTTAAGTGTTTACTTCTTTCCCGACTCCCTCAGTCCGTGTTAGCAGTACCCTCTTCCATACTCTTCTAATATCTTCTGCATGCTTCTGTACTCCACCTATCTGTTGCCATGGAACAGGTCACCCCAAAACAGTGGCTTAGAACAATACTATAGACTGTGTTTGTGTCCCCCCACCCCAACTCATATGTTGAAATCCTGGCCCCCAGGGCGATGATATTAGGAGATGGGGCCTTTGGGAGGTGATTAGGTCACGAGGGTGGAGCCCACATGAATGGGATGTCTTTGTGAAAGAGACCCCAGAGAGCTCCTTTCCCCTTCTACCATAAGAGGACACAGTGAGGAAACATCTGTGAAGCAGAAAGTGGGGTCCTCACCAGACACATAATCTGCTTGCTTCTTTAGCCTGGACGACTCAGCCCCCAGAACTATGAGAAATAAATGTGTGGGTTTTTTTTTTTGGTCTTGTTTGTTTGTTTGTTTGCGACAGGGTCTCTCTCTGTTGCCTGGGCTGGAGCCAAGTGGCGTGATCTCAGGTAACTGCAACCTCTGCCTCCTGGGCTCAGGTGATTCCCCCACCTCAGCCTCCTGGGTAGCTGGGACCACGGGCCTGTGCCACCATGCCCAGCTTGTTTTTGTATTTTTTGTAGAGAGGGGGTCTCCCCATGTTGCCCAGGTTGGTCTCAAACTCCTGAAATCAAGTGATCCGCACTCTTCAGCCTCCCAAAGTGCTGGTATTATAGGCGTGAGCCAACGCACCCAGCCAGATGTTTGTTGTTTAAGCCACTCAGACTATGGTATTTTTGTATCTTCCATTGTACTTAATCTATGGGTCTTATATTCAGCAGTATTCTATGTTATATAAGGAGTTGTGGCGTGATACCACTTCCTTCATGTTTTTATGTTTCTTTTTAATTAAATTTTAAGTCTAGGAATCTTGGTAATGACATATTATATGCAAAATATGTAATATTAGACTTGATTTTCATCAGATCAGTTTTAGCGCTTTTCTGTGTGCAAAGGTGGGTGGTAATGGCTTTTTCCAAAGCATAGTCCCTTGGTTGTAATACACTATTAATGACTATGGGTAGTGTCAGGCCCCTGAGCCCAAGCCAAGCCATCGCATCCCCTGTGACTTGGCATGTATACATCCAGATGGCCTGAAGTAACTGAAGATCCACAAAAGAAGTAAAAATAGCCTTAACTGATGACATTCCACCATTGTGATTTGTTTCTGCCTCACCCTAACTGATCAATATACTTTGTAATCTCCCCCACCCTTAAGAAGTTACTTTGTAATCTCCCCCACCCTTAAGAAGGTTCTTTGTAATTCTCCCCACCCTTGAGAATGTACTTTGTGAGATCCACCCCTGCCCGCAAAACATTGCTCTTAACTTCACCACCTATCCCAAAACCTGTAAGAACTAATGATAATCCACCACCCTTTGCTGACTCTCTTTTCCGACTCAGCCCACCAGCACCCAGCTGAAATAAACAGCCATGTTGCTCACACAAAGCCTATTTGATGGTCTCTTCACACGGACATGCATGAAAGGTAGCATAATACAATTTTTGCTGAAGTTTTGTTGCTCTTCTACTTTTAAATTAAGGACCAGATAGGAAAGGACATATGGTAATCTCTCAAATACATAGCCATTGATATTTTCTTTGTTTTCTTTCACTAACCATCCTTAACAATGGGTTTATGCAAGATTTTTTAAAGAACAGCAAAATGAAAAGGTTCCTAATATCGTGACTTCCTGTTTTATTATAAATGAGATGAACACCAGGTAGTGTTAATTTCCTTTAATTTCTTTATGAGTTGTCCTCAAATTAATGTTTAAGGAATGGTTGGGTGTTTTCAAATGTCTCCTACATCTTTTATTTAGACAGCATAGTGAAATGGAAAGAAATTTGGAATCTGCTAGACTCAAGTTTGCATTTTGGTTCTGTCATTTACTCATAGATGTACTACTTGGAATAATCATACTGATTTTGTAGACCAATTGGAAAGATAATTGACCAGTGTTTTAGAGTATATGTATATACACAAAATTTGACAGACATGTAATCACACAATGCTTAAGCCCCAAATGTTATTAAGCCCACACTTTGGTAAATAACATTTGGGGCTTAAGCATCTGTGTGAGTCTATACATGCCGGTATTTGTAAATGTAAAAGTGATACAAGCTAAATCAACCATCTTCCTGGGAACTAAGTACAAAGGAATGGTTCTGTTTCTAACCCTTTGGCTTAGAGTATCATAGAGTTTTAAATTTGGCCAGATTTTAATTTGACAGATAAAAAAATGAGGCACAGATGAAAAAACGAGAAGTTAAATGAATCATGCAAACTCACTAGAGGCAGAGTTGGGGACGTTGTCTAGTGCTCTGTTGTATCATTATGTGACTGCCTGCCCTACTGTTTTCCTGCTCTTTCCCTCCTCTTCTTCCTCCCTCTCAGCCCTGGTCCACCTACCTTAGTGCATGCACACACATATGGCAAAGATGAACAAGGATGCTGGGTTCAGGGTCTTTTTCCCACTGGAGTCTGGCAACACTGTTCCTGCCTAGATATGGTTCTTGGTTGTTGGTCACTTAAAACAATGGCATATTTTGAAGGACTGAATAGACTTCCTTCTTTTTAAACTTTTCTTTTTGTTTATACTTTTTGGATCCATGTAATTTCTCTGAGTCATCCACATTATTTTCTACTTTTTCTCAGTTTTCATGACCTCTATTACCATTACAGGTGTCTCTGCTATAATTCAATATACATATTCCTGAAAACCTCATGTTCTACAAAATTGTACATTCAATATAATCTGGCTAATGGGAAATATTGGTTTGGGGCAGTCTGGCTTATGGGAAATATTAAGTTGGGACCAACCACTCTAAATCTATGCTACTTTGCAAGCACAGCACTAACAAAAACAATGAAAACCATCATAAAACAGGAGCACAGTTCAGAAGACATACTACATTCCTACTATATACAGATACACTTTGGTAAATATGACTTTAACTCATGAAAATATTTGGGGCTGCTTGATGGAAGGGGATGTAAGGAAGGATATGAGGCTGGCAAGTACTGGGAGAAAAGAATGAAACACACCAAGACCTTTGCATGAGATCATGCAAAGAGAATCATGCAGTAGGTGCATCTAAGACACAAGGCCAGCCGGACGCGGTGGCTCATGCCTGTAATCCCAGCCCTTTGGGAGGCTGAGGTGGGCAGGTCACAAGGTCAGGAGTTCGAGACCTGACCCTTAACAGTCTATTCAGCCTGGCAACTATGGTGAAATCCCATCTCTACTAAAAGTACAAAAAATTAGCTGGGCGTGGTGGCGCACACGAGTAGTCCCAGCTACTCAGGAGGCTGAGGCAGGAGAATCACTTGAACTTGGGAGGCAGAGGTTGCAGTGAGCTGAGATCACGCCTCTGCACTCCAGCCTGGGCGACAGAGTGATTCTCCGTCTCAGAAAAAAAAACAAAACAAACAAACAAACAAAAAAAACAAGGCCCAGCAGGCTCAGACA
This sequence comes from Hylobates moloch, assembly GCF_009828535.3. Classification (NCBI taxonomy): domain Eukaryota; kingdom Metazoa; phylum Chordata; class Mammalia; order Primates; family Hylobatidae; genus Hylobates; species Hylobates moloch. The sequence goes on from NW_026652279.1 coordinate 108,273,518, forward strand.
ACGACAGGAACCATTAGAGTGGATCCTGGTGCAGTGTGGGGTGCTCTGTTCAGCCTCACTATGAATTTTGCATCCAGCTTCTGTTACTTGGAGATATAAAACAGTAATGTGTGGGGACAAATCATGGATGAACCAACTCCTGAGTTATGTCGTCATCTATCTGCTATGACCAGTCAAATTCACAGTATAGAAACATGTCTTGTAGCTGGACAGAAAACATCCAGCCCTACTACTGCTGCTAAACATCATGGAATGTACCCATTGGTTTATCCATATAGTAAGTTTTAACATTATTTTTAATATATTGTTCATTCTGAATTTGACAGTGGTCTGCCAAGTCTCTGTGAACTCCACAAATTAAATAAAGGTATCTCAGAGGGCCTTTCCCAAGAACTTTAATGCCATGTTCCTAGCAAGCTATAGAAAACATTTGAAAACCCCAAGGGCGAAGTTCCAGGGCTTCCTAGGGGCAAAATCAGCGAGCAGAGTAGTAAACTGATAAAACCAGCATAGAGGCCTCTGTGGGGGAAAAAGACACCTTTCTGCAGTTAATAAACAGTACCAAAGAACACTGATTGTCTTCTCAGGGTTTGTAGCCCATTTCTGTTTTTTATTTTTAACTTTCACCTGTTATTTTTATTTTTAACTGTTCCATAGTAGTCTGATGGAAATACACTTTATATGTTCTTGTGTGCCAATCAAAAATAAAATAAGCATGATGAATACCTCTAATTGCATAGTTCATGAAAGGCTTGAAAATGATGCAGAGCAGCTGGCTAATGCTGCCAATGAGCCATTGGCTGGAGCCCCTTGTAACTCAGCCTTTGATTCTGTCTTCACCAAGCCCCAGCATCCTCAGGGCCCATGTGATGGCTGCTCAGTGGAACTCCAGACTTTGTGGAGGGCTCTGTGGTTCTGCTGCTGGGGAAACTGTGTGTTTCTGAGCCTATGGGAATGGGTCAGAAAGCCTGGGAAATGGGGGAGAGTAGGAGCAGGAACACAAATGAGGAGCCAGCAATGCAGGTTGCTATTATGTCCCATGTCACTTCCTACGATAGGATTGATAGATTAGCTTCCTTCAGGCCCAAAACCTTGAATGGACATGAACCACAGTATCAGGGCTAAATGAGTAAGAGCCCAAACCAGGTCCACTCTCCAGACAGTTAGAAAAGGTAGACATCTCTTGTAGCTGGATGGAGCAGGGGTCTCCCCCAGGGTGGTAATCCAGCAGGTCTTTAAAGAATGAGCAGGATTAAACTAAGTGAAAATGGAAAGCTGAAGGCAGGGAAGGAAAGTGAGGCTCAGGGAGAATTCTGGGCAAGGGAAAGTTACAGAGTGATTCCTTAGGGCTTGTGAGTCTAACAATTTTGATGTCAATGGACCTCATTCTTGGAACCACAGGGCAACTGATTGACTTTAGTTTTCTTTTTTGCTATATTCTTACCACTCACTCAGTGACTGCTCATTGAAAATTGATGATAATGGCCATATGGAAAGTCTCAGAGCTTATCTAGGATTTGAGTATCTGAGGCATAATCAGTGGGTGGAACAGCAGATGGATGGGGCAGAATATTTTTCTCTTCCTTCCTGTGACCGTTGATTATAAGTTATAAAAATGGGCAATCTCTTTGCGATCTTAGCTTCCAAAATTACAGAAGGTTATCACTATTTATTATTATTACTTCTCAGCAAACTCAAAGAATCAGAGTGATATTGATTATTTAGATTTAGCAATGGTGGACTTAAGCTCTTATAAATCAGGGTCATCTGAGTCTAAAGATATATGTCTTTCTTATTTTAGCCTGACTAGTTATTTAAGAATCCAAGGTACTTTTACTTTTTATTTGAAGTTCATCAATTTGATAAGAGCTCTACCAAGCAGTCGGTTCTGTTTCTCCTTCAGTTCTCTGCCAAGTTTTTGTGTGCTTTAAGACACTGGGACTGGGAAAAGACTGCAGTGTTTGTTAAATGGAAATTATACTGAGCCTTGAGGATTTGAATGCATGGGGAGAGGTGCATTTTGGCTTTCCTTCCTTTGTAAAATGCAGTTAAACTGATATCCAGAACAATGGTGAGAAAACACCAATTAACTTAATGTATGAAAGACAGTAAAATAAACAAGGTGGGCAGTCCTGTATGTGAGGCATTTTTAAACTCTTTGGTGTGTAAGTGCAGGCTTTTGGAAAGATCTGCTTTTCACTTTGATTTTTGCAGTCCCACACCAGCTCGCTTCTGGTTCTGCCTTCAGGGACATATGTGCTCTCTGGATCTGGGAATCTTTTTGTCTGGAGACCTCAAGATTGGGATCTGCCCCCTCCCCACCCCTTCCTGTCTGAACTCTATTTTAGATCTGCAGTAAAGACTTGAGGCTTTTTGCAAGCTTTCAACTCTGAGGTATTTTGGAAAACTGTAATTTTGTTTGTTCTCTGCTGTATGCATGTGGTTTCTTAAAACACGAGTGTGATTATTTTCTGCATCCTTTCCATAGCAAACATTTCCCTCAAACTACATGCTCCAAAAGTAGGTTCTCAGTGCACTTGCCATGCTGTCTCATTGCTTATTGAGAGTGACTGTGTCTTTACAACAAATCAACTGGTTACAATTTTGAGGCTTTTTAGGTGGCTTCCAAACTTGTCTTGGGGTTTGTCCTTTATATGTTCAGCAGCCAGACATGCTCAATGCATTGTATATTTCCCAGCAAGCCATGAAGCACTATTGACTTATTATGAAACTTAATTTGATAATGAGGCAGGTCTATAAAATAGCACTTTGGGTAGTTTTTACCCATAAAATAGCAATTTGTGGAAGACCGTTAGTATGTAGCATGGACTCTGAAGCTAGAGAACTTGAGTTTGAATCTCAGCTTTTCTACTTTTTTTTCCTAGTAATTTTATTTAATTTTTTACTGTTAAATTCTTAACCTACCTGGAATTTAGTTTGGTATAGGGAGTCATGTTTGGATCTAGCTGTTGATTCTTTTTAAATATAATTTTTAGTGATTTTTTTATTGTGATAAAATATACATAAGATTTATCATTTTAACCATTTTAATTTAGGTGTACAATTCAGTACATTCACAACTTTTCCACTTTTTAGCTGTGTTAGAGGTCAAATTATTTTACCTTTCTGTGTCTCCATTTCCTCTTCTGCAAGTGGGAATAATACTCCCATTAAATTGTTATGAGATTAAGACTTAATTCAGGCCGGGCGTGGTGGCTCACACTTATAATTCCAGCACTTTGGGAGGCCAAGGCAGGTGGATCACTTGAGGTCAGGAGTTCGAGACCAGCCTGGCCAACATGGTGAAACCCTGTCTCTACTAAAAATACAAAAAATTAGCTGGGTATAGTGGTGCATGCCTGTAGTCCCAGCTACTCAGGAGGCAGAGGCAGCATAATTGTTTGAACCTGGGCAGTAGAGGTTGCAGTGAGATAAGATCGTGCCACTGCACTCCAGCCTGGGCGACCAAGCTAGACTCTGTCTCAAAAAAAAAAAAAAAAAAGAGTCAATTCATAGGAAACACTTGATGTGTACAGGACAAAATAAGTGCTTAATAATAGTTGGTGGCCATGAGGATTTGTGGTACTGGCAGTACCCCATTTGCTAGTTAAGAAGCATTTTTGAGCCTGGTGCCATATGTCTGCCCCATACATATGCCTGTGTGGTCAACGTAATTGCCCGTTGAATCACAGTGGAGACCTCAAGAATTCTCATTGGTAACACTGGATAATTTTTTCACCATTTTTATGTCCACTTTAGCATGAGACTAATATACAGTTTGAACTTAAGGGGAGAAAAGAAGATTTTTTAACAGATTTATATTTCAAATTGTTTGCAAGGCAATTGATAATGAAAAGATAAAACCTACTTACTCTTCAAGTTCAAAGCATAATGCAAGAGGCTTGAAGAGGGTAGACTTCTGAATATATTCCATAAACAGTATCTCTTTTCAGAGCTTTTGAGAAAACCCTTGTTTAAAAAAAAGTGAGCAACAATCATTTGTTATTCATGAATTCTAGATGTGTAAATTGTGTGATCAAAATGAGAGGAAAAAGAGAAGTCTCAAGAGAATAAGCATTTTGTCTACATTTAAGTCTTTTGGAAATATGTTTGAAAATAATATACCCGTTAAATATATTTCCTTAAATTATTTAGATAAACTGTTTCTATTGTAGTTTCTGGTAAATAGTAATATGAAATGATTTCTATTTTATTGTCAACAACTTCATTACTTTTTAATTCAGCAAAAAGCTTCCAAATAGATCTGTTAAAAAGACTGCAGAAATCCTCTGAATTGAATAAACTATTTCTAGCCTTAAAATTCATGTTTCCACAATGGAATATACTATATTCAGCCACCATCACAAAAAATGTCTTTCTTATCAGTGCTGCCCTGGCTAAATGTGAACTTTAAAAATTGGAAAATCAGGCACTTTGTAGACAGTTCACTCTTTGTTTCATATTTTTGGGCTAAGGAAAGAAAATTGCCCAAGGAAGTATTTCTGGAAGGAGTCTAACTTTTCAGTCAACATAGTAGTTTAGCCTACAATATTTTTGTTGTTTTGGGAATTGATAGTGACCCTAAATATAACAAAAGAATATTGATTTCTAAAGCATGGATCACGTTTGGTTCCTAAAAAGTGAATGATAATGTAGCAGTTAAATTCTGCCCTGTGTTATACACAGTTGGTCGGGGTATCAGTAGAATGCCATCATTATTATTGAATTGTGTAATAAATACTTGGGGCAGAGTGCTATAGTGGAAATAAAACTACATTTTGGTTTAGGACTTTGCTTGTTCCAGCCCATGGCCTATAGAGCCTATAGAGCCAAGCCTTCACGTTTCAAGAAGTTGTGAGGGGAAAGAGACGGGCATTGGCCTCATGGTAGCAGCTGCTGGAAGGTTCTTTTCCTAGCTCATTTTCTTTCCTCATTTTTCACATTTTTCCAGGGTGACATCACATGTGGTCACTATTTATATGCATCTTCCAAGCCCGCATTTTAGCCAAGACATTTCTCATGGGCTCCAGCCCCACAATCTAGTGGTCAACATACTCTCTACTTGGTTGCTCCGTAGATACCCTAAGTCAAGGCATGAATATCTAAACTGATCGTGACTCTCCTCTCCCACCATCACCTCCAAACCTGTTTCTTTTCCTGCATTTCTTTTGAGCAACTAGCACGTTTCCAGTCATTCATCCACGTCAGAAAGCCCCAGATGCCGCCAGCTCTTCCTTTCTCCTCACTTTCAATGTTTAATGGAACACTAAGGTCTGTGAATTCTACCTCACAAATGTCTTCCCTGGCCATTCCTCCTTTCTGTGCCACCCATCTTCACCTTATTCCAGGCCTTCCTCATTTCTTACCTGGATCTTTATAATCATGGCCTCTAGAGCTGGCTCCATGGATCCCTACTGGCCATCAGTCCCATGTGCCTCAGCCATAATGCCAGTCACAGTTCTCAAAGAGTTCTTCCCTTCCTCCCTTCCTCATCCAGGCTGTGCCTGGTAATCTGGAGTGAATTTTCCACTCCATCCTGGCAGACTTCCAAATACTTATCCGGAGACTCAGCCTACAGCTCAATCCCTCTTTGAAGCCTTTCTCAACCTTTGCAGAGTTGAGATCTAACTATGCTGCTAAATGTAAGTCTAACTCTTCATACATTTTCTCTTGTTTACCTGTCTCCCCCTCCTGTCAGAGGCTGAGTTACTTGAGGTTGTGAATTGAGTCTTATTCATGTCTGTCTCTAATATCTAGCATGGTATGTCTCCTTTATAGCAGAAATCTATAAATGATTGAGTGAGTGAGCAGACGTGTGGGTGGTTTTTCCTGGGGTGGGAAGGGTTGGGAAGGTACCACATAGCCAGTGTGCGCCTCCCTTCAGCCTCTATGACTTTCTGATGAGCATGCTTACAGGTAGTGACTTCTTTTGACCCTTACCAGTTAGATACGCGCTCTGGGACCAGAGCTGCAGAATATAAACCAGTAGTTTTAAAAAGTTATTATTATCTCCATAAAGATTGGGTTTTTTATAGGCCAAGGTAACAAGGTTGAACACAACCAAGTGAACCCAGTGAATTATATTTATTTCAGTGAGGTGTCTGTGTGCACTGTGGCCATCCCAGAGGCCTTACTTTCAATTCATATCCACTGACTCAAGGAGGCTTTACTGCCACCCAGCACTCACACTGCCTTTGCCTTCTGTAGAGACTTTCCCACAGTCTGTTCACTACTTCATACTTTCTCCTGCACTTAAACCTGTAACATGTCTCCATCCCTGCCTCTCAGCTAACTGGGCTTGCAGGCAATTAGAAAGAGCTTCCCTGTGTACCTGCCACCACATCTTCTCAGTTGTCTGCATTTGCTGGCCAGTCTCCCTTGCTGTGGAGGAATTGTTGATGCACCTGGGAAGGCCATACCCTCCACTTGAAAGATCCGGTCCCCTCCCACCTTTTTTTTTTTTTTTTTTTTTTTTGAGACGGAGTCTCGCTCTGGCGCCCAGGCTGGAGTGCAGTGGGGCGGTCTCAGCTCACTGCAAGCTCCGCCTCCCAGGTTCATGCCATTCTCCTGCCTCAGCCTCCCGAGTAGCTGGGACTACAGGCGCCCACCACCACGCCCTGCTAATTGTTTTGTATTTTTAGTAGAGGCAGGGATTCATCTTGTTAGCCAGGATGGTCTTGATCTCCTGACCTTGTGATCCACCTGCCTCGGCCTCCCAAAGTGCTGGAATTACAGGCGTGAGCCACCGCACCCGGCCCCCTCCCACCTTTTTAAGGACATCACTCCATCAGTTGTCTCCTTTCTCTTCTGAATCGTCAGTTTTCCCCTGGCCACCAAGCTATTCCCATCAGCATACAAACATGCTGATTTCTTCCCCCATACCATGCCCCTCTCCAGCTTCCATTTATCTGCTCTCTTTTACCTTGACTTGCCTGAACTCATTAACTCATTCCTCTCCTTTCGGTCTCTCTCTTTGCAAAGTTTTAAAAGCTTTTAATTTTGGTAAAATATATACAACACAACATCCAACTTACCATCTCAACCTTTTTTTTTTTTTTGAGGTGAAGTCTCGCTCTGTCACTCAGGCTGGAGTGCAATGGCACTATCTCGGCTCACTGTAACCTCTGCCTCCTGGGTTCAAGCGATTCTCCTATCTCAGCCTCCCGAGTAGCTGGAATTATAGGCATATGCCACATGCCTGGCTAATATTTTTTTGTATTTTTGTAGAGATGGGGTTTCACCATGTTGGCCAGGCTGGTCTTGAACTCCTGACCTCAAGTGATCCACCTGCCTTGGTCTCCCAAAGTGCCGGGATTACAGGCATGAGCCACTGCGCCCGGCCCATCTCAACCATTCTTAAGTGTGCAATTCGGTAATGTCAGGTACATTTACATTATTGAGCCACCAATCTGCAGACTGTTTTCATCTTGCAAAACTGAAATTCTATACCCATTAAACATTAACACCTCATTTTTCCCTCCTCCAAGCCCCTGGCAACCACCCTTATACCTTCTTTCTCTGTAAATTTGACTACTCTGGGTAATCGTCCATTCTCTCCTGAACCCACCTTCATCAGGCTTTTGCTCCTACATTCTACCTCCACCGCTTTTCTCAGGGTCACCTGTGGCCTCCACTTGCTGGATCTGACAGTCATTTCTCAGTCTTTGGCTGATTTGACCCGGCAGCAACTATAGGAACAGTGGAGCACTCCCTCCTCTTTGAAACACTGTCTTCACTTGGTTTCCAGGGACCTTGCTGGCCTGTGTTTTCCTCCTTCCTCACAGACCACTCCCTCTTAGTCTTCTTCCTCTTCTTATCTCTATAGGTTGGAATGTCCCAGGGCTGAGTGCATGGCCCTATTCTCTAATCTTCACTCACTCCACTTTAGAGTTGATGTCTTTCCATGCCATTTATACTCTTACAGTTCCCAACATTTGTCCCCGAGGTCCAGCTGTGAACACTTCCTTACCTGCATATCTAATAGGTGTCTCAATATTTGCATCTCCAGAATGACTCTTGACCTGCCCCACAATATCTGCCATAGGCTTCCACATCTGAGGATGGCAACTCCGTTCTTCCAATTTCTGAGGACAAAATTGGGAATCATAATTGACTACTCTTTTTCTCTCAAACCCCCATCCAATCAGCAAATTCAGTTGGCTTTGCTTTCAAAAGATACAACCTGAATGTGACCACTTCTTGTCACTTCCACTCTGCCACTCAGGTCTAACTGCCATCTTACATTGCTTGGGTTGTCACCTCCTCCCTGGCCTCCCTGCCTGCCCTAGATTCCAAACACAAATCTAGCGAGAAGAGCCTATGAAAATGTGAGCCACCCTCTGCTCCAAGCCCTCCAGTGGCCAGGAAATGGCAGACTTTTACAGTGGCCGAAAGCTCTATGTGATTGCCTACTCCATGACCTCATTGGCCTCTCTTCCTGATTTTCTCACCCTTGTTCCCTCGCTGGAGTCACACAGCCTTCCCTGGTGTCCCTGCAGTATGCCACCCTGCTGCTACCTTAGAGCTTTTCTGCTCTCTGTCCCTCTGGGGAAAGGCTCAGCCCTTAAGGATCCCGTGCCTTCCTCTCTTCTTTCCGTCAGCTCTGCACTCAGCTGTCACCTTGGTTGCGAATTCTTCCCTGGTCACGCTGTTTAAAGTTGCCATGCCTCTCTTGCACTTCGTAGTTTTTTTTTCTTCTTATTTTTCTTTCTAGCACTTACCACCCTGTAACATGCCATACATGTTACTTGCCATTTGTGTTTGTGTCACCCCACTGGAGGGTGAGTTCTAGAGAGCGAGATTTCTTTGCCAGCGTTCGCTGGATTTGCCCACTGCTTAGAACTATTTCTGGCGCATAGTAGGTACACAACAAGTATTCCTTGAATGACTATAGAGAAGCAGCTTTCACAAAACAGAAAAGCGTAATTAATTGCCCACTTCAGCCTCCTAAACTATAGGCTTCATTTGAAATTTCAAGTTTTTATTTTATCCAAAAGAGAACAAAGCTGAATTAAACATTGCTTCAAACGATATCTTTGAATTGTTTCCAAGAAGGATGTATAGATGAAATTATAATTTAGGTTGCTATGGAGACATTTATACATATAAAATATTTATGACAAATATAGTATTTGTATTATATACAAGAAAATTACTATGGATTTGCAAATCCATTCATATAAAATTTATTTTCTTATGGGACATTAAATATATTACAGTAGCTTTGAATTTTCTGAATTATATTTACTTAAAAATGTCACTGGCAATATCTTTGAGGGTTACTTGTTTTGGATAAAACTTGTGGCAATAATTCCTCCTTTGACTTCTTCAGCAATATGTTAAAACTGGCACGGAACCTTTGAATAGCTTTTGAATTTTTACCTCGTTTGAAATTAAACAGTTACTGATGTAATTAATACCGTATGGTATAAATTTTGAATTCTGCATGATTTCTACTTCAGAATGATGCCTGCTGCCTTCATTCTACTTTATGTTTAACACAAGTATTTGGAAAACCTGAGTAGTGGTTATCTGGCTTAGTGGAACTATAAATTACTCCAGGTAAAAGGGAGGATTCATTTCTTTATCTTGGAAGTCTTTAAAAATATACTGATACATTTCCATCTCAAATTAGCAAGTCTCTTAGAGGGACAATAATTTCATCTTTGCTAACTGAAAATCTTACATGGCCTCATGCCAAAGATTATTTACTACACATTGTATCAAAATAAAAAAAGTTTGATATGCCACTAAAAGGCTTTTTTAAATAGGAGAGATCTAATCAATCACATACGTGAACGTGCTGCATATACTATAAAACCTCTAGATCTTCTTTAGCTTTGCAAGGGGGGTGGGTAGTTTTGGCTTTCCTTATGTTTTTATTTGTTATTTGTGAAGTATATAATAAAAGAAAATCTAAGAAATTGAGGATTATGGTTAACTGAAGTGTAATAGACTGTTTCACGGTATATTTGACTTCAAAAGCTTCCAGCAAAGAAAAATCCTGGAAAAAAACTTTCTGGTTTGGTCATTTTTATTATAAAAGGCTTTCTTTTTTCCAGCAAAGAACATTTCTTTTATGGTTAAGAGTTTCAATATTTATGTAATTAGCAACTCACAGCAGTGCCTTGTTTCATTCTTGATTCTAATCCTGGAATGATAACATACCAGCAAAGCAGCAGCTGTAGCGTCCACAGAGCCTACTTCTCTGCCTTTTTTCTGTCTCCCTGTAGAAAGAAGTCCACTCTCTTCTCTGATCCCAGTGTAGTAATGTAAATTTGGGCATGCAGAAGGTCAATGTTCCTTAGCATCCTTGGGATTCATTTTCTTTGCATTTCCCAAATTACTCACCTTGCAGCAGTTGTCAGATCCCTTAACTAGTAACTAGTTTTCTTCGAATTATGGTATCACATAGACTCTCTGTGGACTGGCGGGTAAGAGACTGTTACCAGCTGCTCAGCTTTAGTCAGGCAATAAGGTATTTGTTACACTTCAAATACTTAACCATGTGATTTAGTGAAAGGCCATTTGAGCTCTAAAGCCTCACAGTGGAAAGTTTCTGAGACCTCTGCCCTCCCTCTCACACCCCAGAGAATCCTTAGTCGCCTGCCTTCCTCTCATGCTATCTGCATGACTGCTGTTAGCCTGCTTGGCCAGGAAGATGGTCCGACACACATCCTGTTCACTGCCCAGGGTCTCAGGATCCCTGTCCTGAGCAGAGTCCCGAGCAGTGTTGTACCTGCCAGGAAGCCCTTTGGGCTCTTCTGCACCCCTGGGGACCAGTGTCACTACAGTAATCTGTACTCATGTTTATTCCCACAATTCTCTCTAGAATTTAAGTCATGAGCTGTGTGTCTCCCTTTCTGCACTCACAGAGTATCAGAGGAGGCCTGGTGTCCTAGTTATATTTCATTTTTCAATTGTCATTTGTTGAACTCCAGACACTGCTAACTGCTTTGCATGCATCATCTCACTTCTTCTTCCCAGCGTTTATAAGGTGCAAATGAACCAAGCACATATAGTTGGCCCTGTGATGAGTGAGGGAATAGATACCTTGATCATTGAATGGAGCTAGAGAAAACTGTTAGGTAAGTTGAGTACTAATTTAGTGGAAAGAGAAACCTTCAAACTAACTTACAGATTGTTCACTTATTGTACAGAACTATTATTTCTTTCTTTGTGTCTCATGGAACCCAGTAATAGCTAACATAATAATGATAGCAGTTATTCTTAGAGTGCTTCACTCTGTGGCAGGTACTGCTCTAAGGGCTTTACATGTATCATTCCATTCAGTCCTTTCACTAATTCAGTGGAGCCAGTACTATTAATGTCCTCATATTACAGATGCAGAAATTGAGGCATAGAGAAATTAAGTAATTACTTCCAAGTTCATGCAGCTAAGTGGTGGGACCAGAATTTGAACTCAAGCTGTCTGACATGAGGACCTGGAACCAGGCTGGGTTTTCAGCAAGAAAGGACAGTGTCCATCTTGGGCTAGGTGGAAACATGGCACTGAAGACATGGGCTCTTTATTCTGGAGAAAATATTAGGGACCTGGTCAATGCTCACTTGCTTTTAGTAATAAATATTCAATTCAAGGAATATTTATTAAGCTCTTACTGTACAACAATGAACAAAGATCCTAATCTTCATGGAGTTTACATTCTGGGAGGGGAAGAGAGAAAATTCACATCTATCTACATGACTAAATTGCATTGCTATGTTAGAAGATTATTTATGTGCTAAGATAAAAAGAAAATGTAGAACAGAGGAAGAAGGTTAAGATGGTTATGAAAGAAGTTTTAAGGAGATGATCAGGGAAGACCTCATGGTTCATAGTGGAGAATTGTTGATCACATTTCTGTTATTTGACCTGAATTCTTTGTTGATCTCTTAAGAGATGCAGGCTGAGATCTTGACTCACTCAAAACTTGTAGGGAACTGCTTAATGTTTCTGCCCATTTAACCCTGGAAGCGTTGGGTTGTTTGGTCTGCAGAGTCAGGGGTGAGTCAGCCCATGGGTTCTGCTTTATTGGCTGGGTAGCACTCCCTTACTGCAGGGCAGTTCTGAATGTGTGCCCCATAGGTGCTGAGTCATGGGGCTGGGTGGGGTGTCTAGAGGAGTGGGAAGTGAGGGTCAGACACCGAGGACATTGCGGAGCTGAGAGAGGAAGTTCATGATGGGTAGAAAGATGTAGCTGAGATTCTTCTAGAGAGACCCTTGCCTGCCTAGGTGAAGATAGGGATGGATTGTCCAAAGAGGGCAGATGACCCTAGATCCTACCTCTACCTGAGGACTATCTTCACCAAGGCTGTGGTCCCAGGAAGAGCAGCAGGTGGGTGGAGATAACAGAGCAGCCCCCTCAGTACTGGGAAAACAGCAGGTTCCATGCACTTTTGTGGTGGGCCAGGGCTTTAGATGAGTAAGTGACAGATTCACCTTTTACCCGGTTATTGAGACATCACGATGAATGTTAAGATTCTGAAATTAAATTTCCACGATAACATGTTTATGGTGTCATTTGGTCTTCCTCTGTGGAACTGGTAATGATTTTGACTTTCAAGATGAGATCTTCTCTTCTGACCATAAAACAAGATGTTGCAAACGAGGTTCCCAGCTGTCCTGGTCTGTCGGCATGGCTGCTCGATGGCTCTGGTGGCTGGTAACTCAGGATGTTGTTGCTGGAGAGCGGGGAACTCATCCAGATCCTCCTGAGACACCACTTTCCTTTTTCATACAAAAACAACACCGTGCTTCCAATCGTGCTGACTGCACACCAGATTCCATTGACTGTTTTTCTACCCTACCCTGCTTATTTTTATTCATCTGGCTACTTTATTTTAGGGATTTGCAAAGCTTGTCTTGGCAGTGGTGACTCTTATTGTTTTATTTCTGGTTGCTCGGCTTTCATGTGAATGCTTCCATTAAGAGGCGGACGTGGGGAGGACGTGGTTCTGGGGTTCCGGTTTGCTGCCTAGGTATGTTTGCACAGACAGAGCTGTGGCGGCCCAGCTCCGCACTGCAGAGCCAGACCTAGGCTGGGATTCCAGCAGGAAAGGACAATGCCCATTGTGGGTTGGATGGAGGATACGTGGCACTAAAGACATGTGCTCTTCTTTCTGGAGAAAATATTAGGGACCTGGCCAGAGGTCACTTACTTTTAGCACAGAGCTATAGAATCTTTTTAATGCCTGGTGATCAGGCATCCGAAATGGGTCAGTCATTTTTTTTTTTCTTCTACAAGCTATACCCATACGAACAACTGATGTTGCCTGTATGCAGTTCTATGAGGCAGAATCAGTAGATTCAAGACAGGACTTTGGTGTCATACAAACCTGGATTAGTTCTTGGCTCTGCCACTTACTAACTCTGTGTCCTTGGGCAAGTTACCTAATCTCTCTGGTCTTTAGTGCCTGCATGTGATTGGGAATTGTAACAGCACCTGCCTCACTAGGTTGTGATGAGGATTACGTGAGGAAAAAAACCCACACATTTTCTGTGATCATGGACAACTCAAAATATGCAAAACTCCATTCCAGGTCAGATTCTTGTTGCTCTGATTGTATCAGAAACTAGCTGAGGAGTTCAGAGTAAGAATCTAACCTAGCAATGCTTAATTCCGGATTGGGTAAGATTTTATTTCCCAAATTAGGTTATTTCTCAGGTACTAGCCTGGTATCCAAATCAGACCCTTTCTGGGAACTACCTCTGCTCTTAGGAGAGCAGCATCTGCGGAGGCTTGGTTTAGGTGGAGAAAGCAGAAATAGGTTGTGTCATCTGCTCACCTGGCTTTCCCATAGCACAGTGGGAATCAACTGGACATCTGAAGAATCCTGATATCCAAGTCATGCTCTGAAGTTTCTGGCTATGAACCCCAGGCTTTAGGATGTTAAAAAAAAACTCTCCAAGTGATTGCAGTGTGCCAAGAAGTCTGAGAAACAATACATAGATAGCTCATAAGCCGATTCACTAACACCTCTATATAAGCATATTTATAATAGAATTAGAGCAATAAATAACAAAGACAAACACAAATTCTTTATCTGCTTGTATCTCTAGCTTTTAAAAGCTTACTTATCTTTCTGTCACTCAGACCCTACTGTACCTTTTCACAGCCCCTTGCCCATTTGCCCCCTCTTACTTGGTTGCCATTCAAGACAAAGATACTAGTTGCCTTTTTAACATTTTCCTGTTGTCTATGAGCTCTTATTCTTTCTGTCTTTCCTGAGGGGGAGAACCTTCATTATTCACAACTTGATGTATCTGTCATTGTTAGTGGTGCTTTTGGCATGGCTCTGCCCTGTCAAAGGCAGAGTTAGGAATGCTCTTATCTCTCTGTGAACCATGAACGGACTGCCCTCTCATGTCTTTAATTCAACTAAGTCCTAGATTCATTCCTTCCTTTCTCTCTTTTTCTCCCCCCTTTAAAGAGGGACCAGACGCTCTTTTATTTCTTGGTTATCAGGACAGAAAAATTTTTGAACATGTACGTGTATCTTTCGCTCCCACTGTTTGTAAAGGGGTTATCTATTCTGGATTATCAGAGTCAAAACATCTTGATCCAGACTCACTTCCCCTTCCCTTCTAGGTATCTTCCCCAGGGTGGGTTCTCAAAGACACAAGATGATTTCCACATCAGCCTAAGCAAAGCATCAAAAAGCAAACATGCCCATTTTTTTTGCACCCTCTTCCTCTCTTCTGTTAACAAAGTTGAGGATTAAATGATACTCAGAGAAAAAGCAAGTCATATATTTGGAAACCTATTAATCAAAATAGAGCGTTTATGTAAGGTTAATATAATCAGCAATTCGAGCCAAGCTTCATGTTGTTACTTCTAGAATTAAGCCCATCAGCTGACCTATTTTTTTCAGTACTTTCCTTTTTTATCCATGATTTTCATCACTTTCTTACCTTCTGGGCTTAAACAAAGACCATGTCGACTTCATTTTGGTTGAATTTTGGACACATAAAAGTGCAGTGAAGATTTAATTGCTGTATCTTCCTGATAATAAAGCTGGTCTTGCTTGGCATTATTCCATGGAGAAAGAGTGGTCTTGTGTGGGGAGCTCTATCCATCTTTAGCGTTGGGCACGTAAGTGACAGAAGCTTTCAGAGCCTTAGTTTTGTCATCTTTAGGTTGGTGGGGCTACTGCTGCTGCGTTCAGTGGTTTAAATGAGGTGCCAGATGTGAAGCTCCAGTGTCAGGCATGCTTGAATTGGTCAATGCATGGTAAACTTTGCCAACTGTCATTCATCTACCTTCTCCCAAATGCCTAGCTCTTTATTTGTACCATTTTTAAAGCACAATTAGAGCATCCTGCCTTATGTTTCATTCTGGGTTTGCCTCATCTTACTTTTCCAAATTTAAACTCCTTGAAAGTAGGCTTGAAGTACTTTTCCATTTCTGTGGATACCCCATCCTTAGTGTACACTGAGGATGCATACATAATTGCAGGGAGTGAACTAAACTGAACAAAAAAAAAGAGGAAAGCTTTTGTTTTTCTGTTTTGCAGTTTTGTTTTAACTTGGGTGATGCTGATCTGGGCAACTGTTTTTGTATAGCCAGTGATAGTGTCTAAGCTGTGTGTAGATTTTGTAATATAGTTTCATCCTTGTTGTTGTAGAAATTGTAACACAAACCCGAGACAACAGGGGACCCATTGCATAGGTGAATTCTCACTAACTCAGCGGACAGGGTGGTCTGCCTGTTTGTCCAGCAGTGTAGGCCTGGGCATGGCAGAAGCCCACTGTTACCTTATAACTTTATGAATGTATAATGTGTAGCCTGGCTCCTTTCAGAAAGGAATCCTAAAAAAGTACATCTAGAATAGCATAATTAAAGACAAGAATTAAAATAGATCAGACACAACTTAAAATAATGGGAAAATGAAGGCTTTACCAGGTAAACCTCCTTTTCCTTTCAGCTAGCAGGACTAATCTCATCCCTTGAGAGGCTCTGACCAGCTCTTAGCACAGCTGCTTCTGGGATGCAGTCAGACAGCCAGGGAAGAAATTACTTGGAAGGAAAAATGCCAGAGTTTCCCTCAAACCTGGAGATTGTGGAGGAAAAGATAAGAAGGGGGGAGAGCAAATATAATCTGTATTGTAAATAGTAATGAAAATACCAGACTGATACACTAATTAGTGCAATATTCTAGCATGTTTTTAGCAAATTGTTATTAATGATGCCATTAGTAAGTTTAGCTCAGAATTGAATATTAGCTGAATTTGTAAGTCATTTTGTAATTTATTTGTCTTAGCATTACATTTTTCCCAAGTTTGAAAACAGAACACTTTTAAAATTCAGATTATATGATGGGATATATATTCTACAGTGAAATGTCAAATTCATTAAAATAATGTGCCAATATTTAATTACAGTGTTGGTGGGTTTATATTTTATAACTTCTTGTGATATTTAACTGCTGCTATTAATTATGATGATGAAACAAAATTTCTTGGGTTTTGAATATTTTTGACTTAAAATATTTGACTTCAGAATAAATTTGACTTATTCATATAAATCTTAGCTTTGAAAAGAATGTTAGAACTCATCAGTTTTATATACTTTAGTATTACCTATTCAGGAACAGAGGTCTAGAAAATTGAGTAACTTTCTCAAACATCTCAGGTGGTTGCAGATTTAGAACTAGTCTTCCGCTCTCAGGTTAGAGTGGTTTCTGTTATTAATTTTATGTCCCACTGTCCTTTAAAAGGTTCGTAGCTATGTGACGGTATTTCTACAAAAATACTATTTTCTTCTTGCTTAAACAAACATTAGTGACACTGAAATCACAGAAACACTCTCGTTACCTAAAATACTTCTTGAAATATCCTACGCACATGTATTCTGTATCTTTTTCATTCAGTTAGATAGTGTAGTTCTAGCAATTCTCAAGAAAGGTAAAGTTTGGAATGTAAACTGGACCCTCAGTGGAACTTTCTTTGAGTTGATCCTGAAGGAAACGACACATATAAGTTTCCTGGGCAAACCTCCAGCACTGTAGCACATCAAGATCACTATGTCTTAGTAAAGTGTTTCAAAAAGAAAGAACACAAGAGACTTCTGGAATTCTTTTCTATTTAGATTCTAAACATTCATGAAAGGAGGGTTGCTTCAATTTTTTTCTTAATTTAATATGAGGAACTTCACAGTTTGCTCTTGCCTCTTAATTCTTTTTAAGTGAAATGAAATTCTTTGTGTAGAGAAGGAGTAAGAATGCTGATGGGAGAATGAGACAGAGATGTGTATACACACAATTACATATGTTATCATAATATGTATATATTATGTATCACAATGAAATAAGCAATGCATTGATATCTCTAAAGGCACAGAAGTATCTACAGTGAGAAGTCTTCCTCCCATTCACTCCTGTCCTCCTAGCCAGAGATCCTCTCTCCAGAAACAACCACTTTAAACAGTTTCTTGTGTAGCTTTTCAGACACAATCTACTTATATTTAAATAATTATGTAAATATTCATTAAAACCCACAAATACTATATGCACTGTCCTGCAACTGTTTTTTTTTTAAACATTTATAATCTATTTTGAAGTTTGTTTTTTATCAGCACATATAGAGCTGCTTCATTCATTTTTATGGCTGCATAGTATTAGTATTCCATTATGGAATATAATGTTTAATGTTATATTCAATCACACAAAATAGAATTAATATTATATTAATATTGATTGATTTAATTTTAGCATATTTATGATGTTTGTTAATGGTATATTAATACTTAACCAGTCCTCTATTTTATTTGCTTTCCATCTTTTGCTATTTGAAACCATACTGGCTGGGCGCGGCGGCTCACGCCTGTAATCCCAGCACTTTGGGAGGCCGAGGTGGGCAGATCACCTGAGGTCCGGGGTTTAAGACCAGCCTGGCCAACATGGTGAAACCCCATCTGTACTAAAAATACAAAAATTAGCTGGACGTGATGGTGAATGCCTGTAGTCCCAGCTACTCAGGGGGCTGAGGCAGGAGAATTGCTTGAATCCGGGAGATGGAGGTTGCAGTGAGCTGAGATCACACCACTGCACTCCAGCCTGGGTGACAAAGTGAGACTCCAACTCAAAAAAAAAACCATGCTAAAAAATATGTCATTTGCATATGCATAAGAATATCTGTAGATAAGAAAGACTGCTAGGTTAAAGTGTATGTGCATTTGTAGTATTTACAGATATTACCAAAAAATGTCCTTCATTTACATCACCACGGCCTCAGCATTACAATGTGTTTATCAGATTTTTTTATATTCACTATTCTAATAGATGAAAAATACTATCCCATTTAGTTGTAATTTGTGTCACTCTAATTTGAGTGTGGTTGATCCTTTTTTTCATATGATTAAGAGCCATTCGTATATCATTTTCTGTGAGCCATCTGTTCATATCTATTTTTCTTTTCTTGTTTATGATTCGTCTTATTTCTGTCAACTGTAGAAGCTCTTTCTGTGTATAAAAAATTTGCCTATTAGGTTTAGGAATTGTAGAACTTTCCATCCTCCTCCATTCCTTGATTGTCATATATGTTTATGGTGAAGTTTTTGTTTTAAAATGCCATACTTTTTTGTGCGTGTTGAATTTGGCACTCTCGCTTTATACTATTCATAAAAAGCCTTCCCCATTCTGAGATTGTAAACACAACCCATGCTGTCCTGGTGCTATTACAGCTTCCCTTTTCACAATAGATCTCTGATTCATCTAGAGTTTATTGAGATAAAAGGTGCAAGATAGGTAGTCATCTTTTTTTTTTTTTCCGTTTTAAATGGCTATCCAGTTTTCTCAGACTACTGGCCTTGTGTCTTTTCCCTGTTGATTTGAAATGCCACCTTTATTGCACACTTCAGTGGTTCCCAACCTTTTTGGCACCAGGGACCAGTTTTGTGGAAGACAGCTTTTCCCCAGACTGGGGTGGGGGATGGTTTCAGGATGACTGAAGCGCATTACTTTATTGTACACTTTATTTCTGTTATTACTACATTGTAATATATAATGAAATAATTATATAACTCACCATAATACAGAATCAATGGCAACCCTGACCTTGTTTTCCTGCTCTAGACGGTCCCATCTGAGGGGGATGGGAGACAGTGACAGATCATCAGACATTAGATTCTAACAAGGAGCACGCAACCTAGGTCTCTTGCATGCACAGTTCACAATAGGGTTCATGCTCCTATGAGAATCAATGCCCCAGCTGATCTGACAGGAGGTGGAGCTCAGGCAGTAATGTGAGCAGTGGGGAGTGGCTGTAAATACAGATGAAGTTTCACTTGCCAGCCTGACGCTCACCTCCTGCTGTGCAGACCTGTACCAGTCTAGTCCGTGGCCTTGATTTCCATATGTATGCCTCTTGACCCATTTCCCGTCTTCGTAATTCATGCCATTGACCTTCCCATCTATCCACCACACTGCTCTATGATGTGTTTTTAATATCCAGGAGAGCTCATCCTCTCAGGGCTCTTCTTTGTTGAGAAATACTTCGCTATTTTCACATTATTTTACCATGAGATCTTTAGAATCAACTTGTGCAATGACCCCAACAATTTTTTTAAAATTCTGGAAGTATTTTTTTGTTTAAATTGGAAGTGCCTTAAATTATATAGATATAATTGAGATAATTGTCATCGCCTTTTAAAATTTTGCCTTAGTAGCATTTTAAAGTTTTCTTCATATAAATTTTGCATATTCCTTAAGATTTGCTGGGGATTTTGCCCTTTTGCTATTATCATAAATTATATCTCTTCTTTTGTGTCATTTTGCTGGTGTGTGTAAAGTATATAAAATATCCCTTAATAAGGTTGTTTAAAAATTAATACCACATGCCTTTTACATATCCTTGAAGATGATCGTATATCATTTCACTTTGGTTTATTTACAAGGTGAATTGTTTTGATAGTGTAAGATTCTTGTATTCTCTATGAACCCATAAAAAAGGATGATTTTATGTTCTTTGCAGGGACATGGATGAAGCTGGAAACCATCATTCTCAAAATTATTCCTTAAAAGTTTGTTAGAATTCACCCTCTGAAGCTATCTCATCCTGATTTTGCTTATTTGTATATTTATTTATTGGAGGGAAGGTGGCTGTTTAACATTTATTTCATCTATGATATTGACATATTTACATTTTCTGTGTTTTCTCTGGCTAAGGTGTGGTTCCTTAAGTATATGTTACACATTATTTACTGAAAATCTTCAGTTACTGTTTCAGTCTCTTCTGATACAGGGTGAGGTTATCTCTTATTGTTGAGTTGTTTTCAAAAGTGGTGGTTCTTTCCTTATATTCTATGTTTTATGGAATTTGACAATCATGTCTCCCATTCATTTAGATATTAAGATATTAAGGACTATTGCCTAATCTTATCATTGGGATGGTAATACTGTAGGCCGTACTGTATGATTACACTGCTCTGGGGACTGTGATTGCTTTCTTTGGTACATTTGCCCAGTGGTGTCCAGTTTTACTGCTGATTGTGCTTCATAGTGTCAGTTCTTAATAGATACAATTTATCTCAGTCTTATATATTATAGGCTCTCAGTAATTCTAGTGAATAAAATACTTGGTTATTGTCTGTTATGGGTTCATCTGTAAAGGATGTAAAAGACATGTTCCTACAAAAATTAGCCAGGCATGGTGGTGCATGCCTGTAGTCCCAGCTACTGGGGAGGCTGAGGTAGGAGGATCACCTGAGCCTGGGAGGTTGAGATTGCAGTGAGCTGAAATTGTGCCACTGCAGTCTGGTATAGGCAACCAAGTGAGATCCTGTCTCAAAAAAAAAAGAAAAAAATTGAATTAATAATTGTGGTACATATATGTATTCAGTTACGTTAAAGGATAGCATTTTACATACTTGTCTGGTAGAATGAGTTGGAAATAATTTTTAGATACAGTAAAAAGTTCTTTAGAGAGCTAAAAAGTTTTAGCGGTATTTTTGCTTTTCCAAATCCCACATGTCCCAGAATTTGTAAAGGAAATAGAAAAAGGAAGTAGAAATCTCAATGCTGTAGTAACAGAGGTGCAAAAAAAAAAAATGATGATGTTGGTCAAATTGTATCACGTTAAGAAAAACAGTGTTTGTCGTTAATAAAAGTGTATTGATTTTGTTCAGATTTTATTGAGAAAATATTCTCTCCTTTTCTTATAGATTTATCTAAAAACAGACTGATTGAAGTTCCAATGGAATTGTGCCATTTTGTATCACTGGAAATTCTTAATCTGTATCACAACTGTATCAGAGTCATTCCTGAGGCCATCGTTAATCTGCAGATGCTGACTTACCTGAACTTGAGGTAGGTTAAACATAAAAGTTGTAATCAAATTCAATGGAAGAAATAAAAAACTTATGCTTTCGTTTCTATCCGTTTTTTTCCCCTTTTTGCAATTCTTGATTTTTCTTTGATGTAGATCACACACAGATGTTTTAAGTAATAACTTTTCTAATAAATTTGTGATGTTGTTAATACTGTTCTTGGTGCTAGACTTCCCTGAGTGTCAATATGACAAGGTTTTTTAAAAAAATGATTTATATCATTTATTCTCTTTGTCTAATTAGTATTTGTAAGGTTGTAGTTATATTGTCTTGAAGTATCATGTAGATTTTGGAGGAGGAAGTATAAAGCAAGTGAAAAAAAGTTTGGTTGTTAGGACAAACAAGGAGCAAAAAAAAAAAAAAAAAAAAAAAATGAGAAAGCCTGGGTGATCTTTGGCAATTAATTATTGGTAACATTGGACTTTGCTACCTAGTACTAATTGAGCCCATTCACTTTAAGCCTTCTTAAGAAAGTTGAGGAGCACTGAACAACTCTAGCCAGATACAAAGTTTGCTATCTATCTTTACATCCCACTAACTTAGGTCAGTGTTTGCTGAGCATGGTTTAGTAATGTGCATTGATTGATTATGCACAACATGGTATCATGTATTAATGCCCCTGAGTAGCTCTGATATTAAGAAAATCAGTTACTTTAAGGCCTTGGTTTTAGACTTTGCAGCTAGGTTCTCTGGTCAAATTCTAAATCCTTTCCCCATATCTGGGATGTCAGGAGAGAGAGGGAAGCTGTTTCATCAAATCTATCTTTACCGTGAATACAAGATCCCCAGTTGCAAGCCTGAATGTAGCCTTTACTCATGTCAGTTGCATCATGTTGGTGTGCAAAGGGGAGCAAGGCTTGTGTTGAATAACAGATATACCCAACATCAAAGTTCAGAAAGTTCAATGAACCAGGTATAATGTCAGTGGTTTTTTAGTTTTGATTTTAGTTTTGATTTAGTTGGCTACTAAAAATTAGTGGTTTTCTCTTTTTTTCTTTGCAGTCAAAAATGAGTTTTTGGCTGGGTGTGGTGGCTCACGCCTGTAATCCCAGCACTTTGAGAGGCCGAGGCGGGTAGATCGCCTGTCAGGAGTTCAAGACCAGCCTGGCCAACATGGTGGAACCTCGTCTCTGCTAAAAATACAAAATTAGCTGGGCGTGGTGGCTCACGCCTGTAATCCCAACACTCTGGGAGGCCGAGGCAGGCAGATCCCTTGAGCCCAGGAGTTAGTGACCAGCCTGGGCAACATGTTGAAACCCCATCCCTATTAAAAAAAAAAAAAAATACAAAAAGTAGCCGGTCGTGGTGGCGTGTGCCTGTAGTCCCAGCTACTCGGGAGGCTGAGGTGAGAGGGCCTGGGAGGTTGAAGCTGCGGTGAGCCGTGATTGTGCTACTGCATTCCAGCCTGGGCAACAGAACGAGACCCTGTCTCAAAATAAAGAAAGAAAGAAATAAAATAAAATAAAAATAGTAATGAGAGTAATCTTTAAAGTAATCAGAAAGCTGGTCCTCTTGTGTTATTCAGTTACAAGGCCTTTAATTCCTATTTGATTACTGGGTAGAGTTGAAACATGTCTTCTAGGAATTGGACCCTTGAAATTGAGATATTTTTCAGATTTGATGTTGAATGCAATATAGCTTTTGCCTAAAAGATTTATTAGTATCTGTGAAACAGTAACTGTCACATTTGTTTACTTCCAAATATGTAATTGTATCTAGAAAATACCAGTGGCATCTAATAAAATTGTTTTGAAGTCTTCTCAGATGTTGAGTAGTATCATCCACATGGTAGTGTTGTCTGTATGAGTTCTTCCTGTCCACAAACTACCATCCCACTCCCAGCCATCCCCAAGCCTGGTAAGCAGGAGGAACTCAGAATATCGTGCCTGTGTGTGATCACAATGTGATGTCTCCTCCACAACAACCAGGGTTAGCCACGGTGGCCTTTTCACGTCTTTTCAGCTCCTCCTGGATATTATTAAGTTAGCAAAATAAAATATGTATTTTGTTGGGTATGGTGAAGGGTCGTAGTGGACTTCGTTGACTTTTGACCTTTGGGGAGAGACTGCCAATCCCCTCACTTGAAAAGGACACAGAGACTTAGGATGCTGCAAACACACCGCTTTGTAGAAGAGCTAATCTAGTGTTTTTTCTGCAGTAGTTATAAATGGGATAGTTTGGCAAAGAAAAAACTTATATATCCAAGATAGAAGTATATAATCAATGCAGGACATTATCATTAATTTTGATGTATGGAGAAGTTGGTGTGAATTTCTTAAAGTTAAACAAACTGTAAATTGCTTTTGAGCTCACACTTAAGGTAGGCGATATCAAGTATAGTATGATCTGAAAGAGCTTTAACAAATAGGCAAGTTCATCTGATTTTATAAACAAGTACCCTAAAATACTTTCTTTTCTGTAGCACTTAGAAATTTTCCTCTTATTTCTATTAACTGAAAATAAAGACTTGTTAGATAAAATAGTGCCAAGAAGCTGGTTTTCAAATTTTCACAGATTTTGTCTGTCTATACTTAAAATCAACATGATCTCACTGTATTTAGATTTTTTTCTCCTCTCAATAAATTGCGTGTAGAAATTACTAATTTTGTATATTCCAAAGTAGGAGAGATGCCATATGAAGCTACTTTAAATTCATGGGAAACATTCAAAATTGATTACACCCTCTGGGGCATATTGTGTATTTCAGCTGAGTAAACAGCCATAAATATTTGATAGTGATGGTGATGATAATGATGATGACGATGATGGTGGTGGTGGTGGTGATATGTCACTGCCTAACCAGCTTCTTGGCTGATATGTTGTCTTTAAATGTCAAAAGGCTGCTTGTTGCCAACAACCTCTAGTCCTAAACTAGAGATAAATTGAATTAGCACATGAAAAACATCCTTACTGTGAAATGCAGTTAAAAACACTTACATATTTTTCACATTTTCTCACATGATAGAAATGTTATGTTTGTGGAAAATATTAATTTATTGCTGTTTATGTAGCCTGTGTTTGAAGGATCTGGGCTTTTAATCTTTGCCTCTTGGTGTTCACAACAAAAGGTTATGTTAGTTTAGTATATGTGCCACTGTGTCTTTTCCTGTTATAAAGTGTCTTAATCCAAGAAATGTGGCCAAGAACAATAAAAATGATTAAGCAAGATTTGTTCCTATAGAGGAACCAACACTTTGAACCTGAGTTACACAGGAAAGCCTCACAAAGTTTAAAATCTATTTTAAGATGCTGGAGAGTTTGTTGTTGATGAGCCTCATGAAGAAAATGTGCCGCAGGAAAATAAAATAACCCAGACTAGCAAAACTCTTGGCAAAGTAGGAGTGTTGTGAATCTAAGAATAGGGACGTTGGTTAAAAAGTCTCATTTCAAGGTTAGCGGCTGCCAAGAAATGAAAGTTCTGTATAGTATTTGATCATATTGCTTCCAGAACTCTTGGTGAGTGCTTTTACTTTTCTAGGGTGAAATACACCCAGCTAGGCCTGGTTTATTCATTAGAAGCCCCAACCTCTCCCAACCTACTAGGAGTGAGTTCTGAAGCATTGCCTATAAAGAACAGGGCCGTCTCTTGAACAAAATGTTATCACACCATAAAAGGAATCTGTTTTGGCTGCTTTCTCTGCAGCCTGGCATTCATTTTGGCTGCTGAACAATGTGCAGAAAGAGCCAGCTTCCTGATGGTCCTATAACCCGTATCCCCACATTCCTCTGGGAGTCACACTGAGAAGTCATCTTGGATTGGGACAAGCGTCTTGCATGCTAGGGTTGCCTTAGAAAACACAGACTTTATATTTTTTGTTGTTGTGAACTAAAAATTAAATTTAACTACATTTCTTCTTACTTGTAGAAGAAATGTCTTCTCTACTTGCACTGACAATTCTAAAGAAAGTCTCAATTGTAGGCTAGTGTTTCTTCTCTCTAAAAAATGAAAAAATTGATGATGTCTTCCTAAACTGGAAAGGAGGAGGAGTTTTGTTCAATTCAATAAAAATATGTATCCCACATTCTTTCATGAAGATCTTACCTCATTCAAAGGGAAAATGAGAAAACTTTAATATATATATTAATGTCTATATTTTCGAGCTGGTTTTGGTAGCCAGGTTTTGTTTTGTGAAATGACAGATCAGCAGAAAGACACTAAAACCACCATGAACTGAACTGGAGTTTGAAAGTGAACTGACTTAAAATTTGAAAATCTTTTTCACAGGATAGCAGAGTTGGAAGAGGCCATTGGAGTCATCCAGTGCATGTGCATGGCCAACCATGTGGAGTTTAAGCTTTGCTTTTCTAGTGCTCACTGGGCATCTATTTTCAAGGTGGAACCTGTAGCCAGTGGTCCCTAAAATTATTAATGTGTTTATAAATTATTGTGCCTGTAAAATTATGTCCATTGCCATTGGTAGCTGACAGGCTTTATTAAGTGTGAATGAGTGAATGATTGGCTGTTTCTTATCAGATTGAATTCCTTTTAGGATAGTTCATATTTGGCATAACTTCCAAAGAGGATTTTCCCATTATTACATATCACCTGATCATAGCTGTTGTTTCGGATCAGTGTGCGTATTGAAAAAAAGAACAGAGAGACACAAAAGGGATATTATGACTTTGATAACTAGAGTACTGTCAGAATGTGTTGGTTTTGTTTTCAGTTCTGTTTCTGGTCTTAATAGAGTTGTTAAGATCTTTGTGCAGCAGGTTAGTGCTCTCGAACTGAGGTAAATACCCACTCCTAATTCAATTATATATATTTTTTGTTTATAGCATTGTTAAAGTTTATTCTGCCAGCCCCAAATGAACAAGTTCCAAATTGCATTTATTTGTCTAATGAAACAGATAAAAAGCACTGTGAAACATCGCCATTTCATCAATAATCAACTTACTGTATATCCTCTAAGAACACCCCACTTTACCAAGTCCTATAACAAGTGCTGTAGAGAAAAAGAGAATTTTTTTTTTTTTTTTTTTTTTTAAAGAACATACATATATGAAAGGTGTGGATTTTGGGGATCATCACCACCAACACTTTTTCTCTGCCTTGCCTTGCCGTGCCTTGCCGTGCCCCTGCCCCTGCCCCTGCCCCTGCCCCTGCCTTTGCCTTTTTCTTTCCTTTCTCTTCCTTTTTTTTTTTTTTTTTTTGAGATAGGGTCTTGCTCTGTTGCTCAGGCTAGAGTGCAGTGGTGTGATCACAGCTTACTGCAGCCTCGATGTCCCTGGGCTCAGGTGACCTTTCCATGTCAGCCTCACTAGTAGCTGGGACTACAGACGTGCGCCACCATGCCCAGCTGATTTTTTTTTTTTTTTTTTTTTTTTTTTTGTAGAGATGGAATTTTGCTATGTTGTCCGGCTGGTTTCGAACTCCTGGGCTCAAGTGATCTGCCTGCCTTGGCCTCCCAAGGTGTTAGAATTACAGATGCGAGCCACTGTGCCCAGCCACCACTACTTCTTAATAGCTAAATAGGATTTAAGATTTAACCGTCACACCATCAGATCTGAGCCCTTCAACAACCCTTAACTTTGGATAGGAAATAGGAAAGTGGTTTATCCCTAGGCTACACTATTTCATAATTAATAGAAATGAATGAGATATATTTCTTTGACATTTTATAGGTCACTAAGCACTTTCAACTCTGTTACCTTGTTGAACATGATATCTATTGCATTCCATGCCCCTTAGGACAGTTTCATAATTGTGAAGATAGTTGTTAGGGATTTTCCAAGGGAACAACATAAGTATTTAAACAAGGAAGGCCTTTTTATTTTTAAAATTTCTACTGTAGCTATAATTGGTTCCCATTTTTATTTCTAATACTATCAATTTGTGCATTCTTTTTATCCACTTTTATGGAAGATGGTGTGTTTCAATAACTTTTTTTTGACTTAGCTTTTGATTTTGGATATTTTGCTCATGGATTTCTAGTGATTTTTTCTTTTCTTACAGCAGCATTTAAGTCCACAATTTCCCGGTGCATAGTGCTTTAGCTGACTCCTAAAAGTTTTGCGGTGCAGTGGTTTTTAATCACTCCCAGTCTTTTCCAGTATTACTTCTGTGGTTTGTGAGTGTTACATTTCTTTTTTATTTTCATTTTTGGTGGGGGGCAGGGTCTTGCTCTGTCACCCAGGCTGGAGTGCAGTGGTGCGATTATGGCTCACTTGACTTCCAAGGCTTAAGCTATCCTCCCACCTTAGCCTCCCCAGTAGCTGGGACTACAGGCATGCACCACCATGCCCAGCTAATTTTTAAATTTTTTTATAGAGATGGAGTCTCGCTCTGTGGCCTAGGCTGGTCTCAAACCCTGGACACAAGTGATCCACCCACCTCAGACTCCCAAAGTGCTTGGATTGCAGGTGTGAGCCACCACACCTGGGCTAAATATTTATAGAACAGTTTTTAAAGTTATCTTTAAAAGTTTACTTTTAATTTAGTTATATTGTGTCAGAGAATATTTTCTGTTTGAAATAGATTCATTAGATTCGTCAAGTTTTGCTATGCATAGTTAATTTTGTAAATATTCCACATATGCTTGAAAACAATATATGTTTTCTAAGTCTGGTATCCAGGGTTATAGTAAGTACAGCAAATTTAACATTTTAATTTGGGGCTTCACATTTCCTCCATTGTAACACATTTTGCATCTGCAGGTCTGCAGGCAGAGATAACCTGGAAATGTACATTAGACAAGGCACCTGGTACTCTTTTTGCCTGTTGCAAAATTGTTCACAATTTTTTTTCTGTAACTTCAAATACTTCAGATTTATTTATTTATTTATTTATTTATTTATTTATTTATTTATTAAGACTTGTCGAATCTTGTTCTGTCACCCAAGCTGGAGTACAGTGGTGTGATCTTAGCTCACTGCAGCCTGTGCTTCCCGGGTTCAAGTGATTGTCCTGCCTCAGCCTCCTGAGTAGCTGGGATTACAGGCGTGCATCACCAAGCCTGGCTAATTTTTGTATTTTTATTTGAGACAGAGTTTCACCATGTTGGCCAGGCTGGTCTCGAATTCCTGATCCCAGATGATCCACCTGCCTCAGCCTCCCAAAGTGCTGGGATTGTAAGCGTGAGCCACTGTGCCCATCCCAAATAATTCAGATTTATATCACCACATACAAGAATTGTGCACCTTCATGAACTATTTGAATGGTCTGTAGTAGCAAAAAACCAAAAACAACAAAAAGAATATCAGCAGTGATATTCAGTGGGGATGATGAAATGTTTCCTTTCAGATCGTGTGTCCTAAGACCTGGGAAAGCTTGTTTGTGTGTGGGTGGCTGTGGGGGGTGGGCTGAAGCAGTAGCTAGTGTTTTAGGGCAGTTCATTTACTTTTGTTCAATCAATAATTTGGATGGGTGATCTTCAGGGAATTTAAGTAAAGTGTTATGAGTTGTGGCCCCTCAAGTAAATTAGTCCCAGAACCAGACCTTTGTGACCTCAGTACCAGGAGGAGAGAACAGCCTGGGATTTTCAGCAAAGGCAACCTTTGAACATTTGACCACGGTGCCAAATATCTGCAAGTAGTTGTTTACAGAATTCTTAGGACCAGCCTTGAATCTTTTCATTCTACCTTGCATGATAAGATCGGTAAAGGAAGTCTCACTTTCTGTATTCCTTAGGAGTAACTAATTTTTTTTTTGAGACAGAGTCTCGCTCTGTTGCCCAGGCTGGAGTGCAGTGGCATGATCTCGGCTCACTGCAAGCTCTGCCTCCCGGGTTCACGCCATTCTCCTGCCTCAGCCTCTCCGAGTAGCTGGGACTACAGGCGCCCGCCACCACGCCCGGCCAATTTTTTTGTATTTTTAGTAGAGACAGGGTTTCACTGTGGTCTCGATCTCCTGACCTCATGATCCGCCCGCCTCGGCCTCCCAAAGTGCTGGGATTACAAGCGTGAGCCACCGCGCCCGGCCTAGAATCTAGTTATTAGTAGTTGTCAAGTTATACAATAGACACTCTCTGAAGATTCATTTCCTTGGAGGGATGAGTAGGAAAAAAGGATGTACATACACTAATATCCATGCATGTTACACATTCAAACATTTCTAGAACTAAATGGAGAGGAACATGTCTTCAAATGGTAAATGGCAATATTCAGGCATCTTAATTTTTATTATGAATATTTTTATTACCTTAATGTCCCTGGGTAAAAATTGATCTCAGTAGACTGTGCTCACCTAAGTCCGTGTCAGTATCCCTTTCCTTTTTTATGGGGGAAAGATGTTAAAGTAAAAAATATATATTTTTGGCCAGGCGCTGTGGCTTATGCCTGTAATCCCAGCACTTTGGGAGTTGAGGCGGGCGGATCACGAGGTCAGGAGTTTGAGACCAGCCTGACCAACATGGTGAAACCCCATCTCTACTAAAAATACAAAACTTAGCCAGGCGTGGTGGCGTGCACCTGTAATCCCAGCTACTCAGGAGGGTGAGGCAGGAGAATCGCTTGAAAATGTATATATTTTCTAGGCTTTGGTAGGTGGTATGGAAGAGAAGCAAAGTAGGAATACCTTCCTGATAGCAGGAAACTAGGATTGATTCCACCTGGCACATAGCTCCAGAAAGTGGGAGAATTATCTCCACTGCCCATGTATCTTTCCTAGTCATTTAGTGATAATTTCCTGTGTGCCAGGAGCAATGATCTGCACAATGGTATTTTTCAAGACCCAGAGCTTAGGCCGCTACAAGTCTTAATACTTAAAAGCCCACATCTACTTTGTTGCCTCTAAAAGTGTTTGCAAAATTAATATTTTTGCTGGTATTAGATATTGAGTTCTCTTTGAACATCCAAAGCTCACTTATTTTGAAAGCTCAATTGATTTTGAGCATTAACTTCCATTTTAAAATAGAGGAAATTTAAAGCAATGGCTTTTAGAGCACAAAATAGGCCTTGATCTTTTAGAATTGAAAAACTCTTAGAAGAAAGGAGAGAAAATAATTGAGATAGAACTAGTTATCAAAACTGCCCTTTGAAATCTAACTGTAGATATTGGTAGCTTACATTGGTTGCTGACCGTTGGGGATATATATATATATATATAGGAATATTTTAAGCAGTAGTTTATTTATACTCATGAGGAGATAGGCTATTATTGTGGGAAATCAGTTCAGTTGCAAGAGGCCAAATATGGTGCAGGTATGCACAGGAAAATGCACAGTGAAATAAATGACCGTTGCAGAAATTTGCCTGAATTCAGACTTGCTTTAGACACTCTGTTTTTGTTTTCTTGCTTTTCTTGCAGTTCTCTTTTCTAAAGTTAATCTTTTACCTTCTCAAAACATGGCTTTTATGTGTATGGAGTGTGAAATTGATTGGTGTAGCTTTCAAGACTGGTTTCAGATTCAATTCAAATGATGATTCTGTTTTTCCAGTCTGAAAACATTTTAAGTCTTCAAATGATTGCCACAGTCAGGTTGTAGTTAGCATAACTGCTTTCAAAGTTAGATTTAAACTTAGACTCCCAGATTTAATATACATTATATAATTAAGAGCCTATATAATATATAAATATGTAAGATAATAATAAATCTCTGTCCTAAAAATTAATGTCAAATGTTATTTTTTAGCTTTACATTTAAGCGTAAAGGTAGTCTGTATTTGATTTTAGCTTTATAGTGTAAAATTACAGTTGACCAGACTGTCACCAGGCAACTCAAAGCTTTTGTTGTTGTTGTTGTTGCTCATTGTCTTAGACGTGTAATTAATGATGGTGGAATGTAGGGGGAGGACAGGCAATGAAGGGGAAGCACTCAGTCATTAGGGGAAACCAGGGTGAGACATTTTGCCATGGTGGATTTTTCAGAATGGAACAAGCAGGAAAAAGGAAATGGTTCTCGATGGATGTTGTTCATTGCTGTGTGCATATAAAGACAACAGTCAGGTGTCATATGCAAAACAGCAAAAAGTTACTCTAACTTTAATGAGAAGCAAACAGGGTATTCATAAAACAGCATAAAAACAAAATTAGGTGAGGTATCCTGTGAAAAGGAAACTTACTAGGCTAAAGTAAAATAATTGCTGTTTACTGTAGGTCAAGTGCCAAGCACAGACAGTAATATTCAGATCAACAACGACTGGATCCTTGCTAGCTCCTTTCCCTTGCTGAGACTCAGTATTGGGTAAGCCCAGAGTATCCATGCTGTGACACCTGCCCAGCTTTCTCTGTGACTCTTTAGATTCAGGCCTGTGTCATTTCCTTAATAGTTTTGTGATGGTTAATGACTTTACATCATTATTTCCATTACTATTTGAAAACAAGTAGTAAACAGGGATTGTAACCCCTGGATGTTCATGCTTTTCCAGTGAAATGGCAGGATCCTGGAATTAGGAAGGATGAGAGAGAAAATGTCATTTATAGGATTATATGTTGTAGTCTTGGTTACCCGGATTAGAGTTAGGTACATGGTTTGTTTGGGCCTGAAATTTTATAGCCCAGCCTGGTTCACCCTGGCATGTCTGAGCTATCTCTTTATTTTTAATTGGTATATGTTTTCAGTGAGGGAAGCATTAAACCATATTTTAAAGGTGGCTAAAATTTTAGCAATTAGGATGTACAATAAGTAAATTTAATAAATAGAGTCATGCACCACATAATGACATTTTGGTCAACAATGGACCACACATATGACAGTGGTATAAGATTATAATGGAGTTAGGCTGGGCGCGGTGGCTCACGCCTGTAATCCCAGCACTTTGGGAGGTGGAGGCGGGCGGATCACGAGGTCAGGAGATTGAGACCATCCTGGTTAACACGGTGAAACCCCGTCTCTACTAAAAATACAGAAAATTAGCCGGGCGCGGTGGTGGGCGCCTGTAGTCCCAGCTACTCAGGAGGCTGAGACAGGAGAATGGCGTGAACCCGGGAGGCGGAGCTTGCAGTGAGTGGAGATCACGCCACTGCACTCCAGCCTGGGTGACAGAGTGAGACTCCGTCTCAAAAAAAAAAAAAAAAAAAAAAAGATTATAATGGAGTTGAAAAATGTCTATGGCGTAGTGACATAGGCGTTGTAGCCACATCTTAACATCTGAGCGTAACACATTACCCTTTCTATGTTTAGATGTGTTTAGATACAAAAATACTTATCATTGTGTTACAGTTGCCTATGGTATTCAGTACAGTAACATGTTGTACAGGTTTATAGCCTAGGAGCAATGGGCTATACCATATAGCCTAGCTATGGAGTAGGCTAGACACCTAGGTTTGTGTAAGTACTTTCTGTGATATTCACACAATAACACAATGGCATGATGAAGCATTTTAAAGAAGGTATCGTTGTCATTAAGCAACACGTGGCTGTAAAATTGAGCTGAGCACACCTATGCTCTTTATGGTCACCTCCTCGCTGCTTTGTTACATTAGTGGCTGGGTGAGGTTTAATCTTTTTATATATGGATGTGGTGTTGGGCTGAGCACTTTCACATCTATAATGTCGTGTTAGGTAGGTCTTACTGTCTCTGTTTTATAGCTGAGAAAACCAGAGAGATTAAATGATTTACCTGATTTGTGGCAAATCATCTCGATGGTATTTTAACCCAGGTCTTAAAATTTCACAGCAGGTGGCCTTTCTTTCTTTATCTCTTACTTAAAAATTGGCTTAGCCTGGGAGGGGCAGTCTCTTGACAATCTGAAAGGTTTTTACAATTGGTGACTTTTCTGCCACACCAAGCAGCCGATTGAGTGAGTAAATTTGTTATACAAGTTTTTCTATAAATTATTTTCTAAGTGAAAATAATTTCTGTATTCTGTTAAGTGAATCCATTCACTGAAAATACAGAGGTATATTCCAGTAGAATTTAAAAATGTGGGTATTATGCTCTGTTAATAAAATCACCTGTGAGAACATAGCATGTCTTTATAATCACATATCTTAAGGAAAATAACCTTTTGATAAGCCAATAATAAATAATATCAGATACTAAGATTGAGACTCCAACTATGGACATCAATAAGTACCATAGTCAAAATACATCAAAATAATACTCTAAAATTAAAACCAGAAAAAGTGATTTGGTTTGTAAATTCCTTAATTTAGGAGTTAAGTGAGGGATAGTGGTACTTGAAGCCAAGATAAATGTATCCTGCAAATTTAGGCTGCCAAGAATGTTTAGATTATATTGAGCTGCCTTATTTCATCTTGAAATGATGAAATAGACAAATGAGTCCAGCAGGAAGTCATTTAACTGAAAACAATGGAAGATGAAGCATTCACACTAATATGGATCTGGTAAAAGCCTACTGCCTTCCCTGTCTTTCTCTTTCCTCCCCACCCTGATCTTCAACCCAGACTGCAGGGACAGTGACAAGAGACGGGTTTAGGGTAGGGGTGGGGGTGTAGACTTGGCTCTGGTGATGTAGCTTGTCAGATACAATATGGCCTTATTTTCAAACGTTCTTTCAGCATAGAGCCAGTTTATAGCACCAAGGCTGCAGAAGACCAGGGGTGTAGGATAGTGGATTGTGGCCTGAGGCACTTACTTGCTTGAGAAAAATTGCTGCCAGAAGAGTGGTTTCAAAAAGCTGAGGCTGCTGCTGTGGTTGCTAGTGGGTAGAGGATTAAAGGGAATGCAGCTTTTCTTCTCTTGTCTAAATATTTGCTGGAGAGCAAATGGGTTTTTGTGTGCATGTGTATTTCCTTTTTCTATTGGGGAAATTATAAGTAATACAGGAACATCCTGTGATAAAATATATGAAGTAGAGGCTGAGGGAGCAGATGGATGAAGTCGAAGAAATGTGCCCCAGGTCTGTAGCATGCTGTACGATGACTAAATTCTTGGCATGGTGAATTGGTAAGTCTACAGATGATTAACTACAGTGTAAACAAGACATGTATGGAACATAAATATGAGATAGGCCATTCCATCAGCAGCTTTTAGGTAAAAAGCATCTGTTCCCATCAAAGAGACCATGAATGTTTTCACAAGCTTAGATTTTATTTTATTTTAAGTAAGTACCCACCCTGGAAGATTTCCAGTGAGAATAAACCCATGTAATCTCAAATACTCATGCATCTGAATGAGCAGAGCTTTCTTTATGTTTCTTAAAGTAGTATGATACATGACTCTCCCAATTCCATATCTGCTAATCTGGTTAGATCCCTGCACCAACTAGTGAGACGGATAACCCAGAGTGTAACTGAGTTTCCAGGCAAAGAAACGTAGGAAAGATCTTAACTTGTATTTGTTAACTCTGCTAAAAATAGGAATGTAGAACTTTCTTGAAAATACTAATCTTTGTTCTCATTATCCCTCTTCAAAAGGAGGTTTACGTATGGCTCCAAATAAATAGACTTGCCTTATTAGCATTTTTATTTGCCAATCCTCACTTTATAAAATTGCATATTAACAAATATTTTATAACCACAAGTTACATTTCAGATTATTTACTTGCCACCTTTTAATAAACTGAGTTCTCTTTTCTGAAGGAGCCTTTTTTGGAGCTTGAAAAAAGCCCTCACAGCAGGGTAAGAGGAAGACCCCTTCCTCCAGCCAAAAGAGTCCCACTGAGCCCCTGCTGGTGAGAGAGAGCCTTGGGAGGGATGTGAGAGGCAGAAACACAGGCTGCTGGCCCTAGCTCCTCCCTTCCACCGCCCCCAGAGACCGGGAGTGAGTGCCAGTGCGGGCCCATTGCCCTTATTCTCTTGGTCCAATCCTGCTAACCAGGGAAAGTGAAGAGCTGGTTGGTCCTTTGCAAGCCAGGAACCTACCAGGAGGGCACTCAATCTCCTCCCTCCTTCTGCTGGACCCTCTTAGAGAAAAATCTGCCTCTTTCTGGAAATAGCTTTTTCCATGGATCTGCACAATGGAGAGAAGATATGACTGTATCTCTTCTTGCTAAAACATAGTTACATGGGTAATTGAGTGCCTGGAGCAGCAGAGATATCAAGGTGTTGACAAGGCCGTGCCCAGATTAGAAAGGTTCTTTCCACAGCACAGCACCTGCTTTTTCTGAGCCCATCAGGTAGAGATGCCCTTCAGTTAACCAGATTTCTGCCCCCTCATATGGAGGAGAGTCAAACTTCTAATTGAAGGATGACATACATTCAGAAAAGTGCACAGATCATAAGTATACATCTCAAAGAATTTTCATGTTCTCACTCATAGGTGGGAATTGAACAATGAGAACACTTGGACACAGGAAGGGGAACATCACACACCAGGACCTGTTGTGGGGTGGGGGGAGGGGAGAGGGATAGCATTAGGAGATATACCTAATGTAAATGACGAGTTAATGGGTGCAGCACACCAACATGGCGCATGTATACATATGTAACAAACCTGCACGTTGTGCACATGTACCCTAGAACTTAAAGTATAATTTAAAAAATAAAAAATAAAAAAAAGAATTTTCACAAATAGGAGCACTCATTAACACATATCCAGGTCATATTTATCATTTTATAATGATGTTTCTTTCCTGAGGATAAAAGCACTTGTAGGAAGTTTGGAAAATACGTCAAAGTATAATGATGGAAATAAAAACCATCCATTGTACCTATACCCCAAGAGGAGTACTGATAGTATTTTGGTGTATTTCCATTATGTCTGTCTCTCCCCCTCACATACACAGATACATGCATGTCTGTAAATACACTCACATAGGAACACAACTTCTGAAACTTTATGCATGTGTGCACAAACACACAGCAGTTTTATTAAATAGTTGCACTGAATGACATACAGATTTTTAGATGTTTCACTCCGTGGTTGTTGGCTTCAGCACCAGAAGGGCAGAGAAAGAAAGGGAAACTGAAAACCATCTGTCTTTTTGCTTGGTAACAGGAAAAAGGGGCTTTTTGTTGGTGAGGAGACTGAAATAAATGGCTGACATATAAATAAGGATGGTTTGTAGATTTTATTTATCCAATATTTTCCATCTCCATGAAAACTAAGCATTGATGATAGAAAGTTCAGAAACTTCTGGGTAGAGACCCTTTTCTTCTAGAGCAGAGAGGAGATGTCAACTTAGGCTTTTTTGGCTGCTCTGTGGAACTAAACCCCTCTGGGCTGCAGTTCCAGTTCGCCAGAAGACCAACTTTCCTTTCTTTTTCTTTTAATTAGCTCTCTTGCAGATACCAAAACAGACTTTAACTGTAGCAACCCTTGTTTTAACAAAAGGAAGCTGAGTTGAAATGTTGGAAATGAGCCTGGTGGTTTTGTGAGTTGCAGCAAAATTATCTTCCCCATCCCTACTGCAATGGATGAAATGATGCCTGTGTGGTGCTAGTTGCTTTGGTCCAGCTGAGTTTCCTGCACACATTGTCGGGAGAGGGCAGTTGGCACCAGCTTCCCGTTGCAATTGGTTGTGCAGGATGTGCTCTCCATCTGCCTCCTGGCTGGCCAAGGGCTCAGCTTCTAAGTGGCGGTGGGGGTGGTCGGAGGGGACTTTGATGGCATTCCTTGTGTTAAAGAAAGTTGTCTCTTTCAGAACTGCCCATACCCTTCTTTTTTTTTTTTTTTTAAAAAAAAAAAAAAAGAAAACAAACATATTTTGTTTTCTTACAGACTTGTCATTTGAGTTATCACATATAAAGAAAATATATTGGACTTCTTGTATTTGTAAAATGTCTGCTCAGATCACTCCTTTTTCCTTTCTTGTTAAAAACAGGTTCACAGACGGTATGAAGTGGCCTTTCTGTTTACATGTGTTCTTGTTGTATTGTCTTTGCAGTCGAAATCAGCTGTCCGCCCTGCCTGCCTGCCTGTGTGGTCTGCCTCTCAAAGTCTTAATCGCAAGTAACAACAAACTTGGATCATTACCAGAAGAGATAGGTCAGCTCAAACAGTTAATGGAGTTGGTATGTTACCGATTTTTAAGATGCTCTTTTTTGTTGGTTGACTGATCATAGCCTATCAAGGTATTCAGAAAAACTTTTTGCAACAGTTGGACAAGGTGGAGTCTCTGTTGTTTGGGGGCAGGTACATGATAAAGACATTAAGTGGGGAGAGGAACAGCTTTGAAACTTCACTGTGACAGACATAGTTCCTGGAATTTAAAGGCTTCCTGTGATTTACAGCTCCTGAAGTTTGCAGGATTTGCAGTTTTTGAAGTTTATGGGCTATCATGTTTTAGTTAGTATTTTTTTTCAGATTGCATATAAATTT
The DNA here is from genome assembly GCF_009828535.3 of Hylobates moloch. Classification (NCBI taxonomy): domain Eukaryota; kingdom Metazoa; phylum Chordata; class Mammalia; order Primates; family Hylobatidae; genus Hylobates; species Hylobates moloch. The sequence goes on from NW_026652279.1 coordinate 108,310,948, forward strand.
ATAAAAAATTATGGCTAAACTGCCAAAATAATCTACAAATAAGTTAGTAGGCCACACTTCATGAAGGTATAAAATTAAGTCAGAAGACAGAAAGAACAGGGTGCTCTGATTCTGTCGAGATTTTAGAAATCATTGTCGCAAATTGATGTAATTTTAAAATGTGACCGTGTCCCTAGGGATAGAAAAGGAGAACAAGCTATAGATGAGCAGAGAAGGATTACAAATGTGTGTGAAGCTGAGATGCACTGTTATATTTCAGCTCTTTCACTACTAATTTAATTATTTACCTTTTTTCTAAATTCGGAAATAATGAATGCTTTCTAAACTTTCATTGAGCTAACATAGGTGAAGGAAGAAACAGGCGTTAGCAGTCAGGCTGAAAGATAATAGTCTTCACTTATCATCTAAGCATGGGCTTATTCCATCCTGACCTTGTGTCAGGCACAGGGCTTGATGTGATTAAATGATGAAGAGGGCACAGTACCTGTCTTCCAGTAGATTCCAGTCTAGAACATTGATGGCCGATAAGTTTTATCTATTGTGCCAACTCCTCTGGGGCCACCTGGAGCACCACGGTGCTGGCCTGTGAGGCCCAGATAGAGAATGCTGTGATTGCTTAGTCGTGTCTGTAGTGGGATTGGGCTAGGAGAGTGATGGCACCCATGTCACATATGTATCAACTTTGACTTTAATATAGAAATTAATAATTGCTATAGAAAGGCATCAGAGCTATAGAAAGTGTCTTTTTCATGGATTATTTGATAGCATTGTCCAAAACTCATTCCAACTAGCTCACACCAAAAGTCAGGGTTGGTTAGAGGATGCAGGGGTCCATCAGATCACTTACGATAAAGACATTTGGTCACAGATCATGAGTGACTAGGACAAGACACTGGAATGTTGTGAAGGACAATGGCAGCGGTTCATTTTTCTGCTCAGCTTTTCCTCTTCTGTACAACGGCAGAGGTTGCCCAAGTTTAGATGTTCTCCCAGGTAAAGCACCTAGCAAGAGACCTACTAGCATCTCTCAGCCCTGGGTTCTAAGTGGGAGGCAGATCTGGTTTGATGTTCTCCCCTGACTGAGTCTGCTGTGCCCAAGGCACATGGTCATGCTGCTCAGATGTGGCTGTTGGGCTGCCACCAAAGGGCGTAATTCTGAAAGAAGACAGATATTAATTTGAGCAGACACTGCCCATCCCCCTCCCAACCCTGTCCCCAAAAGTTTCTATTACAAGAAGCATGTGCATGAGGCAGGGAATGATTAATTAATTCAGTCTTCAGGTTGTGAGAGATTTGGAAAAGAAGAACCCTTTGAGAGGCCCCTTAAATAAGCCCATGTGGGATTTCCTAGGAGGAAAAAAGAAGTCAGGGACAGGGACAGGGAAAGCATTCAAGGAGAAGGGACAGCTTGTGCAAAGGCAGTACATCCTAGAAGTCCATCTTGTGCTTGGGAATAGGAAGCTGTTTAATGCTGCTGAAGTCTAGCTAGATAGAATGAGGCTGGGCACGCCATCCTCATGCCCACTGCCTTAGATTTAGGCCACAGGCAACTCCTTCACAGGGCATTCGAGGCCCTCTGCGGTTGCGCCCCTGCTCACCTCTTTGGGTTCATCTCTTGCCACTGGCACCTTCGCTCTCCGAGTTCCTACCTTCTGGGAATGCACCTTGTTCATTTTCACTTCTGGACTTGTGCACATGTCACCCTTTCGTCATGGGCTGTTTCTTCCTTCCCCCTCCTTTCTTGGTTAGTTCTTAGCCAAGTTGATCTCACTTTGTCCAAAAAGCCTTTCCAGATCCTCCAAGCCTGAGTTAGGTGCTCCTAAGGCAAACACTCCATACTTATTACTCAATTTTCCTAGCATCACCGTTGTTTTCTTACTTGGATTTCTCTGTGCCAGCTCCCCCCACACCCTGAAAGCTGCTTACTTGCCATTGCATCCCAGGTGCCTGGCACCTGATAGGCACCCAGCAAGTGTTTGCTGAATGTTACTGTTGAATGGTTGAAGGTGAACCTGGAAAGATAGCTGGGGCAGATTGTGAAGACCCTCAGGTGCTGGGCCTGAATGGGGTTGAGGGGGCAGGAAGACTCAATCTTGCTATCCACATAACTCAGAAGGTGTCATTTTAACTGGTTCTAGGAAACAAAAATTTACCTAGATGAAAGCTTTGGATGAAAAAGTGACGGTCATATGCTGCTGCTTTTTCTTTTAATGCTTCTTTTAGGTATCTGATAGCCACAAAATCCATGGCTGCTAAAATTTGGGTTAGGATTTGGAAATACAGTATGAATAACAATTTAAAAAAAAAAACAGACTTTATTTTTAAGAGCAGTTTTAGGTTCACAGCAAAATTGAGAGGAAGGTACAAAGATATCCCACATACCCTCTACTCCCACACATGCACAGTCTCCCTGTCATCAACATTCCCCACCAGAGTGGTACATTTGTTACAATCTGTGAACCTATCCTGACACATCAATGTCACCCAAAGTCCACAGTTTACATTAGTGTTCACTCTTGGTGTTGTACATTCTATTGGTTTGGGTAAATGTATAATGACATGTGTCTCTGTCACTACCCTACAAATCCTCTGTGTCATCCCTCCCTCCTCCTTAACCCTGGCACCGATCTTTACTGTCTCCATAGTTTTGCCTTTTCCAGAATATCACGTAGTTGGAACCATACAGTATGTAGCCTTTTCAGATTGGCTTCTTTCACTTAGTAATATGTATTTAAGTTTCCTCCATGTTTTTCCATGGCTTGACGGCTCATTTTTTTTTAGTGCTGAATAATATTCCACTTCCTGCACAGTTTATCTCCTCACCTCATGAGGGACATCTTGGTGGCTTGCAAGTTTTGTCAATTATGAATAAAGCTGACAAGTTGATTTTTTTTTTTTCGTTATTTGAGGTCCTGTGCAGATGGGTGGCACATGGGTGAAATCAATCTTCTGGAACTTTTTGGCGCTGATACGTGCTTCTGTCCCATGAACCTTGGGTGTAAGTGACACTGCATGCCATCCATCAGCTGTGCTCTAGAGCTGTGTCAACCAGCTTATCTGTTAGCAGGTGGCACATGTGCTGAGCCTGAGAGGCAGCCCCATACCAAAGCAGGGCTTTCCTCAAATACCCTTTGTCAGCTGCAGGGCTGACATGTGTAAACAACGTTGTCTCCAGCGTCAGGACACACTGGCTTTAGGGTGGCTCTAAGGGACACCCCATGCTTTTCTTGGGCACCCTGTCCTGGGCCCAGCTCTAACGAGGGCTGCCCTACATCCTAGTTACAGGACTGTCTTCACCTGGTTCTTGTGTCTTTTCTCCACCTGCAATAACTGTTGAACCCACAAGTTCTAGGATCTTAGAGCAATAGGGGATTGTAAAAAGCATTTAGTCCAAACTCTTGACATCTTACGAATGAAGAAACCCGAGGCAGAAAGCCAGTGCATGACATATGGAAGGTCACCCCTGTGTAGCTAAATTGTAACATAAGCTGAAACACCCTCACCCAGCGCAGTCCTGTGGAAATATAATGTAAGCAGTAAATTTGATTTTTGAAATACTGGTAGATACATAGCCAAATAAGAAGCAAGTGAAATTAATTGTAATAATATTTATTTAACCTAAAATAGCCAAAACATTATTACTTTGTCACCTGTATAATATAAAAAATATTAATGAGGTATTTTAGATGCTTTTTTTTTTCATGCTAAGTCTTTGAAATCCAGTGTGTACGTAACTCTGAAAGTGCATCACAGGTTGTTGGACTGGCCATGTTTCTGGTGTTCATTGGCCACCCTCCTGGATTCAGCAGCTCTGTCGCCTATGTTCTTTCTATTCTCCTGCCCCTGTGTATGAGCAAGTGTGATCTTTGGAAAAGCATTTACTTATGAAGTTGGTAAAAATACAGTAAATGGTCATTATTTAACCACAAAGAGGGACTGGCCTTGCTTAAGGTCACGGTCTAAAAAAAAGATTATTTTCCATCCATTCTCGCTTATCTTTCATGTCTTTTTGCTTAAAATAGTAGTATTACTATAGGTAACCATATGATTATTTTTAGCTATCAATTGGAAAAAAAAAAAATTCCCTGGAGGGCCAGAAGTAATTCTAGAATTGCTGTGGGAGGCTTCTGTTTTGTAGTCGCAAAGTAACCAACTTGTTACAAGATTTGGGAGCACCCCAAGCATTCAGAATACTTGAAGCCCTTCAGTGCCAAGACAATGTCTCAGCTTATTAGGCTCTAAGTATTGTTTGTTAACTATTTTAGAAGAAATATTTTTAAATTGTTCACATCAGACTCAGAGTATTCAAAATGGATTTTTTTTTTTTTTGATAGAGTCTTGCTCTGTTGCCCAGGCTGCAGTGCAGCGGCACAATCTCGGCTCACTGCAGGCTCTGCTTCCCAGGTTCAAGCAATTCTCCTGCCTCAGCCTCCCAAGTAGCTGGGACTACAGGTGCGTACCACTGAGCCCAGCTAACTTTTTGCATTTTTAGTAGAGATGAGGTTTCACTATGTTGGCCAGGCTGCTCTCGAACTCCTGACCTCAAGTGATCCACCCACCTTGGCCTCCCAAAGTTCTGGGATTACAGGCGTGAGCCACCATGCTCGATCAGAATTGTAAACTCTCTTTTCTTCTAAGTGTGAGTGAACATTCCAGAGTCAGCAGTCACTTAAAAAAATAAATAAAATAAAAAATAAAAAAAACTTTAGCCATCTACAAGAAAGCAGTTGTCTTTTCTAATTTGTGAAAGGAATTGGAGTTGGAAAATGATATCTTTCTAAATACATTAGAATTATATAAGATTTTTTTTTTTTTAATGCATTCCCATTCAGTCACTGCCTTGTCCTGCCGTTTGAGACTGTGCAGGAAATGTCGAAAAGCAGTTGTTCCTCCTCCCATGAAGAAGCCACAAAGATACACTACTGAGATGTCCTTTTCTTGACTCAACAAGAGCAGCCAAGTTGTATTTCTACATTGTTGCAGCTGCAGGAAAACTTATGGAATCTTAGCTCCATGGAGCTGGCCCCTCCAGGGTCATTTCAGATGGGAATGATCTGGAACTTTCTGACCTCTCTGGCTGCTCTGAATGACTTCTATATACTCTGTTGCCTCACTGCTGTAGCAGTATGGATATGTTGCTTTGTACATCTGTCTGCCTGTGCTTTCTATAAGGGGAAGAGATAAAGCATTCACATTTACTGAGCACCTGGTATATACCAGGCACTCTGCTAGTTATACATCTATTATTTCATATAGTCTTGAAAATAAGCCAGCAAGGTAGGTATCATGTTTATATTTTACAAGTAAGTTTCAATTTTAGAATTACTTAGCCAAAGCCACAAGGATATGAAGAGGTAGAGCTGGAGTCAAAACGAGGTTTTTAAATCAGAGTCCTCACCACAATACAGCACTGTCTCTTCACCTAAACTGTAAGCCCCTCATGGAGTGGGGCTGTGATTTTTCTCCTTGGAGTTCCCTGGTTTAACTCCCAGTGGTTTTTCCATTAAAGTTGTGGGAGGAAAATGTTACAAAAAAAAAAGGTTTGGTACAAATGGTCAATGTCTCACTAATGTTTTGTTACTGTGGAACCAAGAGTCAGGGAAGTGGTCTGTAGACTTGTGTTGGCTAAATCTCATTTTACTCATTAAAACCTTGTTAACATATTGAAAACATGGTTCTTTTACTGCTAAACCATGCCTGATGGATGAGGTATATTTGTTAAGAGATGCTGTATAAGTGCCATGTGTTATAATTAACAGGCAGCTGTAAAAACAAACACCCTGTTAGAACACAATAAAATTGAGAGCCTTTTATGGGGCATTTGCCAAAGATCTAAGAGTTTTCTCATTGGTTCCCTGTACATGGTGACATGCTGTGGTCCAGAGATGTTTTTTTCTCAATTCTATCCTCTCTGAAGTCATGCAGTGTGTGAAAATCATGTCTTCTAGCTCTTACCTTCACATAAGAGAACACAATATCGCTGATTTAAAACCTGCTTTTCTAATCAAAAAGCTCACAAGGCCTGGCTCAAGTAACGACTAGTTGGAAGGTGCATTTCCTGGCCTTGATTGGATATGCTATTTTTTATTCTTTTCTCATGAAATGTTTGGTTGTGTGGAGAGTTTGGATTCAAAGATTGATTATTGAGCAGCTGCTGAGGAAAATCCCTTCTTCATTATTTGCATGGGCAGCATTCCAGTCTCTGAGGGAGATAACAGCGGAGGCATAAATTCACGTGCTCGCCATGCTGTTTGTCCATTCATGGTCTCTGGAGGCACCTCCTAACCTCTGGTTTCTGTGGGATGATTGGAAACCCAGGGCTTGCTCAAGGCCTTCTGTGCTTCCATTTCTGCCTTTCTTCTGAAGAGCAGTGGGGTAGGCCGTGTGTTTGTAAACTTAGGAGAACTGTGCAACAGAGTTTTGCTCTGGAAAAAGACACTGGTGTTGAAAGGTGGTAATTTGTCATCCCAGAGCTTTCTTGAGAAAGATTCAAGTTTAAATGAACATATTTTCTTTTTAAGACAGCGAGTTCTGGCCGGATGCGGTGGCTCATGCCTGTAATCCCAGCACTTTGGGAGGCCGAGATCAGGAGTTCGAGACCAGCCTGACCAACATGGTGAAACCCTGTCTCTACTAAAAATACAAAAATTAGCCAGGCATGGTGGCATGCACCTGTAATCCCAGCTACACAGCAGGCTGAGGGAGGAGAATCGCTTGAATCTGGGAGGCGGAGGTTGCAGCAAGCTGAGATTGAGCCACCGCAGTCCAGCCTGGGTGACAGAGACTCCATCTCATGGGGGTGGGGGGAAAGACAGCAAGTTCTGACCACAGGCATTGAGGGTTTTTGACTGTTAAGAAATCAAAATTGACATTTCTCAGTTAGTTACATATCTGTGTTTCAACCAAAATCATTTCATTATCTCTGATGTAGCAAATAGACTTTCCTCATATTGGAGGATAATTAGAATTATTTAATCCTTACCTGTTCTTTTGATAGAGACACAGAAAGGGTAAGACATTTACCTAAAGTTACACAGTGAGTCATACAAAATGCACTTCCACCAAAGGGCATGGCTACATGATAGGAGGCTACTATTAGTAGCTTGCAGTTCCTGTCAGAACGTTTGCATTTATTCAATTAAATAAAGAGCTAGATTCTTACAAAAATACATCTCAAGCAGTATTACCATACTAAGTTTTTGAAACCTAAGTATCAGAGCAAGGTCACGTGTATAAGTACTACCTGCAGTTCCAGTGTGTGGCCTGGTCTTGCTGGAACTATTCTGTAACCAAGATCATCTTGACACAGTATTTATGTTTTGTTTTTTTTTTTTTTTCTTTTTTCTTTTTGTTTTGAGACAGGGTCTTACTCTGTCACTCAGGCTGGAATGCAGTGCCATGGTCACAGCTCACTGCAGCCTTGACCTCTCAGGCTCAAGCAATCCTCCCACCTTAGCCTCCCAAGTAGCGGAAACCACAGGTGCATGCCACCATACCCGACTAATTTTTTAACGTCTTTTTTGTAGAGTCAGGGTTTCCTTATGTTCTCTACGCTGGTCTAAAACTCCAGAGCTCAGGCTATCTGCCCACTTTGACCTTCCAAAGTGCTGGGATTATAGGCATGAAACATCGTGCCCTGCCTATGTTGGTTTTCACTAGACATCATTCCTTAAAAAAATACTTCTAGTCGGCCGGGCATGGTGGCTCACGCCTGTAATCCCAGCACTTTGGGAGGCCAAAGCGGGTGGGTCACCTGAGGTCAGGAGTTCGAGACCAGCCTGGCCAACATGGTGAAACCCCGTCTCTACTAAAAATACAAAAAAAAAAAAAAAAGCCAGGTGTGGTGGCACACACCTGTAATCTCAGCTACCTGGGAGACTGAGGCAGGAGAATCGCTTGAACCCGGGAGGCAGAGGTTTGCAGTGAGCCAAGATCGCGCCATTGCACTCCAGTCTGGTTGACAGAGCGAGACAATGTCTCAAAACAAAACAAAACAAAAAAAACTTCTAGTATTTTTTACAATATTACTTTCTGAAAGTGAGCATAACCTAGTTTAATAATCCCTGAATTTATTCTCCGAATTTAAATCCTTGTTATTTTTGCATTCTGAAGGTCAGTTAGCAACGAGCACTTAGTAACAAAAATATATTAATCTCCAACATGGTTTTAATACTTCTAGAGACTCTTTTTATTGTGATGAGGAGAGAATTTTATTTCTAAAGTTTTTCTTTTGGTTACCTAAAAACATGATGACCAGTGGAAAATAAGTACGTGTTAAGTCACAGTTCAAATTCTCTATTTTGTTTTTTATCTAAATGACAAAGTTGGACTGGCTGGTCTATAAAAAACTTAAGCTTGAGTATTTATATTACTATAATTAGATTCGCTTCTGTATCAAAAAGAATAAATTCAGTAAATATTTATAACATGCTCATGATTCTTTTTGATCTGCCTGTGTATTTGTGGTATTATAGTACTAACTGTAGGGTGCTATGATTTCACTGAAGTTTGGAATCATTCTCTAAGACATAGCTTAGGGCTAATAGAAAATTCAGAAGGGATTCATTTGACTATTTTAATAAGTCACTGAATATGGAATTTATAAGCTGATAAATTCTTACTAATTGCCGAAGTGTGAGGCATTAGTGTTGTTTTTATTTACATTCATTTTCCTAAATCGTATCTTCTTTAAATCAGTCTGTAAAATTCATACCTTATCTTAGGCTGAATTTGAACAAAAGTGTTCTAGAGAACAAGGCCATTCTAGAAATATTGCTTTTACATTTTCAAAACGGAAATATTTTATCCCCAAACACCTAGACTATTATCTCCTGTTTCTTCCTCTTTAACCCCCAGCTAATTAAGACAGTGACCCATGGGGTTTTATTTTTGTGATGAATTTATAACCTCTTTAAAACGTGGCAAGATTCAGTGCCTTGCGGGAATAGAGTTTTGCACTATTTCTACAATATTGATTACACAATAGTGAAATGTTATCTTATGTGCTAAATCTGCTTGGGCATTTTCCCCCCATTATTTGTCAGGATGGGAAGTAATTGACAACAGTGCAGAGTACTATTAAAATAATTTGACCTTCACCATATACCCTCCAAAATGTGAATGGACAATTGGACTTTGTGTTTTGAATTGTCTACAGATATCCTGTCCTCTAAATCAGAAGGAAAAAAACTTGTATTTATCGTTACATGAAGTTTTTTAAAGTAAATTGAGTGATCATTTTCCCTACTGCTAAATAAGTTTTCAAATATCGCTAGGGGGAGTTGATTTTTTTTAATAAGGCTATTATGTTAGAAACATATGATGGAAAAAAATCACCTTACGATTAGAGAAACAGCATATTTTGATTTCCTGGCTAACTCAACCATGACCAGCAAAGAGCAAGGTGAGTATAGTTCATACTAAAAAATGGAATAAGGCTTAGTTTCATCTCATGCTGTGAATAACATGCTACCTAAATATATCTGTTATCTTTTTGCTTTCCCCTCCTCCCTCCTTATTTATTAAGAGAAAGATTAAAATAAAATTATGTCTTTGAAGCTTCTGGAAATTGTCAGTTTCATATTGAAAATCTGTGATTTCCATAATTTGTATAAGGATCTTTCTCGTGCTGTGTCACTCACAAGACTTAAAAAAAACTTGTTTTAGATGCCAATAATGTCCATTTTCTCTAGAGATGGAAAATAATTCCTTCTAATTCTTCCCCACAAGCACGCCCACTTCTCCTGCCAACAACATCACCAAAGTGACTGTATCTGGTCATGAGTTCCATGGGAGGATTTGATTTCCTGCATTTCTAGGACTCACCTGTGTGGTATTTGTGTGAGGACTCTTTTAAAATAGGATGGAATGGCACCTTTTGCTTATTTGTAACTTAGTTAAGGCAAAGAAAGCTTTCATTGAAAGGATTTGATTGTTGGCTCTTGTGACTGAGCAAAGGCCCCAGTAATTGAGAAAAGATGGCATTTTACTGTTCTCTTCTCCCATGTGGAAACACATTCAGAAAGGCAGGGCAATTTACTGACTCAGCGAGGGGCTGAGAGTGACTGAACACAATCTCTGGACCTCCTAATTCTGTAATTACTTCCCTCGACATTTTTGTCTCTGCAGATGTGCTTGTGGAGTTTGTTTCTGTTTTTGTTTTAAACACTAGAAGTGTTTTTCTCAAACTTGTGTGTGACTTTTCTGGGCCAGGAGGGATACAGCAACCACAGTTGGGGGTGATGCCGCTGAACACCCGGTGCTCTCAGCCCGTGTCACCCCACCTCCCCCATCAGACTGCTGTACAGAGAAGCTTGGGGAGGTGTCTGCACTGTGCACACTCAGCCTTTATAGAGGACAACTTCATTCCTTTTTAGCAGGAGTGATACTGTTCCTCTTCATCGGGTGGTATCCATTGAGCACTGTCATGATGAGGACAGGTTGATAGATCACCTGCAGCCTTTTAGATGAGACCAGGCTAGAGGGCAGGGATCAACTGTGTTGTGTACAGCCTGGTCTAAATGTGGAGCCTGGGAGTGTTCACTGGATTGGTCCATGATGAGTTCATCTTATTTGAATGAAAGTGAAACAGATTTCTGAAACGAGGCTTTGCTGCCTTCTATGGTGAAAGGGGAGAGCTTTTCCAGGTTCAAGGGTAAGGTGGGATATTTAAGGCCTTGATCTCACTGGAATCATTTATATCTTTAGTTCTGAGATACCAAGTGGGACCTGCATGGGATTTAGTGTGTATGTTGGAGCATCCTGGGTCCTAGGGTCCTGGAGACAGAAGGAGCCACAGTATTATGGAGTGTCACCATAAGTGGATTTTAGAAGTTTGATCCAACATTTATTGATCCCTTACTTTATACTTGGCACTCTACCTGGCACTGGGAGGATGGAATGAATAAGACGTGGTCCCTCCCACCCAGGAGCTCATAGGCTTAAAGGGGAATGTAAACCCGTGAGCAAATGACTTAAAGTGACATGCTATCTAAAGGACCACACAGGAAGAAGTGGTCAGTCTCCCTGGGCATTAGATCAGAGTGGGAGAGGTGGGAGAAGCCTCGTGAAAGATTTCATGAAAGAGGTTGAGGCTTGAATTAAGTCTTTAAAAATGAGTCAGTGGAACAAGAGGACAATATTGGGGACTGGCATATCAGGCAGGGAAGGAGCATGAACAAGTTTGGGAATTATGAAATACCGAAAACTGCCAGAAGCAGTAACATGGCTGGAGTGTAGGTTGTGAGGAGGGACATTCAGAGAAATGGACAGACCTCATCATAGACACTGGCCTTACTGCCCAGTTTGGACTTTACAGTTGTTGAGGAGCCTCTGCAAGTGTTTAAGCTGGTGAACAGCATGATGGCATTTGCACTCTGGCCGCTCTGTGAAGGATGCATCCAAGGCGGAGACTGATGTATGGAAACCAGTCAGGAGATCATGATAGCACCCAGCTAAGAGAGAGCACTGGTCTACACCGTAGGAGTAGCTGGGGGTGGGTGGGGGAGTGAAGAACCCAGCACGGCTCCCAGAGCCAAGAGGAACAGTGGGATTCGGGGAGATCCTAAGGATATAGAAGATTATAAATGTCAAGGCCTCCATTTCGCATGTGTCAAGAGGGGGTTCCAATCAAGGCTTAATTGAGTATTTGCTTCTTAAAGCAAAGAAGACAAGAATTGCTTGTGAAATGATGGCAAGGTGGTCAGCTGTAAGGTTTCTAGCCCGTGGTGAAGAACTCCATTTTAAATAAATAGTGCATCTAAACAGTGCATTAATATCCTAGTTTTTCACTGCAAAACATGAGAGTTTGGTAAAATAAGATGCATTGTAGTCTTCTATTTAGAGGCACGATGGGATAGTGGCCCAACAGTGAGCTGGTAATTCATTTCTAGTGTTAACTCTGGCACTTGCATGCTTTGGGTGACTGGCTAAACTTTTCTGAGCCCCACTTTTTGATTTGTAAATATTAGGCTAGTAATATTGCCCAGTGGGTTTGTTGTGAGAATTCAGTAAAATCGAAGCATGTCTAAGTGGCAGGCCAGAGGCTGGTGAAGTGGCTGCCGAATGCTACTAATGTCCACCCTTCTCCATTTTTCTCTCCTCTGAGGGAGTTTAAAACGTTCAGCTTTTTCTTCTCTGTGCTGAGTCTTAATGCTAGGGACCTGGAGATGAATATAAAAGTGTACCTGTGTAGTTGTCCAAATATTTAATTTCCTTAAGGAGATTTCACATGAAATGCTTGATTTCCTGGAAAAAGATGTTTATTATTTTTCTCTCTGCTTTTGATACAGGATGTCAGCTGCAACGAGATCACAGCGTTGCCCCAGCAGATAGGTCAGTTGAAATCTCTACGAGAACTGAATGTCAGAAGAAATTACCTTAAAGTTTTACCACAAGGTAAAAAAGAAAGAAGGAAAATGAAGAAAATGGGAGACTTGCATTATTTTATATTTTGGGGAATTTACTTTTGTGAAGAGGGTGGATCTTTTTTTGTGTGTGTATGTGTGTGTGTGTGCCTACTACTTAATAATTAGGATTTGAATTTCACATACAGATAACAAAAAAGTGATGTTCAGGCTATGATTTTAGTCAAGGGCTACAGCAACAAAATCATTCCCCTAGGTAATGCTGTGGGACACGGGGGTGGACGTGGGTGTATTAGTTTGCTGGGGCTACTGTAACAAAGAACCACAGATGGAGTGGCTTAAATAACAGAACTTCATCTTCTCACAGTTTTGGAGGCTGGATGCCTGGGATCAAGGTGCCAGCAGGGTTGGTTCCCTCTGAGGCCTCTCGGCTTGTGGGTGGCATCTTCTCCTCCCTGGGTCTTCACGTCATCTCCCCTCTGTGCATGTCTGTGTCCTAATCTCCTCTTCTTACAAGGACACCAAGGATTAGAGCTGCCCTCATGACCTCATTTTAATTAACTTAATTACCCTTTTAAAGTCCCTATCTCCAAATACAGTCACATTCTGAGGTAATAGAGGTTAGGACTTCAATATATGAATTTTTGAAGGATTCAAGCCAGCCCATCGCAGGGGATGACATGAATTGTTTTGGGTATGGCTATGTGACGTTTTGGGACGTGAAATTTCGGGGACATGCTTTGTTCTACAGATCCTGTCTGTCAGGATTTCTAGCCTTGGGGATCTGGGAGCACTGGTTGGGAACTCCCAGTGTCTAGAATCTGTTCTGAGGTGAGGGTGCTGCCTCTGCTGGAGTGATACTTGGACTAATGTCTCACTGGTGGTCTTGGTAAGTTTCACCAGTGGTGGCAGCAGAACCTCAGCATTGAGACGTGGCTCCCAACCACCCAGCATGAACACCAAGACCTCAGACAGCCCTGCTTTGCAGCCATGCGCTTCCATAGTATGTCTGTCCGGTAGCGTGTTGAGTTCAAGGAAGATAAATCTATTTATTCAGAAATTGCCTGCCATTTAGAGCATGAAAGCAGCCTCATAGGGGGTAGTGGATCTGCATTTGGTGTTTGGGCTTGGACCTGGATCAGGAATGAACAGATGAGCCCTAGAACCCTGAATGCTTTCTCCAAAGCATACTCTGGTTTTCAGAGATCATATTGATTTCCACTGTTTTTGTTTAAAGTCTGTAGACATAGCCGATTTCAAGCATATATTTAAAAGTATTTCTCAAAGCAAAACTCTGTAGTATTTGGAAACAGTCAGCATTTGGTTAATCTGACATTAATGGAACAATTTATGGATGCCTGATTTTAATTATCCTGTCTCTGCATCTTGATCTTTGGCTTGAAATGCTTCATAATAAGGCAAGAAAATGGAGCTCATGAAAGGGAAAGAACTTTGCAAAAGGTAATGTGCTTTATAGATGGGAGGTTCAAGTCCGCTTGCCATCTTTCACCTTTCTCATACTGACTTTCATTTTATAGAAGCAGAATTAGAAACTCAGCATTTTTTACTTCAGTACTTGAGATGACTTGGTTTAAAAATATTGATTGATTTTTCATTTTGTCCTTGTACAGTCTCATTTTTTGGATATATAAAACTTGTATTTGATTTAAGCAAGCACAAAAGGAAAGCTTATTAACAGCAAATTTATATGCATACAACCTTTTATGAGTTAAAGAAAACTTTCATTTAAACTTAAGCTCTCATGTTAATCATTGTGAAAATGTCAGAAATAATCGAACTCTCATTTTCAAAAGGAAAAATTAATTTGATCATTTTGCAATTGCCTGTCATAGTTTGGAAATGTGGAAAGAAAGTATATTCACAAAATCTAGATTTTTGTCTCTCACTGGTTCCTCATTTTCTTACCTTAAAAGCATTCCTTTCCCTTAAAAAGATCAATTATTCCATAATTATGTTTTCTCAGTTTTGATATCTTAAAAATATACTCAAAGCTAAAACTTCAGTTTACTGGAAATTTTTTTTAAAAAAATAACTTCCTGAATATCAAGTTCCTTTTTGCTTCCCTCTGGAGAACTCTATTGACAAAAGACCATTGAAAATACTTTCAGTTAATGACTGTAAAGACTTTCCCTATTTACTTACATGTTTTTCCTCTTTGGGTACCCCTCCTCATATGCTTTCAATCTGAGGATGAAAAAAAAAAAAACCCAAAATTGTGGTCTAATTACTCATATCAATTTTGTGGTGGTTTTACTACAACAACTGCAATAAGAAGACCATATTTTATTCTTTCTAGGACTAGAATGAACAGAGGATTAAAATACCTTTCATTGCCTCTTAGCAGTGGGGAGAGAGAGTGGGATTTGTTCTTCTTTTTTTTCTTACTCCCTTTTTCTACTCCACTTTTTTTGACCTTTCCTGGGCTGGTGTTGCAAAATTATCATTTTCTCCTTCATTTTATTGTTGTGAAACTGTCTGGTTCATATTTTCCTGAACTATGATGGCAATTGTCTTCTAAACTGGAACTAGAAAATGGTCATTATAAAACCTTTACTTATTTTATTTACCTGTAAGTTTTCTCCTGCTATGTTTTCCATGAACTTAGCCCTCTATTCTTGCTTTGAAGTCTTCATTTTAAGGGGCAAAGAATTGCTAAAGATCCAGAGTCCAGTTAAATTTTTCCAGTGATTTGCTAACCTAACTTTAGTTAACCATCTCAGAGATAGGTTGATATTGCTAGGGGTAACAGCTAGGAGGTGTTCCTCTTATCATGGAATCTTCATAATTCTTAACCATCTTACAAACAAGCTGTGAGGTGAAAGGGGATCTTGCTTTTCCTATTGTTTCACTTTCATGATTCCAGGGTCCTCCAGGACTAGTGTGGCCTGAGGTCAATTCCTCATCCTGCCAGAGGGGAGACAAGCTGGGTTGAGCAATGAACTAACTACTCAGCGCAATTTAAAAAATACAGTCCCTTACATTCCCAGAGTGCCTTGAATTCTGAGAGAGGTACTGGTTACTAGAATCTTTTCCTGCTGGAACTTGACATAACATAGCTGACTAAAGTGAAGACCGAAGAGCAGTGTAGGGGTAGAGGAGAAATAGTGTGAATTTTTACTCCAGGTCAGTGTCTTCAGTTACTCTTCTTTGTCTAATTCTTGCCCTTCTTCCACTTTGGAACTCCTTGAGTGTTTTAAAGCACAATATTCCATCCCTTAACAGATCCCATAAGAAAAGTTCCGAGGCCTCGTTCTGGAGTGAACCCTTCATAGCCCCTCACACAGAGATCTCAGTGGCTTGCCTGCATCACCCTAGATGTCTGGCGTGGCCCAGCCTCTCTGCTCTATGGAATATATTTGACTTTATTCCTAGCAGCTGCCAATGTCGTTTTGAATGCTTGAAATTACTTAGTGTTTACTGTGCCACTGGGTGGGGATTTTAAGCTAAATGTAATGTTCTGTCTTCTGAGTAGAGCTACAGAAGACTTTTTAAAAGCTGTAGAATAAAGTCTCATCATACCAGAATTACAGGGCCTGTCGGAAAATTCTGAATTGGATAACATTTATTTTTTTAAATGCAGTTGAAAAACTCATGAATATATTTAGTGTAGCTAGTTCTGGGATAATGCCAGCCCAGATACATTGATTAGATAAGAATATTCTGTAATTAACGTATTACTCATGGGCTAGTGAGTGCTACTGGGAAACAGTTTGAAGTTAAAACATAAACATGTCCTGTGTGATGTAGCTTGCATGATTCTTTTGCTGAAAAAAATAAGTATTTTTAAACAATAGATATTGTAAATGTCAAGTGTTTCCACTTTTTATCAGAACTAACAACAATTTAAAACTTTGGGGCACGCAATGAAAGATTTTCCCTCTTTTGGTAAAATGTTATGTACACACACTATGTATTCCTAATGTACAACTTGCCTTGAATTATACTCAGTTGTGTTTTTCCTGAGAAGCAGAACATTAATTTTTGAATGATTAGCCATTTAATCTTATTGCTTTCTAAGGTTTTTTCTTTCTTTTTTTCTTTTTTCTATTATTTTAGAACTAGTAGATCTTCCGTTGGTAAAGTTTGACTTTTCCTGCAACAAAGTGCTCGTGATTCCAATTTGTTTCAGAGAGATGAAGCAGCTGCAAGTGTTACTACTTGAGAATAACCCTCTGCAGTCTCCTCCAGCACAGGTGAGGGGTCTTGCAGCAAAGCCAATGCCCCATGGGATGTGCTGTTATAGGAGCCAAGGGAAAATTTCCCCTTCAGCCTCTGAAAGTTTGCTGAAAATCACTAATCACTGGCAAGCAGCAGATTAATTGGAGAAAAGGCATCAAAATGTATTAACGTGTATGTAGAAGCCTCCAGAGTGAAGACCCAAAGATACAGGGGAAATTGTCCATTTTTATGCTTACAAAGTGTGGACAGCCATGTAGAAATATGATTGGACAAAAAGAGTGTGATCTCATGTTAATAGACTGAGTGAGGAAACCCAGCAGGGCCTGTCTGTCTGGATTCTTCTTGGGCTCTCTGAGGATCGTTCCTTCCTTCTGGGTATGGGGCAGGACCCTCTTTGGAATGGGGGGTCTTATGGCCTCCTGTCAAACAAGAGAGGTCAGGTAATTTCTTTATGGCCAGTTTTTACACAGAAAGGCGGAGGGAAAGTTCAAGTAATATTTTGAGGTTTTAAAGGGGTTCTGGTTTCTATGACCAGCTTTGGGGAAGAGGGATTCAAATTATAAGACTCCCTTCCTTGAGAGAATGGGACCAAGAGGCAAGAGGGCAGGAGAGGTCAGAGAAAAACTTTCGCTTCTGAGGCCTTCATTTTGGGGTATTGTTTTCTGATTCCCAATGCTATCAATAGTGCTTAAGCAACTCTCCAAAGGCCAGTTTTCTGATTATCTGCTGACGAGAATAATGCTCAATAAAACTTGATTGTAAACAGTCACAGCGAACCCTTGAGTGAATGTGAGAAACAATAAATTGTCTTCCGCTGCATCAAATCTATTCACCAGCACTTGGCTCACTATGCTAATCATTCCAGCTCCAGAATTAAATGTCTTATTATTTATCATTTTATTTGAATTTTTTTCATGGAGTATATTGATTGATTTTTTTTTTCTTTTTTTCTTTTTCTTTTTTTTTTTTTTGAGACAGAGTCTCGCTCTGTCTCCCAGGCTGGAGTGCAGAGGTGCGATCTCGGCTCACTGCAGCCTCTGCCTCCCAGGATCAAGTGATTCTCTTGCCTCAGCCTCCTGAGTAGCTGGGACTACAGGCACCTGCCACCACACCTGGATCATTTTTGTATTTTTAGTAGAGACGAGGTTTCACCATGTTGGCCAGGCTGCTCTCAAATTCCTGACCCCCAGGGATCTGCCCGCCTTGGCCTCCTAAAGTGCTGGGATTACAGGCGTGAGCCACTGCTCCCAGCCATGTATTCCTTATTTGAATGTTAGCTGGAAAATGGAATTTAAACACCTTTAAAACATGGTTATTGATTATTTAGAGACAAGTCCCCAGCTCAAATATTAAACTGCATGAGAGAAAAATGAAGTGCTATGCTTTCAGATGCTTAACCATGTAAATATTTTGAAGTTTATTTTCTTTTTAAATAATTTAACAGCTTCTTACATCTACAGTTATTTTTAGGCTCTGAATTGCTTTCTGGGGGCTCGAAAATAATTGTGCTTTTCTCATCTTTTGTAACTGGAATTTCACCAGGCTGGTCATCTGAGTTTATACTTTTTATACTGTGTATACTTGAATACATTTTTGTTAGAGTTTTATAGTTTAATGTAAGAAAAAGTGGGAACTTGCTTAAGCATGGTTTTCTATTCAAAGTAGAATTTGGAGGGAATGATTCCCAAAATTCTTACATGTTTTGGAAAGGACGGATTTAGTATACATTGGTAGGGTGTCACTTAAAATGAAATTGGGAAAATTGAAATATACAGAGTAATGATTTGATACTTACATTTTGTTTTGTCATTGAAAAATGAATATGATTGCTATTAATTTCTTCATAGATTTGCACAAAGGGCAAAGTTCACATATTTAAGTATCTGAGCATACAAGCATGCCAGATTAAGACAGCTGACTCCCTTTATCTCCACACCATGGAGAGGCCACATTTACACCAGCACGTGGAAGACGGGTGAGTCATGCCCTCATTCAAAGCCCCAGTTTAAAATTTGCCTAGGCCAAGGCCCTCCAGGTAGCTGACTTCAAAATCTGTTTGTTTTAAGTCACCATGGTATCTGCAGAAAACAAAGCAAAACAAAACAATTTGCTTTCCTCACCTAATTCGTATTTAAAACAAGAAGTTGAGAAACTATTGGGATATGAAAGAAAAAACTGCTGCTATTGAGAATATTTTGGCATATCCAAATATCATCTGTCTCCTAATCAATAATCAGTTCTTCCTGAGTAAATGTGTGTATACTTATAAATAAGATCTAGAATACAAATGTGAATATTTTTTACTTATCAAAATAACTATATTGAGCCCAGACATGCCTTTTTAGTAATTATTAATGTTGAATATGCCTCTAGAACAATGTTAAGAAAAAAATGAAGGCTTTATTTTTGGTCTTTTAAAAATGCAGTATGTGTAGTTTTTTTTGCCACTTCCTGTTTCAAATGGAAAAGTTAGAACCCTTTCACACATCCTAGAGCTTCTTGTGGCATAAATCAAGCCTTGAGCTTCCAAAAAGCAACATTCCCACACTGAACACAGTTATAGAAATGCAGGTTCTTTTTAAGAAGTCTTCACTGCAGAAATCTTTTCCTTCACTTTTTGCTACATAAGTAAATTTAAAATTTCGGACTACCCTAATGTTACTTTTATATAATGCTTAAAATATGTATCCACTGTTTTATGTACTTAATCCCTGGATAAAAATTTACAGAATTATTGAAAGTAACCACAATTCATAACATAAGGGGTAAAAGCAGTTATGTGGTTTATTAATTTTTTATATGCTAGATTCAGTAAAATAAGAACATTGGTAACTATTTTTAAGAAACACTTTGACATGTAAGAGCAAGCCACTTGATTAGAGCATAAATCCATGAAACCCTGAACGCAAAGAATTTTATCTTATCCTGTGTTTAGACTGTGCTACTGTCTGATTTTCATTAGGTCCATGTCTTAATATTCTTTAATACTAGACTGATTTGTTGCCTTATGGTAATAGTAAAAATTTGCATAGCAAAATTATTATTAGAATATAAATTGATGTTTCTTGGTGTGAACTTTGTGATTTTGATCTTTTTTAAATGAATTCAATATTGATGGCATCTATCTCAGCAAGAAGGATTCTGATTCGGGAGTTGGAAGTGATAATGGAGATAAGCGATTATCTGCCACCGAGGTAAAGTTAGTGATCAGATTCTTTTCCTTCTGTGCGTCTAGACATATCTACCAGTGTTCATTGAACTCCTTTCTGTTAAAGGGCATCGATTCATTTGTATATTCTTGTGATATTTGTAAAAGTGATTTGTATATTCATGTGATTTGAAATCCTCAAAGTGTTATATAAATATTAGCTGTTGTTACTTATTCTGCATCTTTAATATTTTGTAAATGCCTCAAGAGTAGAGTCTGTATCTTCTTCCTCTCCTACACATTATTTAAAATATTATTGAGTGCTCAATAAATATTACAAAATGGCTAAGTAGTATGCAAGTGCCCACGAAGCACTTTTATAAATATGCTTATTTTTCAGTAATAGAGTAATTTAGAAAAACATTGTTACACATATGCGTAAATGTTAAGGACTCAACTGTACATTTTATTTTAGTAGTTGACCCATGGGAAATGCAATTATGAGTAGCTATAGTTTTTATAACAATATTTGTTTTCCTCAAACTCTTAGATTGTGTTCTGTTCTGTTCAGTTAATTGGATACAAGTTTGGTTACTTGTAAGCTAACAGGCCACACACATTAGAGCTTCCTATAGTGGTTATAAATCATGCTTTGATAACTGATTTATTATCTCATATGTAGTCTATTAGGGTCCCCAAAATCTAACACTAATATATCATTAAATGGAGCTTCTTGGCCTTAGGGATCTAGAAAGGAGTGGTAGGAAAAGTATCAGGTGCTCTTCTTTTTTTGAGGGAAGTTACTTTCTGTAGTTACTAAGTTAACATTATAATACTCTTTGGGGTGGAGCCAAGATGGCCGAATAGGAACAGCTCCGGTCTCCAGCTCCCAGCCCCAGCGACACAGAAGACTGGTGATTTCTGCATTTCTGCTTGAGGTACCGGTTTCATCTCACTAGGGAGTGCCTAACAGTGGGTGCAGGACAGACGGTGAAGCGCACTGTGCGCGAGCCGAAGCAGGGCGAGGCATTGCCTCACTCGGGAAGTGCAAGGGGTCAGGGAGTTCCCTTTCCTAGTCAAAGAAAGGGGAAACAGACGGCACCTGGAATATCGGGTCAGTCCCATCCTAATACTGCGCTTCTCCAACGGGCCTGGAAAACGGCACACTAGGAGATTGTGTCCCGCACCTGGCTCGGAGGGTCCTATGCCCACGGAGTCTCGCTGATTGCTAGCACAGCAGTCTGAGATCAAGCTGCAAGGCGGCAGCCAGGCTGGGGGAGGGGCGCCCGCCATTGCCCAGGCTTGCTTAGGTAAACAAAGCAGCCAGGAAGCTCGAACTGGGTGGAGCCCACCATAGCTCAAGGAGGCCTGCCTGCCTCTGTAGGCTCCACCTCTGGGGGCAGGGCACAGACAAACAAAAACTCAGCAAAGAACCTCCACAGACTTAAATGCCCCTGTCTGACTGACAGCTTTGAAGAGAGTAGTGGTTCTCCCAGCACGCAGCTGGAGATCTGAGAACAGACAGACTGCCTCCTAAAGTGGGTCCCTCACCCCTGAGCAGCCTAACTGGGAGGCACCCCCCCAGTAGGGTCAGACTGACACCTCATTCAACCGGGTACTCCTCTGAGACAAAACTTTCAGAGGAACTATCAGACAGCTGAATTTGTGGTCTCACGAAAATCCGCTGTTCTGCAGCCACCGCTGCTGACACCCAGCCAAACAGGGTCTGGAGTGGACCTCTAGTAAACTCCAACAGACCTGCAGCTGAGGGTCCTGTCTGGTAGAAGGAAAACTAACAAACAGAAAGGACTTCAACACCAAAAACCCATCTGTACATCACCATCACCAAAGACAAAAAGTAGATAAAACCACAAAGAT
Organism: Hylobates moloch; assembly: GCF_009828535.3. Lineage (NCBI taxonomy): Eukaryota > Metazoa > Chordata > Mammalia > Primates > Hylobatidae > Hylobates > Hylobates moloch. Next base: position 108,332,539 of record NW_026652279.1, read on the forward strand.
GGGGAAAAAACAGAGCAGAAAAACTGGAAACTCTAAACAACAGAGCACCTCTCCTCCTCCAAAAGAACGCAGTTCCTCACCAGCAACGGAACAAAGCTGGATGGAGGATGACTTTGATGAGTTGAGAGAAGAAGGCTTCAGACGATCAAACTACTCTGAGCTACGAGAGGAAATTCAAAACAATAGCAAAGAAGTTAAAAACTTTGAAAAAAAATTAGAAGGATGGATGACTAGAATAACCAATGGAGAGAAGGGCTTAAAGGAGCTGATGGAGCTGAAAGCCAAGTTTCGAGAACTACGTGAAGATTGCAGAAGCCTCAGTAGCAGATGCGATCAACTGGAAGAAAGGGTATCGCTGATGGAAGATGAAATGAATGAAATGAAGAGAGAAGGGAAGTTTAGAGAAAAAAGAATAAAAAGAAATGAACAAAGCCTCCAAGAAATTTGGGACTATGTGAAAAGACCAAACCTACGTCTGATTGGTGTACCTGAAAATGATGGGGAGAATGGAACCAAGTTGGAAAACACTCTGCAAGATATTATCCAGGAGAACTTCCCCAATCTAGCAAGGCAGGCCAGCATTCAGATTCAGGAAATACAGAGAACGCCACAAAGATACTCCTCGAGAAGGGCAACTCCAAGACACATAATTGTCAGATTCACCAAAGTTGAAATGAAGGAAAAAATGTTAAGGGCAGCCAGAGAGAAAGGTCGGGTTACCCACAAAGGGAAGCCCATCAGACTAACAGCTGATCTCTCAGCAGAAACTCTACAAGCCAGAAGAGAGTGGGGGCCGATATTCAACATTCTTAAAGAAAAGAATTTTCAACCCAGAATTTGCTATCCCACCAAACTAAGCTTCATAAGTGAAGGAGAAATAAAATACTTTACAGACAAGCAAACGCTGAGTGATTTTGTCACCACCAGGCCTGCCCTAAAAGAGCTCCTGAAGGAAGCACTAAACATGGAAAGGAACAACCGGTTCCAGCCACTGCAAAAACATGCCAAATTGTAAAGACCATCGAGGCTAGGAAGAAACTATAGCAACTAACGAGCAAAATAACCAACTAACATCATAATGACAGGATCAGATTCACACATAACAATATTAACGTTAAATGTAAATGGGCTAAATGCTCCAATCAAAAGACACAGACTGGCAAACTGGATAAGGAGTCAGGACCCATCAGTGTGCTGTATTCAGGAAACCCATCTCACGTGCAGAGACACACATAGACTCAAAATAAAGGGATGGAGGAAGATCTATCAAGCAACTGGAAAACAAAAAAAGGCAGGGGTTGCAATCCTAGTCTCTGATAAAATAGACTTTAAACCAACAAAGATCATAAGAGACAAAGAAGGCCATTACATAATGGTAAAGGGATCAATTCAACAAGAAGAGCTAACTATCCTAAATATATATGCACCCAACACAGGAGCACCCAGATTCATAAAGCAAGTCCTCAGTGACCTACAAAGGGACTTAAACTCCCACACAATAATAATGGGAGATTTTAACACCCCACTGTCAGCATTAGACAGATCAACGAGACAGAAAGTTAACAAGGATATCCAGGAATTGAACTCAGCTCTACATAAAGTGGACCTAATAGACATCTACAGAACTCTCCACCCCAAGTCAACAGAATATACATTTTTTTCAGCACCACACCACACCTATTCCAAAATTGACCACATAGTTGGAAGTAAAGCTCTCCTCAGCAAATGTAAAAGAACAGAAATTATAACAAACTGTCTCTCAGACCACAGTGCAATCAAACTAGAACTCAGGATTAAGAAACTCACTCAAAACCGCTCAACTACATGGAAACTGAACAACCTGCTCCTGAATGACTATTGGGTACATAATGAAATGAAGGCAGAAATAAAGATGTTCTTTGAAACCAACGAGAACAAAGACACAACATACCAGAATCTCTGGGACACATTCAAAGCAGTGTGTAGAGGGAAATTTATAGCACTAAATGCCCACAAGAGAAAGCAGGAAAGATCCAAAATTGACACCCTAACATCACAATTAAAAGAACTAGAAAAGCAAGAGCAAACACATTCAAAAGCTAGCAGAAGGCTAGAAATAACTAAAATCAGAGCAGAACTGAAGGAAATAGAGACACAAAAAACCCTTCAAAAAATTAATGAATCCAGGAGCTGGTTTTTTGAAAAGATCAACAAAATTGATGGACTGCTAGCAAGACTAATAAAGAAGAAAAGAGAGAAGAATCAAATAGATGCAATAAAAAACGAAAAAGGGGATATCACCACCGATCCCACAGAAATACAATCTACCATCAGAGAATACTACAAACACCTCTATGCAAATAAGCTAGAAAATCTAGAAGAAATGGATAAATTCCTCGACAAATACACCCTCCCAAGACTAAACCAGGAAGAAGTTGAATCTCTGAATAGACCAATAACAGCTTCTGAAATTGTGGCAATAATCAATAGCTTACCAACCAAAAAGAGTCCAGGACCTGATGGATTCACAGCTGAATTCTATCAGAGGTACAAGGAGGAACTGGTACCATTCCTTCTGAAACTATTCCAATCGATAGAAAAAGAGGGAATCCTCCCTAACACATTTTATGAAGCCAGCATCATCCTGATACCAAAACCTGGCAGAGACATAACCAAAAAAGAGAATTTCAGACCAATATCCTTGATGAACATTGATGCAAAAATCCTCAATAAAATACTGGCAAACCGAATCCAGCAGCACATCAAAAAGCTTATCCACCATGATCAAGTGGGCTTCATCCCTGGGATGCAAGGCTGGTTCAACATACGCAAATCAATAAATGTAATCCAGCATATAAACAGAACCAAAGACAAAAACCACATGATTATCTCAATAGATGCAGAAAAGGCCTTTGACAAAATTCAACATCTCTTCATGCTAAAAACTCTCAATAAATTAGGTATTGATGGGACGTATCTCAAAATAATAAGAGCTATCTACGACAAACCCACAGCCAATATCATACTGAATGGGCAAAAACTGGAAGCATTCCCTCTGAAAACTGGCACAAGACAGGGATGCCCTCTCTCACCGCTCCTTTTCAACATAGTGCTGGAAGTTCTGGCCAGAGCAATCAGGCAGGAGAAGGAAATAAAGGGTATTCAATTAGGAAAAGAGGAAGTCAAATTGTCCCTGTTTGCAGATGACATGATTGTATATCTAGAAAACCCCATTGTCTCAGCCCGAAATCTCCTTAAGCTGATTAGCAACTTCAGCAAAGTCTCAGGATACAAAATTAATGTACAAAAATCACAAGCATTCTTGTACACCAATAACAGACAAACAGAGAGCCAAATCATGAGCGAACTCCCATTCACAATTGCTTCAAAGAGAATAAAATACCTAGGAATCCAACTTACAAGGGATGTGAAGGACCTCTTCAAGGAGAACTACAAACCACTGCTTAATGAAATAAAAGAGGATACAAACAAATGGAAGAACATTCCATGCTCATGGGTTGGAAGAATCAATATCGTGAAAATGGCCATACTGCCCAAGGTCATTTATAGATTCAATGCCATCCCCATCAAGCTACCAATGACTTTCTTCACAGAATTGGAAAAAACTACTTTAAAGTTCATATGGAACCAAAAAAGAGCCCGCATCGCCAAGTCAATCCTAAGCCAAAAGAACAAAGCTGGAGGCATCACGCTACCTGACTTTAAACTATACTACAAGGCTACAGTATCCAAAACAGCATGGTACTGGTACCACAACAGAGACATAGATCAATGGAACAGACCAGAGCCCTCAGAAATGATGCCGCATAGCTACAACTATCTGATCTTTGACAAACCTGACAAAAACAAGAAATGGGGAAAGGATTCCCTATTTAATAAATGGTGCTGGGAAAACTGGCTAGCCATATGTAGAAAGCTGAAACTGGATCCCTTCCTTACACCTTATACAAAAATTAATTCAAGATGGATTAAAGACTTATATGTTAGACCTAAAACCATTAAAATCCTACAAGAAGACCTAGGCAATTCCATTCAGGACATAGGCGTGGGCAAGGACTTCATGTCTAAAACACCAAAAGCAATGGCAACAAAAGCCAAAATCGACAAATGGGATCTCATTAAACTAAAGAGCTTCTGCACAGCAAAAGAAACTATCATCAGAGTGAACAGGCAACCTACAGAATGGGAGAAAATTTTTGCAACCTACTCATCTGACAAAGGGCTAATATCCAGAATCTACAATGAACTCAAACAAATTTACAAGAAAAAAACAAACAACCCCATCAAAAAGTGGGCAGAGGACATGAACAGACACTTCTCAAAAGAAGACATTTATGCAGCCGAAAAACACATGAAGAAATGCTCATCATCACTGGCCATCAGAGAAATGCAAATCAAAACCACAACGAGATACCATCTCACACCAGTTAGAATGGCCATCATTAAAAAATCAGGAAACAACAGGTGCTGGAGAGGATGTGGAGAAATAGGAACACTTTTACACTGTTGGTGGGACTGTAAACTAGTTCAACCATTGTGGAAGTCAGTGTGGCGATTCCTCAGGGATCTCGAACTAGAAATACCATTTGACCCAGCCATCCCATTACTGGGTATATACCCAAAGTACTATAAATCATGCTGCTATAAAGACACATGCACACGTATGTTTATTGCGGCACTATTCACAATAGCAAAGAGTTGGAACCAACCCAAATGTCCAACAACGATAGACTGGATTAAGAAAATGTGGCACATATACACCATGGAATACTATGCAGCCATAAAAAATGATGAGTTCGTGTCCTTTGTAGGGACATGGATGAAACTGGAAAACATCATTCTCAGTAAACTATCGCAAGGACAAAAAACCAAACACCGCATGTTCTCACTCATAGGTGGGAATTGAACAATGAGAACTCATGGACACAGGAAGGGGAACATCACACTCCGGGGACTGTTGTGGGGTGGGGGGAGGGGGGAGGGACAGCATTAGGAGATACACCTAATGCTAAAGGACGAGTTAATGGGTGCAGGAAATCAACATGGCACATGGATACATATGTAACAAACCTGCACATTGTCACATTGTGCACATGTACCCTAAAACCCTAAAGTATAATAAAAAAAAAAAAAATAAATAAAAAATAAAATGAAATGTCTAAGGTAAAAAAAAAAAAAAAAAAAACATTATAATACTCTTTGAAATTGCAGTTAATAGGCCAGTTACCCCATCAAAGCAACTCATATTTTTTCTATGTATGACTCCAGGAAAAAAACTTTTCTCCAATTTTCCTCAAGTTTTTGAATTTTAATAGGTAGCTAAGGTATTTGAATTTATTTTTCACAAAATACTCTATATAGCAGTCTATTAAAAAGTGGGATTCTTTATCTTTAAAAATCCTTCTAATATAGAACGTTTTGAAAGGAAGAAGAGTTAGTAGGCAGAGAAGGCCAGTGTCAATAAAAGAAAATAACCCATAGGAAGGCACATTAATAGTTTACTGTGCTTCAGTGGGAGAGAGGGGATACTAAACACATTGCTTTAGTTGTATTTTAATTCATCCTCTTCAACTCCTAAGTCCTTGCAAATGGACCATTGTTTCAGAAATACTCACCCTAAGCATATTTTCTGTTAAATTAAACAGACTCTGCTTTATCTCTCTTCTAAGGCTAATTAAACTCATTAATAAAACACTACATAAAGAACTTCATTATCCTTTTGTTCTCACTTAAGCATAAGTAGGATGCTAATATCATTCTAAAAGGAGCCCAAGGATTTATTCTGTGTCTTTTAATTAGATGCATATCTTTGGAATTTTGCTAAATTTTTAAGATGAGAGGTGGGTAGAAAGAGAAGGGAATACAGAAAAGATTATATTCAACAGAATAAAATGCACACATCTTCCCATTGGCCTTTCCTTGTCTTATATTACAGCCTCCTTTCCTAAGTACGCCTCCAAGAAATTTATTTTTTAGAATGATAAGCATTCTGAATTATCTTACATAGCTTTCTATTTTCACTTGGTTTGGCAAAGATTTTACCATCTATGGTCAGGTGATCTTACTTCCCATTTAGATCACATTGTGGGGTTCAGGGATCACACCTCATTTTTTTTCTTTGGCTGCTGCCATTGATTGATTTAGCATTTGTCACTGAGAGATTAAAAACATCTTTTTATCAAGATAAACAGGAAAGTGTGGGGGCTCTATGAATATTTGTTGAATGAATGAAATGCATGCCTGATTTCTGCCAGTTTCTAAACAATCTGTGCATCTGTCCAAAAGTAAACAAGGACAGACTCTGAAAACCATACCTCAAGAATTTAGGAGCAAGCCACAGTCTCCTGAAATGTGTTTTGTGGAGGTTCCTGATTTTTGAGATTTGGAAAGCTATTCCCTAAGTAGCAACAGTAAAATGGAGACGTAGGAAAATAAACCAGGCTCCATATTTTAGAGTCATAGGTTTTCTGAATAAATGTCATCAGCTACTGTGGGAAAGGAAACCCTCAGAGAGAACTAATCCAATTATTAAGCCAAAGCTTTATTCCAAAAATCACATAGAGCAATTCTTTTTAACTACTGCAGTTGCTTAGCACTTTTATATATGTGATGCAGCTTCCTCAGCCTAAAATAGAGAAATAAAACAGGCACCTGTATTAGTTCATTCTTGTGTTGCTATAAAGAAATACCCGAGGGTTGGTAATTTATAAAGAAAAGAGGTTTAGTTGGCTCACAGTTCTGCAGGCTGTACACAGAGCATGTGACCAGCAACTGCTTCTGGCAAGGGCCTCAAGTCAGGGTTGAAGGTGAAGGGAGTGCCTCCTGTCACATGGTGACAGCCGGAGCAAGAAAGCAACGAGGTTGGGGGAGAGCAATGGAGGAGGTGCCATGCACTTTTTTGTGTTTTTAAGACAGAGTCTTGCTCTCTCGCCAGGCTGGAGTGCAGTGGCATGATCTTGGCTCACTGCAACCTCTGCCTCCCAGGTTCAAGTGATTCTCCTGCCTCAGCCTCCCGAGTAGCTAGGACTATAGATGTGTGCCACCATGCCCGGCTAATTTTTGTATTTTTAGTAGAGACGGGGTTTCACCATGTTGGCCAGGATGGTCTCTATCTCTTGACCTTGTGATCACCCGCCTCAGTCTCCCAAAGTGCTGGGATTACAGGCATGAGCCACCGCGCCTGGCTGGTGCCATGTACTTTTAAACAACCAGATCTCACATGAACGCATAGCAAAAACTGCACAGGCCCTTCTTGAGGTATCCACCCCCAAGACCCAAACACCTTCCACCAGGCCCCACCTCCAACATTGGGGATTACCTTTCAACATGAGATTTGGAGGGGACATGCATCCAAATCGTGTATCAGTACCTGACAAGATTTCAGCTTAAAACAGAGAGAAGAAAACACAGAGAAGCCCATAAGTGTTAGCTCCATGAATTTTCACAATGTGAACACACCCGTATAACCAGCTTCCAGTTCAAGAAACAGAACTTTACCAGCACCCCAGAAAGCCCCACCCTTGACCCCAAGAATAACCTCTTCCTAATTTTAAATACCATGGATTAGTTTTGCATTTTTTGAACTTACATAAGTGGAATTGACCTTTGTATCTGGCAACTTATATTCAATATGATGTTTGTGAAAATCACAGGATGTTGTTTTATTACATAGCATTCTCCTTATCTACATTGATAACACTTCTCTTGAGTTAAACAGTGCACTGTATCTTTTTAGCCTTCTGACGAAGACGCTGTTAGCCTCAATGTGCCAATGTCAAATATCATGGAAGAAGAACAGATCATAAAGGAGGACTCTTGCCATCACCTTAGCCCCGTTAAAGGTCTGAGAATAAAAATGTGGAGAAAGTGCTTGTTTTTCAGTTCCAAATATTATGTTTAAAATAACCTGTGCACAGATAGGGCAGTGATAATCTTTCTAGAGTATTTCCTATGTACCAGGTACTGTGTTCTTCTGGGAATTTGATCTCATTTAAAATTTAAAAGTCTAAGATGGATACTCTAATCATCTCCATTTTATAGGTGAGAAAACCAAGGCTCAGAGAGTTTAAGTAACTTGCCATTGGTCACACAGCTGATGTGTGTGTAGTACTACTTACTACAGTACATAGTAGAACTAATCTCATTCTGAAGACTTAGATAAAATTCTTTTTTTTTTTTGAGACAGAGTCTTGCTCTGTCGCCCAGGCTGGAGTGCAGTGGCAGGATCTTGGCTCACCGCAACCTCCACCTCCTGGGTTCAAGGGGTTCTCCTGCCTCAGCCTCCCGAGTAGCTGGGATTACAGGCGCCTGCCCCCATGCCCGGCTAATTCTTTAAATCCATTCTTGGAAAGAAAATATTGATATGATAGATATATTAGTTAGGAAAACTCTAGCTGCCGTAACATAGAAGATTCCCAAATCTCAGTGGCTCAACACAGTCCAAATTAAGTTCAAATGGAGTTAGTGACTGGCAGACAACTCCCCTCTGAGTGTTGATTTAAGGACCCAAGCTCCTTTGGTACCATGCCTCCATCATCTTTAACACAGGGCTTCCAAAACTTTCATGTCCATCTGTTTTAAACCAGAAGAAGAGCATAGAGGTTTGCTCATGGGAGGTTTTTATGGACTGGGCCTGAAGGAGTGCCTATCAATGATAAGCTAGACTTCATCCCACGGCCACATCGCACTGCACGTGAGGGTGGGAAATGCAGTTGAGGTGTGTGTTCAAGAAGCTACTTGACTTTGGCCCAGTCAGGTGACCTTGATTCCCTCACCTGTACATGAGATGATTAGGTAATACCAAAGGTCCAGTGTAGCTCGAAAATTCTGTGCCTCTTTAATAATCATCAAATGACCACTAAACACTCTATCTTGTGTGCCTTCAAGATCCTTGTAATACATTTCATATCTTGGTTAGAAGCCCTCATTGGGTAACATTATGGCAATTTTTTGATTGCCCCTGTTTCCCCGCGACTTTTAAGGAAAATACAAACATTTAGTTTTACTCATTTGTGGCAGAGACTATTTCACAATGTATGAATAGTGTAGAACTGGATTAATATACAGATCTTCTCATAAATAGTTGGAATATGCTCTTATTCGTGATAGGAGAGCTGTTTAAGTTCACTCAAACCTTAGTGTTTGCTTTCACTTCTTACACTTAGGTTTTTAAGTTTAGCATTTCTGTTTACCTGAGATTATCATGGGAACCATATGTTGTCTAAAAACATAGCTGTGTGCTTTATATACAAATATAACTGCCACTTTATTAATTCATATAAACTTAGTAATATTATACACTGTAGGGGGTATAATACTAAGCTCTTGCCTAGTTCCCCTCCCACATTCTTCCTTGAGATTATTTGCTGCTTAAGGACAGGAGTCAGATTTGACTGATTTTTTAATCCCTAAAATGTTTAGCATAATACCTGCCATTTAGTAGCTGCTCAATATTTGTTGGATTTTAAATATGAAATACATAGTCACATATTACTGAGGGCAAAAAAGCCCTCTTTTATACTTTCTTTTCTCTATTCCTTAAAAAGGTAAGAGAAAATCTTATTTTTCTCATGGGGAACTAAGCCCAGAGAGGCCTTGACTTTTTAAGCTCAGTTTGGGGCTTTCTGGGGTTATTTTATTTTTATCTTTTTCTCCCTGCAGGGAAGAGAAAACTTGGGTTTTTCATATACCTTCTTCATAGGGAACACAGAAGACTTGAAGTGATTGGATCATATTTGAAGATCAGCTGTGTTTTGCTCTTCTGTTCGTGAAATCATGCTTTCCATCTGTCTCTATATTTTCCTAATAGGGGAATTTCATCAGGAATTTCAACCGGAGCCTTCCCTTTTGGGTGACAGCACCAACTCAGGAGAAGAAAGAGACCAGTTTACTGATAGAGCAGATGGTCTCCATTCGGAATTTATGAACTATAAGGCAAGATTTTCAAGATCAACTACGTTTTTTACTCATTTCCTTCTGTTTGGCACCTTACAATTTAAGTTCAAGGTTGCCAATCCATCCCCTTCAATGTCCAGCTTGCTGCACCCTCCCTGAAGCCTTCCAAACATCTCAGCGCTCAGCGTGTCTATTTGCTGATGTGAGGAGCTGGTCCCTGCCCTGTGTGCCTCTCCATTTGTCTGTTTATGGATCTGATTTTCTTTCCACTACTCAGTGCATCATACAAATTAGCAAACTCATTAGTGTGACCATTACCATGCAGTAACAGCTGAAATAGTTTCACATTCTTTTCAACATGTTCTAGGTAAATCCTTTTCTTGGGAGTATATTTATAGTGTAAAGACAAAAGTGGAGACTTTTAAAATTGAGAAATGAATGTCTTTCCTTTTTGGAAAGATCTGTCTGAGGACACTTATTCCTGAACTTTTGTAGGTGCCCTGAGGCATTGAAAGGACAGGTGAAGTTGCTGAGTTGTCAGGAAAACCTCCATCTTAGTAGCAACAAAGGGAGGAAAGAAAAACTAGCCCTTTACTGAAGCAGATAGTGAAGGTTCCACTTCACAACATGATTAGGTGCTTGGTATGTTTCTGCCAGGCCTTTTGGTTCAGGTTGTGGCGCCCAAGAATCATAAAGATTACTGTTTTTGTAAAATTCAGATTCACTATGGCTTTAAGGTAACTTCTGAGTTATTATGATGAAGCCAAGAATGGGATCCCTAAATACTCATCTTTATTTTCTGAGCATTGTGTCCTGATGGCTGGACCCAGCCTAAATTAACATCTCTGGGCATCACCTTCAAGGAAATGGAGAGGAAAGCAGCTGAATTTTACACTGTAGGAGACCTTGGTGTGTTCAGGACATGTTTATGGCCTCAAGATAAAAATAATGAACGTGACATATGTTTATAGATTACAGAAGCTGTATAGAAGGATAAAACACAGAGAGCCTTAACTCTTTTTTTTGGGGGGGGGCTGGGACGGAGTCTCGCTCTGTTGCCCAGGCTGGAGTGCAGTGGCGCAATCTGGGCTCGCTGCAAGCTCTGCCTCCTGGGTTCACGCCATTCTCCTGCCTCAGCCTCCCGAGTAGCAGGGACTCCAGGTGCCCACCACCACGCCTGGCTAATTTTTGTATTTTTGGTAGAGACGGGGTTTCACCTTGTTAGCCAGGATGGTCTCGATCTCCTGACCTCATGATCTGCCCGCCTCGGCCTCCCAAAGTGCTGGGATTACAGGCGTGAGCCACTGCGCCCTGCCTAACTCTTTACTTGCTATATTTAATGTCATTAATCCATACATCCTTATTTTAAAATAGGTCACACCCATTGCCTTGTTTCTGTCCCCTGTCTCCATTGACATTACTTCATTTGAGCCTCATAGTTTCTCACTTTGATTACTTCAGGCACCACCCCACCCACTCCACTTCTTACCCAATGCTGCACCCCCGTGCATGCATGCATGTGTGTACACACACACACACACACACACACACACACACAGACACACTCTTTATATTCTGCCACCAAACATTTTTCTAAAGTACAAATCTAATGACATTCCTCTCAGGCCACTGGTTCTACAAGGCTTCCCCAGATTAGACCCTGTCTCTCAGCTCTGTGGGACGATTCTTCCATGAAAATATGAAAATTGGAGTATATCAAGCATTCATCTTAAGTTAAGAATCTAAGGTAAAGATGGAAACCCTGAAGAATGTGTTAAGAAGATATCCATATTTAAGTTCTAGAGGAAACAAAGCAGTTAGTAAAAATAAAGCATATCGTTTCAGAAAAGCAAATTTCCCTGGATTCAGAGATTTCAAGGACTTCGTGGAAATGGCTGCTCTACAGAATGGGTCCTGTAGGTGGAAACTAGAGGAGCAGATAGGGGTGTGGAAGTCAACCTGACAAATGCTTTCTGGAAGATACTTCTCTTGGAAAGTCAAAAGAAAAATGTTAATGATAAAATAAATATCTACAACAAGTTAAAGAAAAATTGTGCATTGAAAATCAGGCTCATATTAGGCTTGATATCCATCAACTTTAAGTCTTTCAACCTGTGCTTGGCCTGGCGCAGTGACTCACACCTGTAATCCCCCACTTTGGGAGGCTGAGGCAGGAGGATCACTTGAGCCCAGGAGTTCAAGACCAGCCTGGGCAACATACTAAGATTCCATCTCTACAAAAAAACAAAAGCTAGCTGGGTGTGGTGGTGTTCTCCTTGAGTCTCAGCTACTCAGGACGCTGAGGAGGGAAGATCACTTGAGCTTGGGAGAGTGAGTCTTCAGTGAGCCATGACTGCACCACCGCACTCCAGCCTGGGTGAAAGAGTGAGACCCTTTCTCAAAAAAACAGAGTTCTATGCTTTGCATAATCCTGTTTTCTTTACTGAATAAGCATCTTGGACCTTTGCAACCACAGTCAGTTTTCATTATTCACAGCAGTCATGTTGTGTGACATCACTGTGCATATCGAATTATCCAATACTGAGCCCTAACTCACTGGGGAAATAGAGGGCTGGGTTCCTGCACCCTCTGGTCACAACATTTTTGTCAACCAATCAACACATAACCTTGGTTTGTGTGTATTTCTGTTTAAAGATACATTATTTAATATATATTGTTTTGATGAACATTACAACCATACCTTATTTAACATATATTGATTGATGAACATTACAACCAACAGCACAGTAACTCATGCCTGAAGGAAGCTTGTCTAACACACGTATTGTCCTCTGTAAGGCACATCACAACTTCCTTGGGCTTCTGAACATAAGGCAGCACTTTAGTACTATGTCTGGGGCCATTTTAAAGTGACATCACCAACAAAAAACACAACAGTGTGAAAACATGGCACTAACTAGACTGAAAAAGGACACTTATTTACAATAAGAGAGCTGAAAGAAGAAAGCAGAGTGTCACCTTATTCCACCTCATCTGGGAACATACACATCCTGGGACTCAAATTTTTTACCACTCTGCAGATGACCTCCAGAGCACCACAAATACTGGTTTTGGGACTAAAAATACATGTTAGTGAATAGGCAAATTCACAAATGCAGAATCCACAGATAATGAGGATCAACTGTAAAACCATTTAACTTAGCAAAAGCAACCCAGTACGCCTGTTTTGCCTATTGAAAAAAAGAGACATTTTACACTATTGGCTACTTTTAGTTTTGAAACAAAAAATTAAAAAGAAATACCCATTGCTCTATGGTTGAAACCCAACAAAATGAAGTAAGAACACGTCGTCTTGGTCATTTCTGGTAGCATGTTTTTACCCGTGAATTTTTCGGTCACTTGGAGTGTGGAGAGTGGCACAGTCTTTTATACATTGACTGTATTGTACATGAAAAGTATAATCACTATAGGAAAAGTCCAAGTGTGTTCCCGGCCAGAGTCCAGCATTGGGCAGCTAGCCATGTCCTCGGGAAAAATCTTGTCCTAACAACACATCTAGAGGACTGGCTGGTCCCCAGTTAGTTAATGATATGCCAGAACCTTGACACCAAAAATGGTCCTTTTGGCCGGTGTTCTCTCCTAGCTAGGGAAATGTGGCCCTGTTCAGGTTGGCTTTCATTCTAGCCATCAGCCGGGTTAAAGCAGCGTTTCTCTGTGTCAGAGATGAACGTGCAAGGAGGCCTGTGGAAGGCTCATGGTGGTACATGCCTTTCTAAATAGCCGGTGTCACTACATTGCCGCTTTGGGAAAAGGTGGGTGATGGTGCAGGGAGAATATTTGAGTGAATTCCGGATGTTGTACACATAAAAACTATTAGATGCAATCGGAAGCACTTTTCTGTTGTTAAGAATTTTATACTTTCTCTTTTCCCCACTACACGCATATGCGTGCACACTCACACACACATCCCTGCTCTCACAAACACTAGGATGCATCTTCACAGGTGACTCACAAGCACAGGAGAGGGATCTCTCAATACAAGGAGGTGCTAAAAGGGCAATAGGAAATCCAGTAAAGCTTTACATTTCTGATGATAAGTTAACAGATGCTGTGGTCTTGGGCCACATTTTTTTAAATTTAAAAATGTTTAATTATGGGAAAATACTTACAAAATGTACACCTTAGCCATTTTTTAAATGTACATGTAGTTCAGAGTGTTTTAACGACATTCACGTTGTGCAGCCTATCTCCAGAACTCTTCTCATCTTGCAAAACTGACCCTGTGTACCCTTTAAATAACAACTCCCTCGTTCCCTCCCGGCAGCCCCTGGCAGCAAGCATTCTATTTTCTGTCTGGATGAATTTGATTACTGTAGACACCTCATATAAGTGTAATCAGTACAGTATTTGTCTTTTTTGTGACTGGCTTATTGCACGTAGCATAATGTCCTCCAGGTTTATCTGTGTGTATGGCATGCATGAGAATTTCCCTCTTTCTAAGGCTGAGTAATATTCTAGTGCACGTACATGCCAGATTTGTTTATCCATCCCTCCATAGATGGCTGTTCGGATTGTTTCCAGCTTTTGGCTATTGTGAATAACGCTGTTATAAACATGGGCTGGGCAGGTTTTGGCTCCTGACTACTGAGTAGCCAATGGTTTTCAGGAACCCTGTGTGTTTTGTCCACAGGCAAGGGCAGAAGACTGTGAAGAGCTGTTACGGATAGAAGAGGATGTGCACTGGCAAACTGAGGGCATGTAAGTGCCGAGGCCTCGGTTACAAGCCATCATCCCTCTAAAATCCACTTTGCAAGCAGTCTGGCCGTTCTGTTGTGATAGAATTTTCACCTACTTTGCTGTGGGCAAGCTGATATTCTTACAGACAATATTGATAAGAAGTTGCCAGTTTTTCTCTGTCTGATGCTTTTTGTCTTGGTATTGGGCAGTACACACCTCTTCCTTGGCCTTGAGTCTTATTTGTTTTGAGGTTGTGGGTAGTAATGTGATTCAGAGAATTAGCTAGAATTTCTAGATTGGAGGTTCTACCATCCATACAATTGCCTGAAGAAGCCAACAGGTGGACCTGAAGTGATCTGTAGCGCTGATCTCCTTCTTTACCCCAAGTCATCCCCTTCAAGATCTGAGAACACCATAGGCTTCTGGTCCCAAGACTTCTAACTGCCAGAGCTACCATTTATTCAACATCATGTGCCAGGCATTGTCCTAAATACTTCACAGGCCATAACTCATTTCATCTTTACAACACTCCTAACAGATAAGTTCTGTTCTTGTTCCCCATTTCACAGATGACAAAGCTGAGGCACAGAGAGATTGATTATCTTGCCACAAGGTCACAGAGGGCCAGCATTTGAACCCAAGGAATCTTGTACCAGACAGATAATCCTTCTACTCTACTGTGTATAAATATTTATTTAGCAAGATTTACAGGGGAGGGGGTGTGTGATCCCATCAGACAATGAACCATGTCCAGGGGAATTGAGTTTGGATTCTGTGGCATAGAGTATAGTTTTTGTTCCCAGGATTTTTATTTCTATAATCTGGGAGGCAGGTGTGTACTCTCCATCATACCTTGTAGGGTTTTTCTTCTTAGAGAGGATTTATCCCATTGTTAAAACTTTTACCCTTACAGAAAGTCATTGGCTTACATTCTGTAGTGGGAAGGGCTTGCCATGATCAAATCTCTCTTGCCCTTTAAAAACATTAGAAAGTTCCTGTCTGGTCACTGTCTGTATTACCAGCTACTCACTGGATATGCTGCTGAGAGCCACGGAGGCCTAGCGTGATTATACAATCAGAGAATCATAGGGAAAGAGGCAGTTGTTTTTAAACTATATAAAGTTTTGGAAACTCTATTCTCAATCTCATACCTAGTGCTTTCAACCCTGGCTGTAAACAAGGATTATGTGTAGAGCTTTATAAAATGCTGAACCCCTAGTCAGACCCGCTTGGACGTATAGGGCCTGGCATGTTTTTTAAGCTCCACAGATGATTTTGCTGCGTCTAGAGTTTGAACTGAGAACCACTGTCCCACACTGAAACCCTATGTGCATGAAAGTAATAAAACTGGTTGAACAGGAGTTGAAGGGCCCAGAAGTAGTACAGACTCAGCCAGCTGATCCCCTCCATGCAACCCCCTAGAACTCAGTAAAGCACAATGGTGAGAGCCTCTCATCTAGGCCATTTGCCGGACTGTGCACAGGGGCAGTTAGGGGTGCACAGGCATGAAAATCTTATGTGAGCTGCTTTACAGCAGAGCTGGGCTTCCCCTACTTGGGCTCTTCCCACCGTGCTCTGGCATCCCACCCCACAAAGTACAAACACATTTTCACCATAACACTGAATCTGTGGAAATCATTTTCATATGTTAGATGGATTTTTGTAAGTTTGCTTTTTAAGAAATTAGATGATACTCATGTTGTATTGATCGTTTTCATTCTTATGCTGGGTTTCATGTTACAGAATAAATTCATCCAAAGATCAGGACATGGATATAGCAATGATCGAGCAGCTGAGAGAAGCAGTAGATTTGCTGCAAGATCCCAACGGGTATGTATGTCTCCTTGGTCCAGGTTTCATGTGTAAATAATGCATACTAATGTATGGAGTGCATTGTCTAAATTCCTAAAATACCTACACAGACGATTTTGGCCCAGTTCAGCTACTAACAAAGAAAAGTCATGTTTATTGCCTGTTTTCCCAAGATGCAAAGGTAAAAGAGTCAAACTTATGGAGGGAGTGAGATCAATTTTCCCTTTCACCACCCTTTATTGAGTTCATTCACTCCTCATGAAATTCATATGGGAGTTTTTGGTATAATTCTTAGAAAACAAAAATATGGTACAAGTGCATGTTTTATATTGCTTAACGTTTAAACCCCTGATTTATAAAAAATATAAAGAAAATGTTTTCCAAAAAGGAAAGAATTGGTATATCAAGTAGTACTATATTTATATGGGGTAGTGCCAAATATATGTTAACTGAAGAATATATTTGTAAAGATTTGGGATACAGGATAATTTTAAAATCTGAATTTGCCTTGATCAATAATAGGCACTACATGCAGTGGATATGTGGATAATATGTTTTGATTTCTTAACTAATGGTAATGGAATTCCCATGGACAAAATATTTTTCAGCTAAACAATAGCAGGCATCATGTATCAGGTAATAACTACATGATCTCTAGAGAACTAGAGGACTTGGTAAACTAATGTGGTCTTGTTTTGTTTTTGTTTTTTGTTTTTTGTTTTGAGATGGAGTCTCACTCTGTCGCCCAGGCTGGAGTGCAGTGACTCAATCTCGGCTCACTGCAAGCTCCGCCTCCCGGGTTCACGCCATTCTCCTGCTTCAGCCTCTCCGAGTAGCTGGGACTACAGGCGCCCACCACCACGCCCGGCTAATTTTTTGTATTTTTAGTAGAGACGGGGTTTCACCGTGGTCTCCATCTCCTGACCTCGTGATCCGCCCGCCTCGGCCTCCCAAAGTGCTGGGATTACAAGCGTGAGCCACCGTGCCCGGCTGATGTGGTCTTACAATATGATGAACACGGGAATCACATACAGCAATCCTAGCTGGGTTCTGCAAATTTATGAAAAGCGTAGTTAGTATATCCCAGAATGCTGATGAGAATATACCACCTATGATGTCTGGCCCTGAAAGAATAGTGGTGGATCAGTTTAGTACAGCTGGAAATCTTTTGCAATTGCTTTGAAAAGCATTTCAATTCTGCAGACATTAATTGAGTGCTTGGAGTATGGGAAGTTCTGCAGTGTGTACCTTGGGGGATGTAAAGATGGACAAGACACAGCTCTTGCTTTCTGAGAATTTAAACTAGAATAGATAGAGATTGCCTTGAGAAGTTATTTATAAGTGTAATTGGGCCAGGCACGGTGGCTTACACCTGTGATCCCAGCACTTTGGAAGGCCAAGGCAGGCAGATCACTTGAGGCCAGGAGTTCGAGACCAGTCTGGCCAACATGGTGAAACCCCGTCTCTACTAATAATACAAAAATTAGCTGTGCATAGTGGCGCGCGCCTGTAATCCCAGCTACTCAGGAGGCTGAGGCAGGAGACTCGCTTGAGCCCAGGAGGCAGAGGTTGCAGCGAGCCGAGATCGTGCCACCATACTCCAGCCTGGGTGACAGAGTGAAACTGTGTCTCAAAAAAATAATAATAAACAAATAAATAAATAACTGTAATTGATTCAAGTGCTTCAAGTGGAGGTAAAAAGGATAGACTCGAGCAAGTGCCCAACCCCAGGAAAAGGGGAGATGGGGGGACTGGTCTTCCTGAAGGATAGGATAATGGCCTGGACCTTTAATGACTGCCAATTTCAAGAAAAAGAGAAATTCTGGATTGAATGAAAAGCTTAGGTAAAGGCATGAAGGTCAGAATGAATGGAGCCAGGTTGGGAAAATCTCAGGCAGAACAAAGGCTCTCCATCCTAGTGTGCTTCAGCATCACTTGTGGAACTTTTTCAGAACAGATACCAGGCACTGCCTTTGGGGGCTAGAGTCAGCCAGTGCTTCTGATGTGCAGCCAGGACTGAGAATCACCAGAGACAGTGTAGAATGATGCTGGCGATGGCTTTGGATGTTGTTAAGGAGCTGAGATTTTATTTTATATTTAGAGGAAGGCAATGATGGTGTTTAAACATGATTATTCATGTTGTTAATTCTCCCTTACATTTGGCTCATGGCATAGGCACCTAATGAAGGTATGTTCAAAGAGCTGAATTCTACATCCTGAGCCAGGGCAGTTAGTGAAAGGGCAGGAAAAAGGACAGGAGAGCCTGTATGTGTGTTTACATGTATGCATGCATGTGTATGGTTGTTCATGCATGTATGTTAGTACATGTAGGCATGTGCACCCATGTGCATGTATTCATTATAACAAGTCAGGAAGTAGGGTGGCTTGTAGACAGAACAGACTTTGAATTAGCTGGAAACTTTTTAAACACAGCCGCAGCATCAGTTAACTTGGGTAAGTTGTATGAGTTCTGCATCCCATTTCTTCATCTATAAGAGGGGGTGACAAGTACCTACCTTTTAGGGTTATGAGGATTTGAAATAATACATAAACTGCCGGTGGAGAAGTAAATTGGCAGAACCATTCTAGAAGTAACTTATTATGTAACCAAGTCTACAAACATGTAAAACTTTGGAGTGAAATCTAAGAACTTATCCTAAGAGACAAGAAGACATGAACAATTTGGGGAATTTGGGGTAGAGAATGAGGGATAGGTATTTTTAGTAGCAAATATTTGGAAAAAGAAATTATCTAACAATTTGGGGATACTTTAAGTATATTATACTCTTTGATAAGACAGAATGTGATGTGGCCAATATAATGTTTTTTAAAGTTTCTAGTGATATCATAGAATGCTTTTATACTTTTAAACAAGTATATAACTTTTTTAAAGTATGTAAAAACGCACAATGTTTGATCCCAATTATATAGATAGAATTAGGTACCAATTGTGCAGGAAATTTAGAAAAACTGGAAGGAAATATATTAAGATGGATTTTAAGAAGGAAATACATTAAAATGGAAGGAAATAATATTAAGATAGTTGAAGAAAACATTCCCAACTAACCTTCCAAGTGACACTTGATTCGCATCTTTATGGAGCACTATTTTAAAATATTATGTTGTAAAATTTTATATGGATTCTTTCGTTTTCTTTCTAAAATAATCCACTACTTTGGCTGCTTTAGATCATTGTTATTTATCCTGAAATAATTATTATAATATGACATCTAATTTTATAATAGTTCTGTAGCCAGTGTAATCGTCATGAAAAGCCCTGATTTTGTTTCGAATATAGAGAGGACACTTGAAGATGTCATTTATTTCTAACTGCTTTGGGGCTGAATATTAGTAATAAAAAAGTTTACATACACATTGTGTTTTTTCTTTTATCTCACATTTCGTAGATCCAGGAACTTTTTCTTTTTTAGTTAAGCCATTGATTGTGGGATTAAATTTTAAAAGTTTACCTTTTATGCATCAGAAAATTTAGTTGGCTATTGCTGTTCTGTCTTTATCTTGATTTCTTCTCTTAAGGCCTTCTGATTGTTAGTTTGACAGCATTTTCATAGGCCTCTATAATATAAACGCATCCCTGTTTAAGATGACTTTGTAAATTTTATATAACTTACAGAAATTCCTGGCTTTATAGGTCTTTAAGAAGAAAAAATCTTCATCTCTTAAAATGGCAGAAATTTAGAAACTATGTGAGACTATTTCAGAAGTAAAAATGCATATCAAATTGCTTATGATTTTTTAAGTGAGAGATACAGTGTGTATCTCCCTATTAAAACCAAATGCTATTGGTACATATACTATAATGTAATACTCTCAGCAACTTGACTTGCTTCTGTAAATTCATAAAGTTCTAAAATAAAATTTAGTATATACTATATTACCTATGAAAATTTTGATTTTATTAGAAATTACTATTATATTACAAACAAGTTGGATTGTATTACCAATAGCAGGTGGAATATTATATTTTGGCATATGGTGGGAAGATACCATGCACTTTGAAATTTCTGTCATAAACTTTTCCTCACTTAATCCTAAAGATAAACATAACTTTTTAGTAAATTAAAAATTTAAACTAAATAAGACCAATAGAATTTATTAAAAATAAAAGTTTAATAAATTTACTAATATCTTTTTTTCCTACTCTTTAGATTAAGCACAGATATTACAGAGAGAAGTGTTTTAAACCTATATCCTATGGGATCAGCAGAAGCCTTAGAATTACAAGATTCTGCACTGAAGTATGCTTACCTTTTATAACAAATTATGTTTTCTCTTTTCATAATACATTGACATTTCTATTCTTTAAATTTCACTTTATATCTTTTTTTTTCTTTCCTTGTTCTCACAGTGGTCAAATACAGCTGGAGACATCTCCGGTGTGTGAGGTAAGGCTGCTGGTGGATTCACCAGAACTCCATTGCCATGGAATACTGGCCACCACATTCTATAAAGATTTGTCAGGGAGTGAAACATCTTTATTGAGGCCAATATTCAGATTTGTTCAGGACACATTTTTCAACTTGTTTATACATTTGCCTCTTTAGTTCTGCTTTTCTACTATACCTCACCCTCTGTTAAGGATGAGAGTTGGCTATTTCTATTAGATTCTGTAGATTTTTTACCTCAGATCATCTTGCTGAGTCAAGTGATGGCAACTAAAATACATAGGGAATCTGCCTGTGTGCCAGAACCTGGAGGAGGACCATTCAATGTAGATTTTAGAGCCAAGAAAAGGTCTGGGAATTGGCCAGATGGCAGATGGAAATTAGCTAGAAAACACCTGAAAGACAAGAACAAATGATTTGGGAATGTCGAGGAGGATTAAGAGAATATCATGAAGAGAAACTGGTGGGGATATTTGAAGACAGGGTAAGGATGGGTTCAGTAGAGTTACATGGAATGAAATTTGGATGGCTGTAAAGAAAGCAGTTTTGACATAAAACTAGAGATGAGCTTAGAATGTCCTAAAGCCAGAATGTTACCCCAGGATTAGAGAGAGAAGTCTGAGCTGATGATATGGGAATGAAACACAGGCTACAACCCATTTCCTGAATGGATTTAGGATGGCTAATTTAGGGACCAAGATTGCGTACAAACACTTTATGCCCCACTGAAGTGTTTGCACATGTACTGTAGTAAAGTGGTTTCACACTCTTAACTTTGTCTCTATGTTAAAGAAATAAGGAAAAGGGAAGTATTAATATAAAAGGAAAAGCCATGTTGCTAGAGAGTGTGGTTTCATTGTTAAGTGCAGTGACTTGGAATTATATTAGCGATCAGTCCCGTCTCAAAGACTGGCTAACTGTGGGGAACTTAATTAACCTCTCTAAACATTCATTACTGTAACTGGGATCATAATAATACCTATTGTAAAGATCGAGTTAGGAATTTTGACTCAGAAAATGTCACATAATTAGGGTACCTAAATGTTAGCTATTAGCTTACTTCTCTATTATTGTTATTGGTGTGGCCTTTAAACAGAATTACTGTACCACCTCTTCCCTGGGTGGAGGCATCACTGAATTACCCAATAGTGGGACATTGAAAGTCTTTTATTTGCAGTGTCCCCTGGACCCATTTTCATCAAGCTCTTCCTTTGAGATTGATTTTGGTTCTGTGCAGGCTTAACCTCTTTTTTAGCTTCTTATTTAGAAATCATTTTTTTAAATTTAATTTCGTTTTTCGAGAGATGAGATCTCGCTTTGTTGCCCAGGTTAGTCTCAAACTGCTGGCTTCAAGCGATACTTCCTCCTCAACTTCTCAAAGTGCTGGGATTACAGGTGGCTCACACCTGTAATAATAATTTTAAACATGAAAATAATTTTAAACTTTTAAAAGATTGTAAAAAAATTTGCAGTGTTCTACAAAAGCTTGCAAAAATGCCAATCTTGTAAAATTAGATTTACTAGTAACATTTTATCACATTTGTTATATTTATTCTCTTTCTCTCTCCATACACACAGTTCTTTTTCTGAAACACAGACAATTCTTTTGCTGAAAGTAAGTTTCACACATCATAGTCCTTTATCCCCTAATCATTTTAGTGTGTGTTTTCTAAGAATATGGATTTTTATCTTACACAATCAATTTCAGTTATCATCTTCATAAATTCATGGTGATAACATATTTTCATCTAATCTATCATCCATCCTCCAAATTTGTCAGTTAATCTAATCATGCTTTTCAGAGCATTTTTTTCCTTTCAGTGTAAGATCCAGTTTAGTTGCAGATACTGCATTTTATTGTCAGGTATCTATAACCTTCTTTTATCTGGAACATTTCCATGACCTTTCTTTGATTTTTATGACCTTGAAATTTTGAGGAACACAGACCTCCTCCTTTTTAATATAATGTTCCTCATTTTGTGTCTGTCTGATGTTTCCTTATCAGTTTGAACTTCTGCATTCTGATTTCGAATACTGCACAGGTGATGTTGTGACCATCTCAGGGCATTACATTTGGGGCCACACTATGTCCATCTTTCCCTCTTTGGTGATGTTAATTTGATCACCCAATCAAGATATAACTCCATTTCTCCACCGTGTAATTGCTGTTTTATTTTTCCGTTGCAACTAACAAGCAGCCTGTGACGAGATAGTTCAAGACCATCTTAGCATCCAGCTGCAGACCCACTTTTGACTCCAGTAAAATAGATGGCCACCTGTGTGCATGATTTCAGGAGCACAAGAAAGACACGAAACTTCTGGAATAAAGATATATCCCCTCCATTTTTAATACATGATTGGATGGTCATTCCAATAATTTTGTCTTCTAAGATGTATATATTCCTGAATTTTTTTAAAAAAGGAAGTATTGTTACATGCCAGACCATGTGCTTTGTATATTACATGAGTTATCGTCATTTCATTTCTTCAACAAATATTCGTTGATTGCCTCCCATGTGTCAAGCACCACTCTGGACAGTGAGAAAGTAGCATTAAAGACACAGAGGTCCTAGACTTATGAATTTACATTCTAGTTAAGGTATAAGTGAAAAGTGGGAGTTATGCCTGAGTGATGATGCAGGATTTGAAGCTCAAGGTCAAGTGACTGGCCAGGTCACTTACATGTAAAAGGCTTGGCCCTGCTTTCCCACTGCAGTATATTGCCTCTTCATGCTGTAGACTAGTGGCAGCACTAAGTCTTGTCACGCTTACAAACCTTAGTGGTGCCTGATTGCATCAAACCTTTTCTTCAGAGCAGATCTTGGCAGAAGAAGAGCAGCCATGATACTTACATGTGCGTGAGCAATGCTTCCAGTAATGTGAATGGGTATGGAAGGAATAAGGGATGAGTATATACTAAATATAGACTGAGCCCAGTTCATAGTTTTGTCTAGGTCTAGTTTTCATCCCATCTTTTTTGTTTGTTTGTTTGTTTGTTTGTTTTTGAGACAGAGTCTCGCTCTTGTCACCCAGGTTGAAGTGCACGATCTCAGCTCACTGCAACCTCCACCTCCCGGGTTCAAGCAATTCTCCTGCCTCAGCTTCCTGAGTAGCTGAGATTACAGGTGCCCGCCACCATGTCTGGCTAATTTTTGTACTTTTAGTAGAGACAGCGTTTCGCCATGTTGGCCAGGCTGGTCTCAAACTTCTGAGCTTAGGTGACCCGCTCGCCTCAGCCTCCCAAAGTGCTGGGATTTCAGGCGTGAGCCACTGCACCTAGCCTCATCCCGTCTTTTAATCTAATAGCAATACGTGTGCTGATTTACTAACTACCCAATTCCAATGGTTATTAGAAATTGCTACTGTTATTAAACATTTTGGTGGTTTGGGAAGGAATGTTTAAATGTCACATTTCCTTAATATCAGCCCAAGACTGTTTTATGTAGAGCTTCCTCCCATTTTCCCATCAGCAGAGGTGAACTATATCTTTGCAGTCAGTTCTAGATTTTCAAAATGGATTTCTACTTATTGATCTCCTCTCTATTTCTCCTGTTGTTTGTCTTTCTCGTTGCATAGCACAAACACTTTGCATTCTCACTCGAAGTGGGACCCGACTCAGTACCTGGTACACAGTGAGTAGTTAGTGAGGATTCCTGGAAGGGAGGGAAGAAGAAAGGAAAAGAGATAGGAAATTAGATGATAAGGATTAGGCTTTGGTAAGCAAAATTTCAGTGTACTGCTTATTTGATGTATAGATCTCTGGGACTCAACTGATAGCTGCAAACACTCCATCATTTAGGTAAAGTGTATATTATGTTCCTCTAAATTCATTTCCTTGTGTTTGTCTAAATTGAAAATCATCTGATGCTTTTCCACATGCTCATAAAGCTTCATGGGTTTTTCCTGAAGTTTAACCATGCTTGCTACCATTATATTATGTGGAAAAGCCTAATATCCTCCTAAAGTAGGAAACTTGACTTCCAAGTCATATATCAGTCATTCAGTCAGTTGGGCCAGCCCAGCTTTCCCTCTAATGATGAGTCTGTTTCTTCCGTCAGCCAAGGCCATTAAGCCTGTAGGTGTTGAGCTGCAGCTTTGTACAGGCCCTGTGCTCAGTGCTGTGAGGGCCTCCCCACCAGCTACTGCACATTTGCCTCCAGAGTGAATTTTCTGCTCTAATTGGGCAGATTGTATTACTCCTCTGTACTCACAGAATGTACCAGGTCCAACCTTCCTTAGCACCTTTATTTTTGCATGCTACTTAAAATGTCTTTGAACTTTCACTCTCATAGAGTTTTAAAAATGCCTATATACCTGTGTCCATGATTTTGGGAGTCCCTAGAAGACAGAAAATCTCAAGAAAAAAAAGATACTTTTATTCTATCTCCAACTTACAATGTTTTGTGTTATTTTAACATAAGGTTTTTTTTTTTCTTTTTTGGTTGAAGGAGGAGTATTTGGTATAAAGAATTCTCACTCCTTGTTTTCCTTCTGTAGGGTAATTATCTGTCCTTGGCAGACACATCTCTATGATTTTAAAGAGGGGGAATAGCTGGCTCTGATGGAAAAAGGAAGTCACAAGGAAAAGAAAAGAGAGTAGTGAATTCACAGGGCCAGTGATAAGGATTATGCAGAGCTAAAATATGATCCTTATGATTTGGTTATTTTTATATTCTTCTGTCTCATTCAAGCAGAAAGTAACATCTTTCAGCATAGCCCTATATTAATTCGCCAGTATTTGTTGAGTGCCTGTGCTAGATTCAGCCTTGTTTTTGTGTAAAGGACTGGAAGATGAAGGCTATGAAGTTGCCCTCAGTTTAATGAAATTTTTTTTAATTGTGGGGGTAAGATTTAGATGTTGAAAAATTTACAGAAGAAATAAGATGGTCTGCAGTCCTGAGCTTGTTTTAGGTGCTCAGGGACACTGGGGAAGGGGTAGAGTTTAAGGAGAGGAAAGTAAACTTAGACTTTGGGCATTTTTGGGTTTGGCCCTGTAGCCAGGAGGCTGTGTTGAGCATGACACCATCGCTGTGGGGAATCAGCTCTGTGTGAGCCACACGGAAAGGGGAGACCAGGATTATGAAGTGGTTTGTAATTGGCACATCACGTGATCTGACTTTAAACATACTTTAGGTGACTGTCCACATCAAGTGTGGGTGGCACTGGCATCCATGCAGGAAGAATTGCTAATTGCATGGCTCATACATAAATAATATCGAACGGGGAAGGGTCTGGGAGACGATAGGACAAACAAGAGGAAAGAATTGCTTATAGAAGGAATCAAACCTGAAGTTACTTGTTAGCAGCTCTAACAAAGCCATTTAATTGAATAGGGATATTAGTGACATTTTATTCTAAAAGTATGGTTTCCTCTTGGATTTGTGTCAAAGGTGGGAAGATTTTTAAATAGCACTCCTCAACAATGAATAGGAACAGGCATCTTAAATGTACAATAATTGGGTGGCATATATGAAGGTGTTTATATGAGCTAATGCCCAATTTTTTATTAGGGAGGATCAGGGGGTTCTTGACTACCTTATAAAGAAGGCAGATCTGGGTAAGAAACTAGAGTGTGTCCCTTGTGGGCTCCTTGTTTCTGTGTGTCCCTTTCATGCTGGTTTTACAAGATTTTGCTGTCAGCCACTGTTCCTCAACTTCTTCACTGTCTCTGTGGACCATCTGGCCACCCTCGTGGACTCAGCCACCCCATAAATAATAATAACTTGAAACCTGTAGCTCATGCCTCAAGTTCCCCTCTGTACCCCAGTATTCAGATTTTATCTCCATGCCCCACAAATTTCTCTTTCTCTATATAACTAAACTGATACTATCAACTTCTTCTTAAACTGCTCCTGTGTTCTCCGTGGTATTCAGTGATGCTACCATCTACCCAGTCATTCCTGCTGAAAATCAGGATGTCATCTTGACTTTTCTCCATGACCAGTTATAAATCCTGCACATTTTATGACAGAAAAAATTCATAATTTTTTCTCTTAACCAGTAGTTGCCAAAGTAATCTGATGTTGAACTGACAACATGAGATTTTCTCAGTTAATTTGGGGTCCAGACGTGTATTTATTGAATGCTCCCAATGTGATTCTGCATATTTAGAAAGTACTATCTTGAACCATTTCTAAAAATCGTAATTAAAATGAGGATGGGAACCAGCAGGCAGCTTGGTCACCTAGCAAGGTAAGCTGACATCCACAGATATTTTGGAGTGAACTCTTTGCTCTGGGAAATTCTTTATCTTAGTTTGTATAATACTTTAAATGTATTTTTCTATGAATACAGCTGCATTTTTTCAGAACATATGAGTATGGTTTACTTAGTTACTGAACACACTAACTAATTAATTCAACAGATATTCATTATGCACCTATGGACCAGGGACATGATGGCAGTAAGAAAGATGCAGTTCTTGCCTCAACAGTTTCACAGTCTAATGGAACATACCATGCTTTTTTCTTCTTTTTTAAGGTGCAAAGTGATCTAACATTACAGAGTAACGGGAGCCAGTATTCTCCAAATGAGGTAAGTTTCTTGAAGATTAATGGAAGGTGAGGTGTTTCTTGATGGCTGGATTGGAATATCTTTTACAGAAATATATAATCTAAGACTTGTGATTAATTAATTAATTGAGTCTTTGGGGGGAATCCATCTAACTCTCATTAGCTATCATAGCTTTATCTGGTCCTATTAATAATTAAAGATTAATTTTTATGAGATATATTTTTAAAAACTGAATGTGGGAACATCTTTACAAGAAAACAGAATGAAGATCATTTAAATAGGAAACATTTAGAATGTCTTGTTCTCCATAAATGATTCAGTGTGTGATTCAGTATTACTGAGTTCAGTATTATCTGTTTTCTCATCAGATGTGCCCTCTTTTGGATATATGTGGATATATGTGTGTGTGTGCATGCACCCAGGCACACAGCTGTGCAAGAGGATTGCCAGTGTCACATAATTGTAAAATGTTCTTAAAATGGACAAAACAAATTGAGTGGGTCACTCTAAAACAACATTCTGTTAGTTATGCCATTTAACATCTTTACAAAGTGATTTTTTTAGCCAGACTTCATCACACAGCAGCGAATGCAAAAAAAAAAAAAAAAAAAAATACAATCCTTGAACACAGAAAACCATACATAGTTCTTCTTCTGTTTTCCTTTTATTTTTTTCCTAATTTCCTTTCCTTCCAACACCACAGATTAGAGAGAACTCCCCTGCAGTCTCCCCTACCACAAACAGCACAGCTCCATTTGGCCTGAAGCCTCGATCAGGTAAATGAAAACCTCAGCCCATTCTTACACTAAATAACTCATTGCTTTCTCTTGAGCCTTTTAAGTGTATGCATTATCAATGTGCAAATCCTTGTCAGTTCTGCTGAGCCGAAATCCTGGCATCTACAGCTAGGGGAGGCCAGAGTTTGTAGCTTTGTTTTCAGTGAATCAGCTAAGTCCGTGTTATCAGTAGTGGGTATCCTATCTTCATTTGAATCAGAGCAAAGAAGAAAAAGGTGGTGGGAGCATGTAAGCGGGGAAGAAATACTCTATTGATTTTTTTTTACCTAAGGAAGATAAAATAGCTGCCCTTTGGCCCCAGTGGTTCCTGGTGCTCCGCTGAATTAAGGGGCAGCCTGCCTCTGGAAAAGTGACTCCTTTCTGAGACATCCTCATTTGCTTTCTGAGTCTGGTAGGTTCCGTGTGTTTACTCCCATAACAGAGTGGTCATTTCAAGGCTTGCATGAGTGGTCAGGAGTTACTTTTTAAAAAGTCTTTTGAGAAGGCATTCTGCTTATATTACCAATTTTATTTTAATTTGTTATTAGTTTACTCACAAAAGTAAATTATAGCAATGTACAAAATAATGGTTGCTTTTGAAAAGGAAGCACTCTGTATAGAAAAATTTGATTCTTCTGATTTCTCCATTTATTTGAAGTTCTGTTGCTAATCTTCCTTCTTTTAGGTCTTTCTTTGTTTTAATATTTTTGACTCTTTGGTATTTAGTCCACACTTACTACTCATGCCTTTAAGCAAGTGCTAATAAAGAATTCAGACACTTTAAGTAAGAGCTGGTAGAGAACTCAGATGTTCTTGAGTTCTCCAGTAAAGCATTTTGACAACAGTAGTGGTTATACTTGTGTATATTTTGCAAAAAAGGCACCCATAGGAAAAACAAAGATGATTCTTTAATAAAGGAAATGTTTTTCATTCTTGGGGCAGGTTGATTGATGGGTAACAAGTGGCCAGGTGTAATGGTTTCCTGGCAGTTTGAATGGGCCATAGAAAAAAAGCCATTTGAGAAAGTGCTTGAGTGTGACAAGGGTTAAGTGAGTGTTTTATGGAGAGCCAAATTTTATATGAAATAAAACTCAAATAGCTGGTCTTCTCATGTTTGGAGCTAAGCAAATGTGATCAGTTCTGGGCTGAGGCCCCTGGCTAGGTTTTCATTTCCACGGTCTCAGGTGTGTTCTGGGAGGAATGGAGGTGAGTCTAGGCACACCTCATCTGTGCCTTCAGTGACGACCTGCCAGGAGACTTATTTTACATGCTGAGGACCTCATATTGAGCTGCAGACTGTCTCCTAATCCTCACAGTCAGTTTTACACAATTTAAAAGCATGGTATAGTTGAGCAAATCAAAAGTTGAATGGATCTTCAAAGAATAATATTCTTTTGAATGTATAACTTGCAATTGTAGAATTATTTTGGTGACTTTTTTATTCTTTTTATAGAGTCCAAACTCAACTTATTACAGTTAGGGTTTACATTGTACTGGGGCTGTTAAACCATTTCACATTCTTTGTAGCAGTGAAAAATAAATGGAGCTTTTATTTTGAACAGCAGAAAACAAAGTTAATTTCCTCTCCAAGCTTCCAGCCTTTCTATAATGCTGACTAACCAATGTGGAAATTGTTCTTGTTGTTGAAAGCTCCATGGAGTTTGGTTGCTGTAAATAATGCTGTTTACCTTCAGGATCATCAAGTGACATGTTGGGACTTTAAAAACTTGTATTATGTATGGAGATTTTTTTCATTTTATTTAATAGTTTTAAAATAGTATATATGCTTACGTGTATTTTTCACATTTTCTGGAAAGTAATATATACAGTAATCTTAACTGGAAAGCATACAGTTTTAAAAGAAACCATTTTTGATCAAGTAGCTTTAGAATGCTTAGAGCCAATTAATTTTTATTTTGAAAGTATGTGGATTTATGTGATTTCTGTGTTATAAATAAAAACAGACTGCTTAAATTAGCAAGTTGAAATAAGAACTTAGATTCTTCAAGTAGGGTGACAGTTTCTTTCATTTCTTTCTGTGTTTTCCTCCCAAACGAAAACAACTGCACATACCCAAATATTTATATCTAGAACTATATCCATTTATTTTACTGGCCCTGCCTTATGATTGAATAAAAAATAATATAGATATTTCCTAAATATGAAATTGCCATATGGATATTTAGTGCAAAAATAAGAGTTGTTATCATTTCCTAAGTGACCAACTCAGAAGTTCTTGAAATTGATTGATCTCTTTTGGTTAATTGGATTTGTTGTTAAATAGACTGTACTAGTCTCCAATATTTTTTGTTTTTTGTTTTTTAATTGAGCAATATTGAAAACAGTATTGAGAGGTATGTCCAGGATTGAGAAAAGAATTAGCTAGATTCAGCTATCTATAAAGCATGCCAATAGACCTACAGGTGTCTTTAAAAAGAAGTTTGACATTGCTTTGGAGAAAAATATCACTAATGGTAAATGATGATTCTATAGTAGTTTTATTTCTAAATAATAGATATATTTACACATATTAAGTTTTATTCTATGTCACCAATTTTTTTGTGTGTGTGAATCGTATTTTTTTAGTTTTTTAGAAAGTCTTTGAGGAAGGTATCTGGCAGGTCTTTTGCTTTTTATCTACCTAACCTATGGGTACTCTTTCTTTCCTCTGACCTGATTCATTAGTACTCTAAGTCTGTGGGCTTGCAGAATTGTTAAGATTAACAATATGAACTGCATGCAAAGTGTATGATTGATGGGTACTAACACTCAGTTTTTATCATTCTTTTTATTCCATGCACCATCTTTCATTCTTCTCCTATATTGTGCATTTGAAATTAAATCCCATATAAATGAAATCCACTCTTCATTTCCATGCAAACCCTGTGCCATTTGTGAAATGCTGCTGCCCCTTTGGTTTTTCCTGGTCCTTGTGCAACTGTACGTGGACTGGCTCTCTGGCTCCCCTGCAGACCCAGCCCTCATTCTTCCTCCTATCTCCTTCAACACACTTACACAGGCACAGACATGGGACAGCTCTAGCTACAGTGTTCCATCTGAAGGAGACAGTGACAATGGTAGGTGGCTTTGTACCTATTCTCCAATGTTCTCATTAATAAGCCAATGTGTATACTGAACATTCATCTCTGTGCAGCTGAAGATAGAGTATATTCACCTGCATGCTTGGTATGAGAAATAATGTATAAGCCTGGAAAGTGAAGTCCAGAAAGGTGCATGTGGATTGTTCTCTAGCAGTTTGTCAAACTCCAGTTTAATTAACTTGACTATTCTGGATTTGGGGAAGGCATTATAATACTTTCTTCTCTACCCTTTTCTGCTTGGGTTTTTTGGTTTGTTCGCTTGTTTACAAATATTTGGGGTTTGCACTTTTGGATTTATCTCTGCTTGTTCCTGCATCTGAACTAAATGGTTTTAGAGTTTGATATTTTACTGTTTATGCTTACCGTGTGAGATTTCTAAGGTAATTAAAATGTACCATGGCTGATCCTACAGTATTGCGTTGAAAATAATGTTAATGTGGAGAAATTTCTAAAAATGAAGATAAATTATGTGCCTTCTTTTTTCCAAATTATTGGCTTGTTTTGACTTTTGATACCTTCTTGAATATAAGTTCATCTTTTTGACATTCAAGGATAGTAACTTGGCCTGGAAATCAAATGTGTAAATAAAAAATCGAGGACACTCAGCTAGTGTTCATGTGGATATCTTTTAGTTTTGAATCTTATATAGCCTAAGGGTTTACAATAAAATATAATTATTTAGATCTGCACACCACCTATATCGTAATCTCCATGCTAGTCTAATTTCATCCTGGTCTTTGAAATCTTCAAATTTTAAACATTTTACTTCAGAATACAAAGTGATTGCAGTCGAGTTAAGTGAAACAGAGAATGTGATTTATAGGGAAGAGTAGTGAGGTACAGGGTATAACCACAATGCAAACACAATGGGAAGATACGTTTTCTGATAATATTATCCTTTCATCTAAGTATGTTATATGTAATACCTGGAAAATATATATTTAAGACACTTGCTGTGATTTCTGGTTAAAATTCAACCAAAAATGCTTCTACAATTTCCTTATGGAGAAGGACAATGTATACTTTGGCAGAGTAGTTATAAAAGGAATTGTAATCTTTCATAGATTTCTAAATTTTTAAACTGAAAATAAATAGGATTAAAAAACAACAGTTATGAAACAAATGGCCCTCCTTATATCATCCAGTTTTAAATTTTGGAAGTTGAAGAGGGCTAAATGGAAACTTTCTTGATAAACCTTTTCTGTACTTAAATTTTTTTTTTTTCTAATGGAGGGGAGGCATTTTTGTTTTTCAGAAAGTATAGCTATTTATGAGCCTAATGTTGTTTAAAGGAAATAAAGCTTAGAATGAAAGATTTATGTGTGGTTTGGTATTTCCTTAGGAATGATATCTGAAACCAAAGGACTTTTTTTTTTTTTTAAGCTGAGAAACAATTAGACTTCTTATGTAGCAGTAGAATTACTATCTTTATAGATGAACAGACTAAAACCAGAAAGGTGGGGTGAGCTGCGTGGGTCACACTGTGGGGTTGAGGTGGAGGTGAAGCCGCACCAGGGTTCCTAACTCTAGAATCATCTCTGCTGCATCTACATTCAGGCTGCTTTCATTTGATTAAAAATCCTTAAATTTCCACAGAAAATAATCATTGTGGAAATCTTTCTAAAAATAAAATAACCTTGCAATAGTTATTAAGTTATTTTTTCTATGAGTAAAAATTCCAAGAATTCACATGCAGCTGTTATGCTGTACCACAATAATAATAAAGCCATCGTTTTCAATACTCATGGTTCAGTCGATCATGTCAGATGTTTGGAGATTGTCATTTTTTCCTATTTGCAATTTGTCTCTACTATGCCCTGGCTAACAGAACAATTTCTGTACAGAAATAGTCTTTACAAATATTTGTTTAGGTTCCCAGATCTGACTTTTATGTTTATCTTCATTCTCTTTGTTCTTAACTTTGACCTGTGATTGGAATACATTTTCTAATGCTTTTTTTGTTGTTATTGTTAAAGAAGCTGCACTATATGTTCACAAGTCTATGAGTTAATGTTGGAAAAGGAACACAGACTACTTTTTATGTTGTTCTTACTGGTTCCTCTTAAGCAGAAGATCCTATTCAGGGGCCTTTCTTGGCATTTCAAAGCTGATTACATCAGTTTTGTTTCCTCATATTTTCTCCATTATTCAATATTGGCTGCTATCTTTGTAAATAACCTTTATAAATAAACATCATCTTATTACCAGCCCAACCTAACATAATGTAACTTGACTTTTATTTATACATTTTAGTTATTATTTTTGGTAAAGTTATCCTTTTTTTACCTTGCTCACCGTCTTGCTTTATATAAAATTATCCTTTTATTTAAATTCTTGCAAATATTTTATTCCGATTCTATCTCATTTTAAATTCCCCATTTCTCTAAAATTTATTCTTCAAACAGATTTTTTAAAATTGGCAACCTGGGTAGAAGGTCCTTGGGAGTTTGAGTTCTCAAAGTCCCCAAAGTTCTGCCCTATAAGGTGGATGAAGGAGGATGCGGAAGTTTGTCTGTAGGTTTTTCTGGGCGCACCCCTGGAGCTGGATGGGACAGCTTTAACCTCCGTTTTTAACCTGATAGTTTAACTTCTGCTTTTCCCCCTGCTCTTGTGTCCTCTTACTGAATCTTTCCTCTTCACTTCACTTTGAAGTTAAAAACCATTTCTATCTTCTTTGGGGTCATTTTTGCTCTTTCATTTGCAGTGAATTTGTAGGTGCTAATTTATACTTACTGAAAATTAATCTTTAAGTTATCACCAGAGAATGGATGAATGGACCAGTTTACATTAGTCTCTGAAATAACCATATATCTTGTACCAATTTACAGATATTTTCCTTAATTTTTTACAGTAATCTTGCACTATAGGTATTACTTTTCCCATTAGAAAAATGAAGAAACTGAGGATATAAGAGGCTTTTTAGTGGCTCTCAACTCTGGTTTTATATTAGAATCACCTGGGCGTTTTGTAAAACTATAGTCACTTAGGCCCCATAGTCAGAAATGCTAATTTATTTGGTGTAGCATTGAGTCTAAGCACTGATCATTTGTTTTACTTCTTTTTATGGGATGTTATGTGGTGTTCAAGTAAGGTTGACAATCACTGGGTTAACTAAATTGTCTAAGACCATAGAGAAGAAATGTGAGCATTTTGAGGACACAGAATGTGTCCAGTTCAATTTTAGGCACCAGAAGGGAATGAATGAATCAGCTAGTGAGAGTTCTGATTCACAGTAGCCTGGATCTAAAGCTCGTGATATTTTTTCAAAGCCAAGATATTGCTGCCTTTGAGTTTGTGTATCTTAAACATCATGTCCAGTTCAGGTTCTTAACTTCCAAGGAGAAGTTGAGAGCTACATTTTAAAACTTCATGTTTCCACAGAGAAGAAATCTCCTCTCACTGAGTTAAATTTAGGTATAAATATTTTTTATATGAAGAGTGCATTTCATGCAATAATTAAATGAGAAAGTGCATTTGGGCAATTTTTAGAGCAAAGGGCTTTCTTTGTTTGCTTAACTCAAAGATGTTCTCACAACAAGTACATAAATGGTTTCTTGTACACATCCTTAAATATTTGCTGAGTGCCTATTATGTGCTATGCATGATGCTCATTACTATGGATGCAGCTCTGAAAGAGACAGCCAAAATCTCTTTGCTTTCATGTAACATTTATTTCAGAGTCTAATGCATTCATACCTAGAAACTAAGTTTAGGAGATTATTCATAAGAGGAAAAACTCAGGCAACTGATCATCAGGATAGAATAATCTTTGCAAGGACGCTCTCCAAATAGACTGAGCTTTAAACGAGGGAGTGTTTGAAACACTTGTTTCATTTACTCATTCAACAAACTTATTCTGCCCCACTCACTGCTTTGTGGGGCAGGAATAGAGGGTACAAGTTGGAAACAGACATAAACATTTACAGATCCATAATGGAGCGAAATATCACTCACTGTAAGACAGAAAGTGGTGAGTGCCATGGGAGAGACACAGATAAAAGAATTTTGTATGCTCACAGAAGACAGAGATTACTCCCATCTCAGAGATGAGGATTGGGAAAAGAGTGAAAGACAAGGCAGAAAATAATGGAAAGATCAGTGGAATTTGACCTATATCTGCAAGGATGAATTTGATATTCTACATAAGCATTTCATTATACCCTGCAGGGTCCATGCTTATCTCTTCTGCTAAGTAAATTGTGTATATGTGCAAATCTTTTTCATTCTTTAAATGTTACTTATGCCGGGTTCAGTGGCTCACGCCTGAATTCCCAGGACTTAGGGAGGCTGAGGCAGGTGGATCGCTTGAGGTCAGGAGTTCAAGACCAGCCTGGTCAACATGGTGAAACCCTGTCTGTACTAAAAATAAAAAATTTAGCCAGGCATGGTGGCAGGCACCTGTAATCCCAGCTATTTGGGGGGCTGAGGCAGGAGAATCGCTTGAACCTGGGAGGTGGAGTTTCAGTGAGCCGAGATCCTGCCACTGCATTCCAGCCTGGGCGACAGAGTGAGACTCCATCTCAAAACAAAATAAAAATAAATGTTATTTATACAACGTACAGTAATTAAACTATAGGCTTAATTTAAGCAGAACTTATTTTTTTTCCTTCATCTTAAATTGCCTACCTTGGTCAGGCGCGGTGGCTCACACCTGTAATCCCAGCACTTTGGGAGTCTGAGGCAGGTAGATCACTTGAGTCCAGGAGTTCCAGACCAGCCTGGGCAACATGGCGAAACCCCACCTCTACTAAAAATATAAAACTTAGTCAGGCATGGTGGTGTAGGCCTGTGGTCCCAGCTACTCAGGAGGCTGAGATGAGAGAATCGCGTGAGCCCAGGTGGTTGAGGTTGCAGCGAGCTGAGATCGCACCATTGCACTCCAGCCTGGGCAACAGAGTGAGACTGTGTCCCTCCCCGGCCCCCCAACCCCAAACCAATCACCTCTTCATCTCTTTCCACACACTCGTAACACACACTCACTGTGCTCTCTCACCCATCTTTTTTCTTATTTACACTTTAACAGTCACAGGAGCGTTTGACTTGAAAAATACATGCTTACAGTGGGGACTGCTTCTTAATATTGTCTCATGGCCTCAAGTTAAGTTTTATTCCTCTGGATTAAGTAAGGGAGCTCTTGAAATTTAGTGATATGAAATTAAGGAAAAGCAGAATAATTCTTTTGTAGATCAATTTCCTGAAGCCTGGACCCAGACTGGTCACTGGATTTATTATTTAAATAGGACTTGAAAGAAAAGAAAAAACTGTAGGTAATTTAATCAGAGGTACTTTAATGGTCCCAGTAAAGTTATTCTGTTGTAACAAACCCAGCAAAATAAGCAAGCACTTTTGTACTTGCTAGATTTATTATGAGCCTAAAGAGACTGCCTTAAGTTCTTTTATATGTCATAGCAATTAATACATTTAGAAAACTAATAGTGATATAGTCATTATTTCTGATAATTTTATGTATTTCTGATAATTTTAAGTGTTCATTTTAAAAAATACAGTTCAATTGGTTTTTAAAACACTTTTGATTGCTTAACATTCATAGAGCAAATGCCCACGCATGCATGTTATATTTTTAAGATACAAAGGAATGCAGAATTTAAAAATGATGCCAGGAAAGTAAAACCCAGACACCATTTCGTCATCCTGATATCTCACATAGGGCTCTAATAAGGCAATGTGGTGTTGAACAAAAGCTCATGGTTCATTTAACTTCCTGATAGTTTCATATTCAGATTGAAATCTGCCAATAAAAACATATTGAAAATATTATTAGATAAGATTACCCCCAGAAAAAAGGCAAAGGAAAATAACAGCTCCAAAGAAAACATTTGATTTGTTTAAACGGTGTTGAGGCGCCCCTTGCTGGCATATGTGTGTATTATCCAACTCTATCTGCATTTCTTGACCTTTTTTTGGTAAATTTGGTGGTGCAAATTAGTTCTAGATTTTATATTTTTATATCTTTCTCTTTTTTGGTTTTGCTTGAAATGGTGTAAAATGTGATTCATTCTCCAGTTTCTTCCATGTGTCCTAATTTGTCGGAGTTTTCCTCAGTTCCCTTTTCTCTGTGAACTTTTCATCTTTCCCTACCTGGTCACTCTGTCCTTTTACTGACCTTGGCTTTACTTTTTAAACAATTGGTTCTACGTCCTGTGAGGTTTGGGTTTTGTGGGACTTGGTGCAGCCCTCCTGTGACTGCCTTTGTTGTTCTTTGCCTGTGACTTCCCTCACTGGCTTCCAGCAGAGGCCCCAGGCCACAAGCTGACTCCTCTCTGAGATTCCAGAAGGCAACAGGCCTTGTGTACCTTAAATCATCCTCTTTCTCCATTAACTCTAAGTCGACCATTTAAGATATGTCAATTTTCTCATCTTCCATAGAGCATCAGAATGTGAATTCAAGTATCTTAGAACTAATTTAGAAAGAAAATACTGAGATGTGAGAAGGAGAATGCATGTTCAAAGGCACAAATTGAAGTTAAAATATTGTAGTTAGGTGAGCACAGGACTTTTGATTACACCGAGTGGACTCAAGTCTTTATATCCAAAGTATTCTATTTGTAAATCATATTTAACTTCTAGAAATCTGAAATATTGAAATAGTTTCTAAAGAGGTCCATAGGAAATGTATGTCAGGGTAGAATAAAAATTACACATTCTCTCTTATTCAGCATTGTTTAAATTATCATGATTGAAACTTCTGTAATTGCAGTACACCATGCAGCCTTCTATGTGGTATGGATTTCTAACATTGGAGTTCTCTGCCCAAAATTTTCTGAGGGACTTTCCCTCCCTACCTCAATCTGAAGGTCTATGGGATGGGGGAACCAAGGCTCTGAACAGCTCTTTCATCCATCTTATGTGCAAGGATAAAAATCTCTGAGAAGAAAAAAAAATCAAGTTTAAATCTGCCTGGGCTTTGTATCATTAAAAAGTTAATTAAAACTCTTCCTGTAGTCATTCTCCAATACATAGAACATTATTTACCTTCTTGATTGGTCTCTAAAAGATGTTTTCCTTCATAGGGAAGGACATATGTTTTCTCAGCTCATTTCAGAGGATGCCCCGCTGTTAGTTACTATTCTTGGAAGTCGTAACTTCAAGAACCTGAAGCCAGCCATGAGCCCTTCAGCTACTTCCAATCTTGCCAGCCTTCCTAAAAGGAGTCCTTGCTCATCTCCAAAGAGCTGACTTTTTAGATAGTCTGCCAGCGACAGTCTAGAAGGCAGAATTTTTCCACTGCACCCTCAAATATGTAATCATCACTTAGTTCTTAACTCAGGCTTATAAAAAACTTTATGCCAACAAAAACATTAACTTTATGCCAACAAAAACATTAACTTGGCCGGGCGCGGTGGCTCACGCTTGTAATCCCAGCACTTTGGGAGGCCGAGGCGGGCGGATCACGAGGTCAGGAGATCGAGACCACTGTGAAACCTCGTCTCTACTAAAAAATACAAAAAAATTAGCCGGGCGTAGTGGCGGGCGCCTGTAGTCCCAGCTACTCGGAGAGGCTGAGGCAGGAGAATAG
Organism: Hylobates moloch; assembly: GCF_009828535.3. Classification (NCBI taxonomy): domain Eukaryota; kingdom Metazoa; phylum Chordata; class Mammalia; order Primates; family Hylobatidae; genus Hylobates; species Hylobates moloch. The sequence continues at coordinate 108,371,276 of NW_026652279.1, forward strand.
CGTGAACCCGGGAGGCGGAGCTTGCAGTGAGCCGAGATTGCGCCACTGCACTCCAGCCGGGGCGACAGAGCTAGACTCCGCTCAAGAAAGAAAAAAAAACAAAAAAACAAAAAAACATTAACTTGTGCTTATTTGTAATACATACAATTCTAGAGCCTTATTTGAAATAAATTATCTGAATTTAATGAAAGGATTGAGTGTAAATAAAAACTTAGAATGAAGACAGTGGGAAGATGAGTGAAGTAGGACATCTGTCAGGCAAGTGGCTTGGAATGGTTCCAATGACCCAGACCTTGCCCTGGGTTCAGTTTATTATCACTGAAAAATACAGCTTGTTAGCCCACACAAACTAGTACAATTTAAAATATAGTCTCTTTTAAAATACTTGAGCCAGGCTTTTCTTGTGGATTTGGAATTTCTTTGTTTCTTTGAGTGGTAAATGAATTATTTCGGATAAATTAAAATACTGTTTGATTTTAATATGAATAGCCGTATGTGACAAGGCACTATATAAAGGCTTTTTTTCCCTTTCTATTATAGTGTTTCTAAGACCTCAGAGAAATTTGGAATCTATAGACCCGCAGTTTACAATCCGGAGGAAAATGGAGCAGATGAGAGAAGAGAAAGAGCTGGTGGAACAACTTCGTGAGGTACCCAAGAAATATTATGTAACTAAAGGAGAATTTTCAGAATTTAAGCAACATTCTACATTTTTGAGAAACAGACTTTGAAACATTGCAAGCAGTCCTAATTTCAAATCTAGCCAGGTCACTTAGTGGCTGCTGGATATTGGGCAAGCCACTTAGCAATCCTGAGTCTGTTTCTTTACATACTAAAAAAAATGGTTTGGCCAGGCATAGTTTCTCATGCCCGTAATTGCAGAACTTTAGGAGGTAGACTGATCACTTAAGTCCAGGAGTTTGAGACCAGTATGGGCAACATGGTGAACCCTGTCTCTACTAAAAATACAAAAATTAGCTGAGCATGGTGGCGTATGCCTGTAATCCCAGCTACTCGGGAGGCTGAGGTGGGAGGATCAGCTGAGCCCAGGAATTCGAGGCTGCAGTGATTTATGATTGTACCACTTCACTTCAGCCTGGGTGACAACAGTGAGTGAGACCTTGTCTCTTTAAAAAAACAAAAAAAATGGTTCCAGTTGACCTTAGTGGAGTTTTGTGAGGAATATATGAGATAGTAGTAAATAAAAAATAATACATACATATAAATGCTGGCACTATTTCAATTCAGGTATAGTTTAATGCCCTGTCATTTATTTACTTAATAATATTAATTTTCATTTTTTATTTTTATTTATTTATGTGTTTTTGAGACAAAGTCTCACTCTGTCACCCAGGCTGGAGTGCAGTCGCATGATCTCGGCTCACTGCAGCCTGTGACTTCTGGGCTCAAGTGATCCTCCCACCTCAGCCTCCTGAGTGAGTGAGATTACAGGTGTGCACCACCACATTCAGCTAATTTTTTGCATTTTTAGTAGAAAAGCATTGGGATTACAGGCATGAGCCACCGCACCCAGCCCAATTTATAATTTTTAAGAGACAGGGCCTCTCTCTGTTGCCCAGACTAGAGTGCAATGGTATCATCATAGCTCACTGCAGCCTTGAATTTTGGGGCTGAAGTGATCCTCTGGCCTCAGCCTCCCAAGTAGGTAGGCATAAATTATAGCTGCATGCCACTGTGCCTGGCAATATTACATTAATTTAAAAATGTTTATAGTTATCCTCACTTTGTACCCCAAACCGACCAGAGATTTTAAATCAATTATCTAATAGGCAAACCATTTGAGTTTCTTCCAAAGAGGAAGTCTTGTGCTGGGTGTCACTGAAGCTTAAACTTGGAGCTGGCAGGGACCATGGATGTCTTATTTCTTGTCGTATTTCTTAGTTCCCAATGGGCACTCTGTAGGTATTTGTCTACCTGCATGGTCTTTTTGTCAGGTTAGGAAGATCATACGTAAATATAGAAGGTTAAATAACAGTATATATAGGAATCAATCACCAAGGAAGAAAACATTGGTATTAGCTATTAAAGACAGCACATTATGAATTGCTGCATGAGTTTTTAATGTTCAAAAAGAAGTGTCATAACTATGAACTAAAGGAGTCTAAGAAAGCTTCTTGACTAATAATAGAGCAACCATTCAACCCTGTAATCCCATTACTGGGTATATACCCAGAGAAAAATAAATTGTTCTACCAAAAAGAAACCTGCACTCATATGTCTATCACAGCACTATTCACAGAAGCAAAGACTTGGGATCAACCCAGGCTCGCATCAACAATGGATTGGATAAAGAAAATGTGGTACATACACACCATGGAATACTACACAGCCATAAAAAAGAACGAAATCATGTCCTTTGCAGCAACATGGATGCAACTGGAGGCCACTATCCTAAGCAAATTAATACAGAAATGGAAAACCAAATACCGCATTCTCACTTATAAGGGGAAGTGAAACACTGGGTATACACGGACACAAAGATGGAAACAATAAACTGGGAATTCCAAAAGGGGAGAGAGAGGGGGTAAGGGTTGAAAAACTACCTGTTGGGTACTATGTTCACTGCTTAGGTGACAGGATCATTAGAAGCCTAAACCTCAGTATCACACAACATACCCATGTAACAAACCTGTACGTGTACCCCCGAATCTAAAATAAATTTTTTCAAAAAAGAAAGAAAGATTCTTGGAGGAGATAGATTCGATGTTAAATCTTCTTTCATTAGCAAATGTGTATTGACTGTCACTCTCTACCAGGCTGTATTCTAGGTAATGGATGTAGGAGAGAACAAAAAGGTCCCTGCTGTTCTGAAGCTTATAGTCTATTAGGGAGAGATAGTAAATAAGATGGAAACAAATAAATACACAGTTTCAGAGAGCAATGAGTTCTACAAATGAGCAGTGAGCCCTATAAACAAAATTTAGATTAAATTAAATTAGGATAGGTCAGCCTCTTTGTTATAGCAGATGATACTTTTTATATGGTTTAGCAAAGAGTCAGGAGGAAGTAATTTTAAAAAGAAAACAAAAAAACCTCTTACCACCACTTTAAGCCACTGTGGTGATTGAGCAAACACAAAGGGAAAGTCAAACCTCTGTCATTTGCCTGGACTATCTGGATGTGATGTAAACTGGGAAGGTGAACTCTATGAAATCTATGCAACTAAGATCAGAAGCTGAGATATGCCCCTCAAGGAGTGATATCTTACAATTTTATCTTAAACATGGGTCATAGTGATCATTTATGTCTTAATTTAGTGATATAAAATTAGAGCCTGAAAGAGTACCTAAAAACAATTGTCCACACACAGGACAGTTCTGAAAGAAATTTATATAACACTATTATATGCAGTGTTTTTCAAGTTTTCATTTATTAAAATCACCAAATTAAGTCATCCTTTCATAGGCTGTTACTCAGTTAAAGGGGGCTTTTGTTGCAGGAGCTCTAGTTAAGGTTTGAAAATTGATTTCTCTACTTCTGCTTGCAAGAGGATGGAGTAGGCATACTTTGCTCTATTCTTCCCATTAAGTACACCTAAAACCCCTAGACATACATAAAACAAATGTAAGCACATTCTGGAAGGTAAGGAGAAGAAGACGGACTGATTAGGGTCCTTGAGACTTGAGGGGCGCCGTAGTGATGAGCTCCAGGGGACCTTCTTTTTGCCTCATGTATCCAGACTTGGAGCCAAAGTCGCTGGGAACCCAGAAACAGTAATCGGCACAGACTTTAGAAAAACAACAATAAAAGCTGACTTTCTCTGACCAAATAACCAGGAAAGCGACAGCCCAGCAAGATACAAAAGTTTTAGACCATAAATGCGCTACTGCAGCTGAACACCACAGGAAATACTGTGGTTCCCCCTCACCCACACCAGCAAGGGGTGAGTCAAGTGAGACTTCTCCCCTTGCTGGGGTGGTGTCAGAGAAGACCAAGCCAGGAGCCAGAAATTTCATCCCCACTGGTCAGTAAGGAACCTTGTCTGCTCCCAGAGTTTCAGTGGAGACCAAATGTGAATCCTGGATTCCCACCCCCACTCAGCAGTAAGGAGGCACCTACCCCTCCCCCACTCCCTGGCCAGTTGACACCCAGTGGAAAATCCAGATGCCTACATTCACCTGGCGGTAACAAGATGGTGGCAGCCACCTTCCCCTGCTAGAGCAGTGTCAAAAAAAAAAAAAAAAAGCCAACTAAACCAGAGATTTAAATAGGATCCAGAGTCTCATAACATAATACAAAAATGTCCAGGTTTCCACTGCAAATCCCTCATCATTCCAAGGACGAGGAAGATCCCAAACTGTAGGGAAAAAAAAAGACAATCTACAGGCTGGGAGCAGTGGCTCACGCCTGTAATCCCAGCACTTTGGGAGGCTGAGGCAGGTGGATCACGAGGTCAGGAGATCGAGACCATCCTGGCTAACACGGTGAAACACCGTCTCTACTAAAAATACAAAAAATTAGCCGGGCGCGGTGGCGGGCGCCTGTAGTCCCAGCTACTCGGGAGGGAGGCTGAGGCGGGAGAATGGTGTGAATCTGGGTGGCGGAGCTTGCTGTGAGCCGAGATCGTGCCACTGCAGTCCAGCCTGGGCAAAAGAGCGAGACTCCATCTCAAAAAAAAAAAAAAAAAAAAAAAAAAAAAGACAATCTACAGATGACATCACTGGCATAGCAGAGATATTAGAATTATCTGACAGATATTTTTAAACCAGCCATGATGAAAATGCTTCAATGAACAATGATGCACATGGTCGAAGGAAAGGAAAAGAATACCCCAGCAGAGAACTAGAAGATTTCGGCAAAGAAATAGAAGACATAAAGAAAAACCAAATGGAAATTGAGAGCTGAAAAATACATTATTCAGAATAAAAAGCCCAGTGGATGGGCTCCACAGCAGAATGGAGATGAGAAAGGAAAGAACTGGAATGAAACTAGTAAGAGAACAATAGAAATCATCTAATCTGAACAACAGAGAGAAAACAGATTGAAAAATCAGTGGACACAGAGCCTCGGGACCTGTGGGAGTGTAACAAATGATCCAACATTCGTGTCATGGGAGGCCCAGAAGGAAAGGAGAATGGGAGCAAGGCAGAAGAGGAACTTGGGGGTGGGAAGGAAGGGGATGTGTCTATAATTTTTTTTCTTTTTTTTTGAGACGGAGTCTCGCTTTATCATCCAGGCTGGAGTGCAGTGGCGCGGTCTCAGCTCACTGCAACCTCTGCCTCCTGGGTTCAAGCGATTCTCCTGCCTCAGCCTCCCGAGTAGCTGGGATTATAGGCGCCCGCCACTATGCCTGGCTAATTTTTGTATTTTTAGTAGAGACAGGGTTTCACCATGTTGGCCAGGCTGGCCTTGAACTCCTGACCTCAGGTGATCTGCCCACCTGGGCCTCCCAAAGTGCTGGGTTTACAGGCGTGAGCCATTGCGCCTGGCCAGAGTAAAGCATTTCTTAATCCCTCTTCTGCCCCATGCAGACTGCCTGAACCAGTCAGATTTGGTTTTTATTTATCACACTCAAAAAGTGATTCCGTTATTCCATTCATTCTATTAAAAATTTTACACTCACCTAAATTTGTTTTTATAAAGAGAGATTTTGATACTGTTTGGAAAGAGTTAAATAATGTCAGTGTTTTCTAGGCATTGTTATCCTTATTTCCCATGATGAAATTAGTGCCTCAGTTCATAAATACCTATAAATGTATTTTACCCACAGTTACCTCAGTGTTCGTATTAACTGGCTTCCTTCCGATTTCCTCAACAGAGCATTGAGATGAGATTGAAGGTCAGTCTACACGAAGACCTGGGGGCAGCCCTCATGGATGGTGTCGTCCTGTGCCATCTGGTCAACCACATCCGCCCTCGGTCGGTTGCAAGCATCCATGTCCCATCACCAGCAGTTGTAAGTAACACCAAAGGGAAACTAACTGACATAAAACACACTTTTAGGGGGCACTGTTGTTGGTTTAGGATATCAATGGTGTCAGTAGGACCTTGCTCAAATCTTTTCCATTGGGCCTCAAAACATTATAAGGCAGAAAAGGAATGAAAGAATGGCTTTGAATGAAGCAACATTTTCACTGTAAAATGAGAGACTATTTTAAAATAAATATATAAACGACAGAAACATAATTTTATTTCAATATCAAGCAAATCACTTTAAATAACTTACTGGGCGGGCACGGTGGCTCACACCTGTAAACCCAGCACCTTGGGAGGCCAAGGTGGGTGGATCACTTGTGCTCAGAAGTTGTATTTTTTGTAGAGACAGGGTTCTGCCTCTGGTAAAAATAGAAAACTACACAATACAAATATATGAAAAATACAAAAATTAGCTGGCCATTGTGGCACGTACCTATGGTCCCAGCAACTTGGGAGGCTGAGGTGGGAGGATTGCTTGAGCCCAGGAGTTTAAGACTGTAGTGAGCCATGATTGTGCCACTGCACTCCAGCCTGGAGACAGAGTGAGACCCTGTCTCAAAAAAAAAAAAGAAAGAAAAGAAAAAGAAAAAGAAATTACTGATTGACTGATCAAGGTGCTAACTTTAAGACTATAGGAACATAGGCCGGGCACAGTGGCTCACGCTTGTAATCCCAGCACTTTGGGAGGCCGAGGTGGGCGGATCACGAGGTCAGGAGATGGAGACCACGGTGAAACCCCGTCTCTACTAAAAATACAAAAAAATTAGCCGGGCGTGGTGGCGGGCGCCTGTAGTCCCAGCTACTCGGAGAGGCTGAGGCAGGAGAATGACGTGAACCCAGGAGGCAGAGCTTGCAGTGAGCTGAGATAGCGCCACTGCACTCCAGCCTGGGCAACAGAGCGAGACTCCGTCTCAAAAAAAAAGACTATAGGAACATAAAAATTTCTTTTTCCCAAGGGATTATTTAAACAGTGACAAGTCTTTCAGAAAGCTTCTTTTGGTTGGTAACTTCCCTTCTAAAATGAATCTTTTTCCTCTATTCATCATGGAGGATTTTAGGGTAGCCCTGAAAAGATGTGAGTTCTATGAAAAATATTATGAATAACCTGTAGAGGGGTTGGTTAACAGTCATGACTTCAACAATTTCTTGATCAGTCACTGCACTCAAGGACTCACTGGTGATGCTGGGGACGTAGTGGGGAGGGGAACATGAATGAGACTTCTTAATTCCCCCCAAATCCTCATCTCTGCTGTAGAGGAGATAGAGCCTGCACTCAGGGTTCTCTTCCTAGGTATCACAGCATGTTGTGAACTAGAAGAGAGCCAAAGAGTCAGGTTTATGGTTGTTCAGATGAAAGTGGAGGAATCACAGATAAACTTGTCCTTGAAACCTACACAGGATTTATACAAATAGAGAAAAAAGAATCTCTGCTCACCCTTTTTGCTGTTTGTTAGGAGAGGCAGAAGAATTTAGGGGTTAAGAATGTAAGGTTTGGATTAAAATTCTAAAAGCTGTACAACTTTGGGCAATCCTCTCTTGAACTTGATTTGCTCTTCTCTATAATGGAAATGGTCTTGCAAGTATGAAATAAGATACTTGATGTACTATACACATATATGTAAGCCATTATTATCATTAGTGTTTATATGGCAAGTTTTCGAAATTTGGAGCCCCATAAAAGTACCATGTTCATAAAATGTCAGAGCCTCAGTGTGTTGGGCTGAAGCTCACGTGAAGCTCCTCTGCCCTCTCCCATCCCCAGGAGAGCCTCACAGTGGCATGATTTGTCCTACTTTCTTTTCTCTTGACAGCAGAAAAAATTAGCCAATGACCTTATTTCATCTTAGTTTCTTATCTATCATATTGAACATATTTTTTCTTTCAAAGATTCAACCACTTTTTTAGCCTCAGAAGCATAGTGAGGACAAAAAGACCAATTTGTCTTCTTTTTCAAATCTACCTCTAGCAGCCTTAATGTGGGACAGTAAATTCTATTCCATGATCCAATATGAAACACTCCAGTATCTTTTACAAATGAGGTCCAAACTGCCATAAAGTCGTCTGAGCCTTGTGCCAGATTCTCAATAATCTTTCCCAAGTTATGAGAGAGACACAACAGACACCTCAGCCTTCAATTTCAATGTACAATGATCATTTTACAAGACGTAAGAGGACATTATGAATTGTATACCCGTTTACCTTTATCTTCAGGAAAAATGCTACATTGTTTTAGAAATCTTTTGGTTTTCACCTTTTTGCTTTTTTTAAATAAAAATTTTAAAATTAAACAAATAATAGGAAACAATGAGTGACTGGTGAAAAAAAGAAAATAAAGGAAAGCAAAAGAAAACAAATCATTCTTTATTCTCCTACCCAAAACCAATCACTGTTGCTTTTACCATTATGTCTTCTTTACTGTAAGTTTTTTTTTTTTTTTTTGGTAAAATTAAGTTGTTTTTTAGTTGTGAGCTTCTCATATAGACTAGTAATTTTTTAAATGTATTATTGAAACCTAAGTATTTCCCCATGTCATTAAAATTCTCTCTTTTTTTTTTTTTTTGGAGATGGAGTCTCCTCTGTCACCCAGGCAGGAGTGCAGTAGCACGATCTTGGCTCACTGCAACCTCTGCCCCCAGGGTTCAAGCGTGGCTCAGCCTCCTGAGTAGCTGGGATTAGAGGTGCCTGCCACCATGCCTGGCTAATTTTTGTATTTTTAGTAGAGATGGCGTTTCAACATGTTGGTCAGGCTGGTCTCGAACTCCTGACCTCAAGTGATCTGCCCACCTCAGCCTCCCAAAGTGCTAGGATTACAGGTGTGAACCACCATGCCCAGCCTAAAATTCTTCATAAATGCCTAATTTACTAACTATAACATGTTTTAGCCTGTTTTATTATATTGTAGTTTTCCTTTTTAGAAATGCAGTTTGTTTCTAAATATCTACTTCTAAATGTCCAATTATCAAAAATTCTTCACCAAGCATCTTGATGCCCTTTTGGACCAGGCCCAACCATGCTGTAGCCATAGAACTTGCTTTCCTTCTTTCTTCTGTGCCGTTGCTCTTTGCCCCAGGCTCAGCACAGGCAGCTCCCTCTGCCTAGAAAGCCATGCCCCACCTGCCCCACAAATCTCCTTGGTTCTTCAGCATCACTAGCTCCCTTTCCTTCTCTATTTCAGCATTCAGAAAACAAACCATTCTCAACCCCTTAGGACAGGGTTTCTTCCTTTGTTCATTTTCTGTCACACCTACTCCATGACAGCTAAGAACTATCCTGTATGATACTGTACCTTCCTTGAGCTTGCTAATATTTCCATCTGCTCTAGAGGTAAGTGAGCCTGGGGATTTTGTCTTTGGCTCCACAATTGTATCTTCAGCACCAAGTTTAGTATCTGACTCATAGTAACGCAGTAAATGCAGTTGTATCTGCCAGCAGCAGTGGATGAGAGCTTTTCTACCAGTATTATCACCAGCAAAAGCATTCTAATTCTTCATTCATGAGACTAATATTGTCCATATTTTTTGCCAAACCGAGGGAATATAGTAGTTAACAAAATCACTATCATTGTCAATATGCTTAGAGACTGTTCCTCAGAAAAATGAATTTTTTCAGTCTCTGACAATTTGATAAGCAAAACATTGGCATTCCAATTGGTGTAATTGGTATAATTTTTTATTATTGGACCAGTGGTGAATTTGAAGCTTTAACCATTGTGTTTGTCACAACTTTTCTACCTGAAGTTAGGCAACAATCTTTGAAGACGCCCTCCCTCACTCCCAAAGAGGGAGAATTATCTTTCTGTGGCTTGAAACACACTCTCCATTGACTTCTTTGAGGCTGACCTAAGTATTTGGAATGATGTTGGGCATCTTTAGAGTTTCAGAAAAGACTCACCTAAGGGCATCTTTGGAGTTTCAGAAAAGACTCACCTAAATCATAAGTAAATGAAGGAAGATAATGGGCCCAAATGATCAGAGACAAACGGTAGGGTCTCGGCGTGATGAAATGCCTCTTGGTACCTTATCTGCCAGGTCCATGACCATTCTGTTATCTTCATGTCATGTTCCTCAGGTCTGCTTCTGTTTGCACAAGGCTTCATGTACTGGCCTTGTCCTGCGACATGCCAGGGGTTGGGCAAAACCACCTAAGCAGCTGCTGGTGACATCTTTATAGGGCCCACGTGAGGGACGTGACTTCCTCCCTAATCAAGATGGAGAATATTTGTTTAGCTTTCAACTTAAATTGTTTCACAGGGCAACAGACTTTCTGTTTTTGGCAGGGCTTTTCTTTTTGTATTTAATAAATGATGTACAAATTAGATTTTGATGATAGTTGCTTTGTGCCTCTATAAGATGGAATGAATCCCGTCATTCTCATATTAGCAGGATAAGGCCAGTCTTTATCACCGTGGCTTCTCCACCTACACCATTGGAATCAGTCATGCCTCTTGCCTTCTTTCCTAAGGAGAATAGTGGAGGAACATTACAATTTAGCAGCAAAGTGTTCAAAACGTACCATGTAAAAAAGTATAGTATATATGTGAAATGTGCCTGTTACCCACCCCACACCTCAGGGGCCATCTTTAACCAAGGTTAATTCAATTGTGAGAAGCTTTTGGTTAAGTCCTGAGCATCCACCATTTTCAGTGCTGTTTACCATGATATTGCCTCTATATCTATGGCTTTGGTGGGAAGGAGGTTAATTGGCCTGGTGAATTTAGACCCTTTATATAGAAATATATTTGTTGATGGGGAAGGTGATGTTTATGGTGTACTTTAGGCAAACTAAAACAGGTTACACAACAGTATGATCCCATAAAAACTATATATAGTGTGTATGTGCATATATATAAACAATATAAACATACACATATATATGTATGCCAAAAATTTTGCATATATATACATCAATGTGTATACATGATATACATACATCTATACATAGGCATATATGTGTATCTATGTATGCATATGTGAACACAATGTCTGGAAGAATAGAATCTAAACTATTAACAGTTTTTTTTTTTTTTTTTTTGAGACGGAGTCTTGCTCTGTCGCCCAGGCTGGAGTGCAGTGGCGCAATCTCGGCTCACTGCAAGCTCTGCCTCCCGGGTTCACGCCATTCTCCTGCCTCAGCCTCTCCGAGTAGCTGAGACTACAGGCGCCCGCCATCACGCCCGGCTAATTTTTTTTTTGTATTTTTAGTAGAGACGGGGTTTCACCGTGGTCTCGATCTCCTGACCTCGTGATCCACCCGCCTCGGCCTCCCAAAGTGCTGGGATTACAAACGTGAGCCACTGCGCCCGGCCAACAGTTTTTAATCTAAGATGGATGTTTCTGGGTGATATTTTGTTTTCTTCTGTTTGCTTATGGGTTATTTTCTTTTTCTCCAATAAACATGTATTGCTTGTGCCATTTAGAAAGTTTAAAATTTAAGATGTTATTAAAATGGTTTCTCTTTTAATAATACATTATTTCTGTATATTTGCATTTATAGCCTAAACTTAGCATGGCCAAATGCAGAAGAAATGTGGAAAACTTTTTGGAAGCATGCCGAAAATTAGGAGTACCAGAGGTAACATCAAACTTACTTCATATAACTGTGTTCTAGTAAAAATTTTATTTAATATATGAGTTTGAACCATTGAATCGATGCAAAGCTTTGTACATGCTTTTTTGTCTCAACCTTTCTTGAGAAATAATATTGAATAAATTACATAAACTTTTAATCTAAATTGCCCTATTGCAGTGAAATTAAAATGACTATGCAGTATGTTCAATTCTGAGGAAAAAGGGAAATAATTTAAGATTTTGAAGGAAGTGTGAAATTTCAGACTTGAAAAAAAAATTTTAATCCGCTTGATTCTCTAAGAGCAGAAATTGCTGAGGCTGTAAGTGAATCTTCTCTCAGGCTTCATAGAGTAGAATTTTGGAGCTGCTGGTTTTCTTATCCCCGGCTCTTAAGCAAAGAGCTACTGATTGTTGATTATCGTTCTCTGTAACTGTATTTTCTATATGTGGATAAAAAAATCAACATTGGAAATACTATAGTTATTGTTATCACTAATCATTATCATTAATAATAGCAGTATTTGTGTGTTGCTTTACAGTTTGTTAACTATTTGCATTTCATTTTTGTCTTCAGTTTGCTTTGAGCGCAATAGGCAATTCAATTACATATAGTTTGCTCTTTTTTTCTCTCTCCAGCCTCAGCCTCAGGCAGATGCCTGGGGGCTTTTAAAGACTTTGCTTTTAGTAACATAAACTGATTTCTTAGGTAGACATGAGGCATTCCACTCAGAATATGGAGTAGCCATATAAATTGAGAAGTTTATCCTCATTGTGATAAACAGAAATTGATAGAAGTTTATTTCTTATGATTTCTTCTTCCTTAATGCCCCAGGGATAAGGTAATTTAAAAAATACATGAGATACTGTTTTGAGCATATAAAGAATTATATTTCAATATAATTCTACTCAGTGATCGGAATCAGTTACTGAGATTGACAAAGGCTTTTTTCTCTTTCCCTTTCTGTTTCCATCCTTCCTTCCTTTTTTTTCCTTTATTCCTTTCTTTCCCTCTTTTTTCAGCTTGGTGGGATTCAGAGGTGGGGGATAGTGGTAGACTTCTCATCTTATTTGAGGAAAAGGAGAGCATTATTTAAAACATCTTTAAGTCAGAGCTATATCAATACAAGGAAGCTTACAAATTTATTTTTTAAGGAGTGTACATTTTATATAATGGACTGTCTTTGTGATCTATTCTGCTTTCAGCAATGTTATAATCTGTCTATTGTGTGTGTACATTTTAATATTGCATATACATTTCTTGGCTTTGAATATATATGTGAATGCACTTACATACCTTTTCTAGTGATTTGATTCTGTCATGGGCTAGTAAGATTTCCCATGTGTGAATCAAAACTCTCATGGCAAGCTTCAGATGATAAATATTCGTGTTTGTGCTAGAAAGCGCTTCATCAGTGCTTTAGGTCATTAGGTTATGACCTAACTCCCTGTGGTTTTAATTTAAAACTCATCAATGTTTTTTTGGCTTACAGTGATATAAAATAAAATGGAAATGCCCTTAACCAATTATTGTGAGTAAAGATTGGTAATTAAGATTTCCTTTTAAAGTGGAGAAAAGGAAATTAAATTACCATAAAAATCCAGAGCAAAATTTATCATAATTTCTCAAGATGCCCCTGGCACTAATGTACAATTTATAATTCCCAAGAAGGTTCAAATATAGGCAGTGAATGATCTTTTTCTGGCAGTGTCCCATTTAACTATGTTTAGTATCACTTAGCGTATTTTTGGAAGTATTTTTAAGGCTTGAGGTGATTTTCCTTTTTTTCTTTTTCTTTTTTTTTTTTTTTCTGAGATGGAGTCTCACTCTGTCGCCTGGTCAGGCTGGAGTGCAGTGGCATGATCTCGGCTCACTGTGACCTCCACTTCCCGGGTTCAAGCGATTCTCCTGCCTCAGCCTCCCAGGTAGCTGGGATTACAGATGTGTGCTACCACGCCCGGCTAATTTTTGTATTTTTAGTAGAGATGGGGTTTTACCATGTTGGCCAGGCTGGTCGCGAACTCCTGACCTCAGGAGATCCGCCTGCCTCAGCCTCCCAAAGTGCTAGGATTACAGGCATGGGCCACTGTGCCCGGCCAAGGTGATTTTCAAGTTTGCTCTGTGTGTGTGTGTGTGTGTGTGTGTCTGTGTGTGTGTGTGTGTACACATATATATCTATCCTGATGAGTAATCCAATGGCATTTTACTGGTGACTAGGATTTAAATTTACTGCTACTAGACAAAAAGCGTGTTAACAGTTGAACTTCTTTAATGGTAATGTTAAAGTAAGTAAAGAATATTTAGTGACAAATCAGAAATTCCTATTGCAAGGCAATTGGCATTTTCCTGTATACTCAAAACAACATGTTTTCATCTCATAGAGTACATGAAATGTTTTTACCTTAGGAATATGACACTAAATTGAGGGACCAGATGACTTCCCCACCCACCTTAGATATTTATACTTCCTTCACTACCTAGGAGGGTTGATGTCTGAGTGTGTATGTGGCACAGTACAATTGATGATTTACACTAAAAAGGTAATTATATCACAAGACTTCTTGCAGAAATTCTCCATCTACAATTAGACATTTTAAAAGACATTTTTAAAGACCTAAAAAGGAGGACCTATATCTTATTGCATCAAGGTTAATATTTTAGTAATAAGATATTCACTGATTTCCTAGTAGTCAGTGTAGTTACTTCCCTCTAATTTGCAAGCTTTTTCTACTTCTCTGTCTATAACTTATCTACATACACACACAAGCTGCAGAGATCTTGAGTTCTGCATTTTATAAGCTAAATATCTAACTGACAATGATAAATCATCCTGTAGATATTGAAAAGTCACAGCTGTGTTCTTAGGCTTAAAATTTGTTGTCCTATGTAATAGAATCACAGTTTGAAACTATAAGCCAAAGTCAGGGTCAGCAGTTTGTAGAATTTTTTCACGTTCATATAGATGGAATGCAGTAGCTGAGCAGATTTAGTTAAATTATTACATGTAAAGTAAGAAAATGGGATGGAAATAATAATAAATGATTTTCTTTAGAAGTCCCCGTAAACACAGTCCCAGGCATTTGCTCCAGGGTGGGTCACGGTTCATGACACACTTCTCTTTGCTTCCGCAGCTGGAACCACTCTGTGGTTTCTCTAATGTCCAGGAAACATGTCTATGAAGGTTGTGGCAGTATACTACCTAAATTCACTGAATAAATAGTAAAAGTTAGTGGGTGAGACTATCCCTCCATGACATTTAAAAAAATTTATTATGATTTTTTAAGACGGAGTCTCTCTATGTTACTCAAGCTGGTCTCGAACTCCTAGGCTCAAGACGCCCTCCCGCCTTTGCCTCCAAAAATGTTGGGATTACGGACATAAGCCACTGTGCCCAACCCTTGGTGGTATTTTAAGCCCACTTTTTACAGTAGGGTAGAAGACAGTAGTTCTGTTGTGGCTGATTCATAAATGCAGCATTTTCACATTGGCTACATTCAGAATTATAAGCAGCATTAGGTACCATCTCACATCCCTTTGTGCTGTTGATGCTTAGTGGTCAGACTTTGTAGCTGTCTTCAACCTCTAGTGCAAGCATCAACTTGGTCTTGAAGACAGCCCTTAGTGGGCTTCCAAATTCTTTGGGATATATTTTCTGCATCACCTAAGAATCTGACTCCAATTAGGCCTTGACCCCATGAGAATTTTAATGGACACATTGGGGCTTCCTTTGACTTTTCTGAGTGCTCTTGGAGATTCCTGACCTCTAACCTCTATGTAGCAGATTGGCTACATGTTTCTGGTTGGTACAGTTCATGGTTGACTACTGGAGGTTTTCAAGTGGATCCAAATTTAGGGATATTTTAGGGCTTTTATTAGTATTCTCTCAGGTTGAGAGAAATCTAATTTATGAAGCATCAAAAACTTAGGAAATAGATATTTATTTGGTTCACCAGGGAAATTTTTCTACTTAATTTTAAATAGGTAACTTTGATCTCAAACTTCTGTAAGGCATGAGGTGCTTAGTTTAACAGACTTGCCCTCTTTAGATGAGGGGAGTTAGAATAGAAATGTACTCTGTCGTCTAAATGTTCAGCCCTTCGTCTTCCTTACTGTTTCCAGAGAAAAGATAGAGAAGACTATTAAAGGCAGCAACTCAGCTGACAGTGGTAGGCTCCTTGACAGCTTAGGGCCCCTTCCTGCCTATCTGGGCAGCTCAGAGTGCTGGAGGAAGCAGGAAGTTTTCATTCCACATGCACAAGGGTGGGTCACTTGGCATCCTTGAGCTTCTACATCAGCCAAAGGGAGTTACAAATAAAACCCTAATGTACATTCAGATGCTAATGATGATTGTGTGAATGTAAGTGGAATTATGGCTGAGTTTTCCTTATCTTTTGCAACTTTCATATTTGCATTTTTTGTGTTAAAGGTTTTATATATGAAAGTCATTATAGTGTTCCCACTTTACACCTCTTGTGAGGGTTTAGGAAATTACACATACCACTGATTGAAGTTTTTGTTTTTGAAAGACAATCTATAAATTGAAGCTACTATTTTTTTGTTTTAATCTTAAGAATAAGAGAAATGGGTGCCTTATCTTCTCTGAGCCTTATACCTTTTTTTCTTCCCCAAGTCAATGACTTTAGTGTTAATTTAAATCATAACTAACACTTTGTGGAAGGATGAGATTCTTATTACAAGATTTATTTTAATTTTCCATTTATATTGGTTAATTCTAAGGGTGAAAGACAGGTTCATTGTTTTCTTAACATCAATTTTAAAATTTATAATTTATTGAAAACAGCCAATCTAGCTCTTTTCTAGCTATAAAGGATGCAACTAATTTCCAAGCTATTCCTAGCTGTCTCTAAGTCCATAAAATTGGCAATTAGTTGTCATATATTTGGAGAAGACTGGAAATCCTTCCCCACCTCTCTCCTCTCCCTGCCAAATTATACCTCATCGCTGAATTATGGCTTTAAATATTGCAGAATGACCATGAACATTCTTGTATTATGATATTTTAGATTAAAAAATACTTTATAAGCATATTGACTTTTTATATTAAGATTATATTTAAGTAAAGTAAATATATTCCAAAGTTTTAAATAAAACTTCTGCCTAGATATGTTTAGCTCTTAGAATTTAGACTGTAGTACACCCTGAACTGCCGGATCTGTCTACTTTTCTCTTTGTATCCATAGTATTTGGGGAAACTGGTCCAGTAATAATCTCGGTCACACACTCTGGTTGTGTGCAACCTAAGTGAATTTCTTAACCTCTGGTGATCGTGATTTTTGTTCACTATAATGGGCATTAGCATCCGCACTTGCCTCTGGGGACTCTTAGTGAATTAACTGTGTTTTACAAATGCCTTGCAGTGATTACAAATGCTCTGTAAATACATGGTGAAATTTTGCCTCTTTAAATTTCCTTCCTTTTTAGCATTTTCCAATTTTAATTTTCATAAAGAAATAAGGTATAATCTCTACGTCCCTCTCAGTAAGGCTAAATTTTGGAAAGCACAAAGGGCAGAACCTTACAGGTCAGAAATTAGGAATTTTAGCCCTGGTTTGCTTCACGGCCCCATTTCAAGGGCTGAAATGACTGTTGGCTATGTGACATAGGGTTGAATCAGAGAGCAGTTCTCAGATGGCCACAGCAGCTCACACTCCACACATTCATCATGGTGCTTCAGATTTTACCTACCAGACAGTCTTAGATCCATTCCTTTTTCTTTAGAGATTGCGATTTAATTTAAATTAACCACTATAGGCTGTGACTTTAGGTCTCACCCACTTCAATTAAGCCCAGAGTCTGTGGCATCGTGAAATTGTTTCCTGGATGAGAAGAATGGTCTGTGTTTCCTGCCCCCGTGAGGAGTGTACTACTGAAAACTGCCAAGTTGATCTGACTCTAGTTCTCTGATGGTGCTGCCAGAGAGCAGACCAGACATGTTCTTTAGGGTTCTGCGAAATGTACTGAAATACTTGCTGAAGATAGAATCATCTGCTTTTAACATGCAAATACTAGTTTTGTGAAAATCACATTTCGGTTTGCCTGTCAGCCTTTCTGTCTTATGACTGCTTTGCTCGGATTTCCCTGGTCAAGCACAACATCGCAATAGAAAATTCTTATTGCAATAGAAAACTTTTCTTAGATGTTTCCTCATCTATTAATCCATGAGCAGCATCAGAGTCTCTCAGTGAAATCCAATTTATGTGTAGCTGTTTTAATTCTTGGGAGAACTCTAACAGTGATAGCTCGATTTCTCCAGATCCACTGAGAAAAGATACAACATCTGAATACATATAACGTGGTTTATTCATCTTAAAAATATTTTAAGAGTATCTCTAAGTTCATTAATAAAATAAAATTAGAATGTTTTTAATCTTATTCAACCAACCTAATTTTGTAGTATTCCTACTTAACTGAGGGCATCGAGCTGACTTCAGAGGACACAAGTGAGGCAAAACTTCTAACTTAGAAACATCTTTCAGTTGCTCCATGATGTGTAGCTGCTTAGCAGTGAGGCCAAAATAAAGGACAAAATTGTAGCAAAGTATGTAAAATATACATAACATATATCTTAAACGCCTCACCTAATCTGTAAATAAGATGCATTTATGAAACAGATCACACATATTTTCAATCTTTGTTTAATTTGGAAAGAAAACCACAGCTTTTATTTCTTGCTAATATATCAATTATAATTCCTGTTAATTTTAAACTGTGGTCATTTCCGGTTCAGGAAGGAGACAATTGTTTGCTTTCTGACAGCAATAGGCTGCTGAAAGTCAACGCAGAAAACTGAGCCTCTTAGTTTGCAGTTAGCTGAGAAATAGGTGTTCTGCTTCCTTACATGGTGACTGTTGAGTAGATAAAACACAGAGGTCCACTCCTGCTGCCCCAATATACCTGTTTAGTAGTGAAGCAATTTACATAATAACTCCATGTGGGGGTGTACTTTTACTCTGTACTCTCACTACACATCCAAGAAGCCTCCCCTAGACTTTTGGTTAATGTATTGTTGCAAAAATATGAAATGTAATGTACTTTTTGACACATGTAGGGACATACTTAGAACTAGCATTCCCCAGAGTTTATCAAGCATAAAATGAAAAAAAAATTAAATGTGTATGTTAAGTTTCAGAGAGAACTACTTTATATCCAAGTCTACATAGACCAGGGTAAAAAAATGCACTAAGAGAATGGAGAGTAGGGGTAGGGCTTCCATTTTAAACTCTGTAGTTTTTCATTTAGTAAGGTTAAGTTAAAATGTCCCAAGTGAAAATCTCTTATTTTTATGCCACCGATGAGCATATGATACCTTGAATATTAAAACTGTGTGAATGGCAGAATGGTGTGTAAATTGCAGAACATGCCGTTCCTTCGTGGCGAGATTGTGAGTGAAAGATTTCTTTGACCCATTGGCACAAAATAGGTATTCTATTCTACTATTATGATGGATTAAAAAATCTTTAATGATGAAAGGGTCTTACCTGCTTGAAATAAGGGGTTACTCCTGCCATTTGCTAGTAACCAAAAATGTGTGCTTCTTTCTAGCTGTTCCTCCGTGTATTTTTAATTGTATGCACTGTCTCTTTCTGTTCTAATGGCTGCCCTCGGAATAGGCTGACCTCTGCTCTCCGTGTGACATCCTGCAGTTGGATTTTCGTCACATTCGAAAGACTGTTGACACTCTGCTGGCACTCGGGGAGAAAGCCCCACCACCAACTTCTGCCCTCCGCTCCAGGGACCTTATAGGCTTCTGTCTTGTCCATATTCTCTTTATAGTGCTGGTCTATATCACTTACCACTGGAATGCTCTGTCCGCATAACGTCTGCACGTGCATCCAAACGCTGTGCTCTGTCGCCCTCAACCTTTGCAGGGTCCTTCCTCCCTTTGAGCCTTTGCCTTCAAACTTCCATCCCTGTCATGTCTTCAGTAATCTCTCGAGTTTTGAAGCTGAACGTTACCAAATCAGATTTTCCAGAAGCACAAACTTTGTAGAATACAGTTTAGTATAATTCCTCTCGCTTACTGAAAAACAATGACGACTGCAAAGTGTATGCACACCGCATGCTTCCTCATCCAATAGTGCCAGCAGCAGTGCCACGCAGTTCCTCCTCTCCCTCCCGGTGAGCTGCTGCCCTGGGCAGAGGGGAGGAGGATTCCAGGACAAGAGTGTTGAGGACAGGGATTTAGCATATGGAAGTCTTTCCTTTGGGTCAGTATTGAACTAGAATTCTAATTCAGGACTGGGCAATTGAGCTGTATAGGGGCCACCTTGCAGGGGGGACAGAAAACTAACATTTTGGCCCAACTTGATCTATACAAAGCTTTAATAATACCACTATTGACCAAGTTGGAAATACTCTCTGGACGTGTACACGTACACACACTGCCTTGATGGCCATTCGGTTGGATTCCTCCCAAATTTCCTAAAAAGGGAGCCGTGAAGGGCACTGGACAGTGTGGCCGCCAACTTCCACCCCAGCAAGCCCCTCTGTCCTATGCAGAAGGGCGCTCCAGGGAAGGAAGTGTCGTTGCTGTTAGAGCCTCACGTGGAGGAGTCACTGAAACATGTTTTTTACTGCTTAACTCCTTGTTAGGTCTTCTCTTGAGGCTCTTAGAAAAGCGTTTTCCAGAGAGATTTCTATTTTTAAACAATGGAACGGATCATTGCTTTTTTGCCACATGACGTAATAACTGCCAGTCCAGAATGTGATGTATTCGACTCTATTCATTTTCAAATAAAGCCATGAGCCATGGAACATTCTTGGTCCTGGGGCTTGGGTTATGATGGCAGGAGTCAAGAAGAAGATTACTCTCATTTTAGAAGAATGTAGTTTCTCTAATTATTTGAAATGTTCATTTAGCCTTTGATTTTCAATGATATTAACTAGCAAACTGCTTTATTTTTAAGTCAGCTCAAAGGATTATATAGTAACTATATCTGCATTTGGAGCAATGCGATCAGTTTGCATTTAAAAGGAAAAAAAGAATTTTATCTTAGCCAGAATGTCCCTGGATTCAGGGGTGTCTTTGTATAATATGAGAGGGCCTTGTTCCAAAGTCAAGGCAGCCTCCTTATTTTACATGCTGTTTGCCAAATCCTGTTTCTTAGCTTGGGGAGATGATGGACGTAGCTTCCTCAAGATAAATTTCTAGTTTATTAAGATGCAAACAGCTCTCATAGATGGCTACTAAGAAGAAAATCTTATTTTTCTGAACATTTTCATGAATCCAGGGGACTTGAAAATATGGAAGACCCACGTAGTTAGAAGAATATATTTATAAAGATTCCTTGCTGCTAAGTCAGATCAGATTTGCTAACAGGAAGCATTCTTTACATGACGGTATCTTGCGTTATGTGAGTTTTTTTTCCTCCTGACTTTGTGTTGATTGGTGAAATGCAGGGTATGTGGAAGTTATCTAATTAACCTCAGTTGTATATGAATAACCCACAGATGTACTGAATTACTTTTGGTGCTATCTTGTACTCTTCAATCTGTAACACAATAAAATCCCTTTGTACAATGTCTAATGAGCACCCTGAGCCATAAATTGCTTAATAAACACATTTTGGGTGATTATTCCAAGTTTTTATCAGCCCATTGATACATGTATTCATGAGCTCACAGCATTCCCATCCAGCTTTGCAGTGCATTGAGGCTTCTCTTTAATGGTCACCACTGTGGTGGTTTTTGCCTTCTTTCTGGGAAGAAAATGGGAAAAAAAGAGAAAACTTACTGGGTTGCCACCTTAAAATAATATCTATAAAAACTCAGTAGGACACTCATGTAAGAGTAGATTTAATTTTCAGTGTTGATGTAGTTCAATTAAAACATGTTAAAGACAAATTAAAAGACGTTTATATTTTAATTCTGACATCCAAATTATTCTCTGGATGCACTTTGATTTTTCTGTGTCATTAATTTGTCTGTACTCTAATGCACTGCACTTCTTGGGATTTATTGGATGATATTTTTTCATTAGTAGTATGGTAACTAGCAGAACACAATTAATTTAGTCCTTTAGGCAAAAATTTGAATGAACTGTTCTGTCCATTGCCAAGCCTTTAATTTCTAATCAGAATATTAAGCTTCTCTGTGGTTTTTCTCCAAGGTACCCGTGCACCAGTTCATATGCTAACTGGACGCCTGCAGATGCCTGCCCTTGCCTGCCCTTGCAGCTTGACTGGGGATACCTGGCTGACCTCCTTAGAGTCTGAGAAGTAGTCAGGGATGTCACTGAGTGGTTTATTGTGCTGACCAAATCTCCTCCTCACAAGAAAGACCATTTTTTTCAGTACTCCCTTCTAATGTCAGATAAAAGGAGCCAAGTATCTGTTTACCTTTTCTTTTCGAAATAGCCATTTATATTCTCTTTCTCCAGTTTATCCAACTGGTGGCAACTCTCCACTCAGTGTCAAGATTTCCAAAATTTATGACACCTAATTTCTAATCATCTTTCCTATTTATGGATTTCTGGTTTGTTATTTTTAGGGAGAGACACTTATGAAATGGGGCTGGTGGAAAGGGGCCCTGCAGAACTACAATGTATGATAATTGAGTATAAATTTCATCAGTGAGAGCAGATAAATAAAGGCACTTGATATCCTGCTGCTATTTGTTTATAAGAAATTAAAACTAGTGTGTGGTGAGCTGGGTTATCTCTCGAAAACTCATGTCGTTGCCTGATTGAGTCATAAGGATAAAGGGTGTTTTGCCTTTGCCTATGGGGAAAAAGTAGGGATGATATTTTAAAATTTTAAGAAACTGAAAGTTGTTTTGGATTAGGTGAAAAATAATATGATTTTATTTCAGGAGACTCGGTTTTTAAAAATTGGGCTTCATATTTCAAAATTAGTTCTCAATAAACAATCAATTTGGTATATAGAAGGTGCCCTTTCTTTCTTCTTTAAGATGGTCAGAGTCTAGTTTCCTGGCTTTTCACTGAGACTTTGTTCATTTTTGTGTTCATTCCTTCATTCCATAAATATTGAATGAGCAATCTCTGCAAGGCCCTGGGGATAAAAAAAAGTCACTGGGACACATGACCCGGTCCTCAAAAAGCTTACAGTCTATAGCAGGAGTCTGCAAGCTTGTTTCATAAAGGGCCTAAAGGAAACATTTTAGGCTCCTTGGGCCATGCAGATTCTGTTGGGATTACCCAGTTCTGCTTGTGTACCATAAGTGCAGCCATAGATGATACATCAAACATAGGTGTGGCTGTGTGCTGATAAAATTTTATTTACAAAAACTGGCTGCGGGCTGGATTAGCCTGCAGGCCATAGTTTGCCAACCCTTGATCTAGTAGGTGCTTAGACAAGTAAAGAGGAATTCAAATGATAAGGACCTGTGGTGGAACGGGTACAGGATTCTGAAAAAGAGACCTGACCCTGATGGGGAATAGGGGACCATGAACGCACCCTGGGATGGTGGTGTTTCCACTGAGACTTAGTAAACGTGCAGGAATAGCCAGTGGAGTGGGGAGGGGAGAGGGACTAGGGTTGAGGTGTATGTGTGTGTAGATAACGAAGTGTTCTAGGGAGAGGATGGACTAGAAGGTAGCATGGTTGCAAAGTAAATAATCCAGGGAGGAGCAACAAGAAATCTCTGTAAGATGTTGAATGGTCTCCATTTCACATTGAAGACGCTGATGCAGGAACTTAAAGCTCTCGTACATTAAAATAACACACAGGTAGTTTTAAGGCTCTAACAATGTAGTGCCAGGACTTTATATATAAGAAGCAGCCTGAACAAAATGAAATATGCTGGTGGGATGATGCCATTTTAGGCTAGTGGCTGGCCCAGAAGTAAGTGTGTGTCTCTTTGGGAGCATAAGAAACTGTGGAAGGAGGAGAGTCAGGCAGTGACGGCTCATCCTGTTCCCAGCAGGTGTTTTCTGCCAGGACAAGATGAGCTGAGCAGTAGACCTAACCCTGACACTGAGTTGAGGGTTCGCTGGTCCCACCTGACATTGAAATTGATGGGACTTGCCATCAAAAAACTTCAGGGGCCACGGGACCTCTTCCTATATCATGACCGCAGACCTGACATATTTACCCATTAAGTAAGGGATTTATGGGAAGAGGCATAGTATTATGGAAAGAGCCCTGGCTCTAAGACACATGTGGTTCAAACCTTGGTTCCAGGACTTACCAGCTGTTTAGTGTCACAAAGTTACTTGAACTATCTGTCTGTCTTAGTTTTCTCATCTGTGAAATGGAGATATTAATGTCTGTCTTGCAGGGTTATCATAAAGAAATCACCCATACAAAGCTGTAGTGTTGGTGCCCGGCATGTAGGAGGTAGCCCAGAAGTTTTTCAAAGTTAGCATTTAGTCTTTATGGCTTGCCGTCTTTTCCACCTTCGTTTGCTGTGGCTCAGAAGGGTAGATGAGGGGATATGGGTGAACCTAATAGATTCTACCATTGGAGAAGTAACTTGAAGCATGAGTTCTTCGAAGGCGGTCAGAATCATTATTTTTATGCAGGAGACTACTTCATGACTCTGCTCGGTACTTTAAAAAGAAACACAACTTAAAAAAAGCCCATGGGCAAACTGAGAGTCTACTGTCACGTTCTCAACAAAAATCTCTGGGATCCTATAACAGTGCAACTTAAATTCATTTCAAGTCAATATAAAGGTACAGCTGTCTCTGCTGTAAGTCCATTATGAACAAGGGGCCTGCTGGAAGGGCCACTTTACCTGCCTGATCCTTAGAGGGCCCTTCTCTTCTGAGTCATTCCTCATCCAGCTGTATACCTACCATGATTCCTTCCTAATTCCAGCTTCTATGCACACTTCAAGGATCCCCCGCTCTGTGGGAGATGCAGTGTCCTGACTGGTGTGATGGCAAATGGCCCTGACCCCTTCTTGGGATGCCTCCTGATTGGAAGCCTCCCCTTGGCCATCCTTCCAACCAGTACCTCAAGGTGTAATTCCCACCAGAGTCTTCATTCCAATCCTGTGATAGAATAACCAGAATGGCCGTGCTTGTATAAGGTTTCTGTTTTCCTGTGCGAGTCTTCTTACATCCCTCCAACCTCAGCAAAGTAATCTGAGGGCACCTCTGGGCTTCCTCAGGGGGTCTGAAAAGAGGCAGGAAGAATTTGAGGGATACCTTTTTATGTCTTCTGTTTACTCCTCATCACTAGCCGTACAAGCAGGAGACAGGATCTCGGCCTCTGCACCTGGCTTGGAATGTGGAGACCAGGAAGGCAAGAAATGCTGCTTGAAAAAACAAGGGCCTGGGAAAGAGGGTGCCCTTCACCTAACTCAGTCTGTGAAGTGTCCAAATGTTCTGTTGGCAGGAGGCTGAGGCCTCGATACCTTCCCATCCCTGTTTTTGTGGAGCCCCCAGCCTTTTCCTCGAATGCCCTTCAGCTTAGAACCCTGCAGGCCACTGGAGCCACTGCTCATCAGGCACTGGGGTCAGTCCCTCATTGGAGGACACATGCCACTCTCCTTTCAGGACACAGGATAGGACACCTTGCTCCATATAAGCTGTGTTGTCCACAGAGATTAGGCTCTGTGGAAATACTCGTGCTAGAATTCAGGCACATTCTAGACTACACATAGCTAAATGCTGAGGTTGAAAAGCAAAATGTCTTGCTGCATTGTCTTAGGCAAATCCCTCATTCAAAAATTCCTATTCACATTCCTTGCCCAGCATTCTATTGATTTGTTAGTGTTTTTCCTACTGATTTGTTGAGCTTATGTGTCATATAAAATGCTTTGCAATTTTTTTTTTTTTTTTTGAGATGGGGTATGGCTGTATTGCCCAGGCTGGAGTGCAGTGGCACAATCATAGCTCACTACAGCCTCAAATTCCTGGGCTCAAATGATCCTGCCACCTCAGCCTCCCAAGTAGCTGGAAGCACAGGTGCACACCACCGTGTCCAGCTAATTTTCTTTAATTTTTTTGGAGAAATAGGGGTCTCACTATGTTGACCAGGTTAGTCTCGAACTCTTGGCCTCAAGTGATCTTCCAGCCTGAGCCTCCCACAGTGCTTGGATTACAGGCATGAGCCACCACACACATTGTTCCCTTTGTAATTTGATGCAAATACTTTTTTTTTAAAGTGTTACTTATCTTCTCATTAATCAGGTTTGTTTTTTTAACACATGGAAACTTTAAATATTTAGGTAATCAATTGTTTTGCTTTTTTTCTTTGTGACTTTTTCATAATGCTTTTTTAGCTTAGAAAATCCTTCCCCATCCATTTATCAGAAAAAAGTACTAAATATTCTCACCTTTATGTTATTGGGAGGGGTGTTGTAGATTTTTTTTTTAACATTCAACTCTTTATTTCATTTCAAATTGATTTTAACATATGGTATGAAGTAAAGACTTGTTTTCCCCAAGTAATATCTGGCACCAGGAGCTTAACGGTACTTAAAAGACATTTACAATTTCCTGCAAAGCCAGATGTTGGCTTGGGTGCCGTCAGAGCCAGTAGAATGAGGAAGACATGTCTTTGCCCTTGTGGAACCTGCCTTAACAATGAAATGCCAGATTCAAGTGATTTCACAAGCCCGTGGCAGATGGTGCCAGGGGAGGCTGGACACTGTCATCTGGCCACAGATATCCCTCACCATGCCACAAAAGGAGGCACCATTGTTAACAGCCTGGCTCACAGCTCACAACTCAGACAGAACTCCCCCATCCTTTCTCAGGTTGATACTTGGCTAATAAATTGTCAGGCAGCATGAACTTGCATGCTCACCTGATATGCCACTGACAAGATAATCCTAGTTTGATACACAGCAGTGACATGAAATCACGGTTAAAATTGTTCTTTAAAGAATCAACTGTCTTCTGTTGACATGGGGCCATCTCTTAAGGCCTAGGTTAAAGTCTGAGGTTCTCTGAATTTGCCACAAGGTAGGGAAGGGTGAAAAGTAGATACAGTAAGATGGTGAGAGAGTAAGACCCACTGACATTTGAGAGAGTGGAACAAGTTATTGGAGATGTCATGGCATGTCCTTTGAAAGTCTTTTAAGCACAGAGCGCCTGTGTCTCTGGTAATTTTTGGAGAGTTCTGCATTGAGGCAGCAAGAAGATCTGGTTCCTCAAGCAAGTGTCACGTGGAAGGAAGCCCTTCCTTGCAGAGCACACCAATTGGCTTCCTGCTGAACAGTGACTCCATCACCTAGGGCTGGATGCAGATCCCACTTGAACTCTCCTTCAACACAGCGCTACTCAGCCTTAAAAAGAAGGAAATCCTGTCATTTGCAACAACATGGACGAACCTAGACGATATTATGCTAAGTAAAATAAGCCAGGCACTGAGGGACAAATACTGCATGACCTCACTAATATGTGGAAGCTAAAAACGTTGAATTCACGAAAGCAGAGAGTAGAATGGTGGTTACCAGGGGTGGGGTGGGGAGGTGGGGATAGGAAGATATTGGTCAAAGGATACAAAATGGTGACTATAGTTCATCATAATGTATTTTATACTTGAAAATTGATGAAAGACTCTATTTTAAGTGTTCTTACCAAAACATAAGTATCTGAAATAATGGATATGATAATTAGCTTGACTTAGACATTCCACAATGTATACTTTTATCAAAATATCATGTTGGACACCATAAATAAATACAATTTTTTTTACCTGTCAAAGAAAAGAAAAAAGAAAAAGTAAACATTGGGCTGTGGAAAACACACTGTCATCAAGTAGATAAGAGAATATTTGCTGTGGTGTCTTTTCCCAGCCAAGGAGACACGCCCTGGAAGAAGATTCCCTTGAATGATATCAGACCAGGGTGAAATAACACAGGTGGAAAATTATTTCATTGTGTTATTCTGTAAACTGGTTTATGGAGCATGAAAGGTTCTACACACAAGAAGTGACTCACGCTTATTGTTTTTCTTAAATAGAATGTCCTGGACATTTCCCAAGAGCAAAAATGCAACATGAGAGAGTAGCAGGACATTTCACAGTTTTATGAAAGAGTCTTGAAAGGGAGGCTATTGAGGACTGTAGTTATAATTACCAATTTATAAAGACTATTCATAAACCACGAAGAAAGGCTGCCAGTCCACCCACTTGCCTGCATTCCAGAGGTCACAGGGAGTAAAATGAACTAAGTGAAGTTCTATGGTTAGTATAACAATGTGTAGTCGGTACAAATGAATATTTGAGTGCCTTTAAAATGTGTCAGGGGCTATTTGCAATTTTACTTTATAAGAATAGAAGCTATTATATTCTTGGTGTGTGCTCTCTGACTGACTCTGTAGCTCAGTTATTTAGTGTAAAACTTTCTTAAATATTTAGATCTGAAGACTTCCTGGTGATCGGGAGCCTTTTTGAAACAATCTGCATGTGTGAAAAATCATTATTTTCTCTGCAAACATAGGAAAGGTCTTTGCAGTAGGTTGAAAGCAAAGGAAGGAGCTTGGCATAGGTGATCAAACAAGCATACTAGAGTGTTCAACCTAACTTTGATGTCATCAATGATGTAGCAGGATTTTACAATGAGAGTACGATCATCTAAAAATTGATGTTTTATTCTTTTTCCTTTTAGGAAAAGCTATGTCTCCCCCACCACATCCTTGAAGAAAAAGGCCTGGTCAAAGTGGGCATTACCATTCAAGCATTACTAGACATCACCGTAACGAAGGCTCTATTCACATGAATCTACCCGTTCTCCACTGGGGGCTCAGACTCTGCTCTCATCCAGGATCCTGAACTCTGCTCCAGGCACCTGTTCAACCCTCTCTCCCACCCACTGCCTGTCACTTCGCTGACTCCAGTTACATTGAAACAATTTTCAGTCTAAGGGAGGATTTTCTACCTTTCAGAGCTGACCTCCGACTTTAAGACTTGACAGGTATTTATCTTGAAACCAGGGAGGGAGCTGGAGAAAAAAAAAACTGAGCAGCACATCAATGCCTTTTCCACCCTCCTTCATCCTTTCCACACTCACCGACTGCCATTACCAAAACACCAAGCACAACCGTTTTGCAGCAAGATGCATTCGTTTTATTAAAACCAAACTCATTATGTATTTAGTGGGGGGGGGTGGGGGGCACAATCAGGTTTTTCACCACCAAATTTTTCAAGAAGTTTCTTGAGACCACTGCCTTTTAAAAAACTATTTTCGACATACAAAATATTTATATAAATATTATTTATTAGTGAGTTGTTATTCATCCTTTGGATGCAAATTGTAAATTAGGAAACTATTTTATTACTGCTTTTTTGTGGTTAAACACTTTATTTTAATATTATAAATATTGAGTTATTTTCTATCCTCTTTGGTGTGTGGTAGTTTAGGTCTCAGTAATCATGTTTCTGGTATATATGATTCCAAAAAAAAAAAAAAAAAAAGCAAAAAACAGGTGCTTTTGGGACACAACTTTCTGGGGAGGCAATATTGACACTTTGGTTTGTGGAACGTTGGTCTTATTTATATTTCTGCATTCCATCCAGTTTCCTACATTCCAGCAGCCCTCTGTCCCCCAATATAATGAACTGACTAAAATCAAGAGAGCA
The DNA here is from genome assembly GCF_009828535.3 of Hylobates moloch. Classification (NCBI taxonomy): domain Eukaryota; kingdom Metazoa; phylum Chordata; class Mammalia; order Primates; family Hylobatidae; genus Hylobates; species Hylobates moloch. Next base: position 108,400,294 of record NW_026652279.1, read on the forward strand.
CCCCAAAGTTATTTGTAAATAGCTGTGATGGAAAAAAAAAAAAAAGACATATTAAACTTGAAGCTAAAATGTGAACAATTATTTTTTGGATTCATACTTCTTTTGCTATGCACAAAACATTCACGTTTTAACACAAAGAAATAATAAGTGTTAGCATCGTGTGTCTTGAAGTGTACTTTTGCACTGTAACTTGGGTTACATTAAAGAGAGCTTAGCACCAAAGGTAGATAATGAAGAAATGGTATAGGAAAGTGGAGATGATAAAAAGTTGATTGTTGAACCAAAAAGGGTTTGAAGGGAAGCTTCGACTGAGTATCAGAAATTACTTAAGGCACATAGGACCTGAATCAGGAAACCAGCACTTCTTACAACTGCCAGTTTTAAAAGAGGAAATGATTCTGAGATGTGCTCATTTTATTTTAATTTGGTGGTTGGTGGTTTTCCAAGTAGTCTGTAAAATCCTGCAAGATTCACAGTCTCTGGTGTGAAACCTCAGAAGTGAGTCATTGTGAGCCTGTGGGCAGCACCACCAAGGCAGGCTAAGGGGAGGGTGCAGTAAGTGGAGTTTGTGAGGCTGAGTGGCTGAGGAGGGAGCAAGTGCAACAAAATAGGGCTAGAGAAGAACCAGCCAAGGAATGGAACCCATGCTGCTCTCAGAGATTCACAGAGGGCTTCACGGAACCCGGCAGCCTTCTGCAGGCAGTTCCATGCATGCACACTCATGCTGCAATCACAGATGTCCCAGTAATTCACCTTTCTAAGTCTTGTGAATGCTGACTGCACTTTCACCTCCTTGAAAAGCCATTAGAAGTTTTTACAGCAGCAGCAGCCACAGTTTGTAAGACAAATGTAGAGGAGGACGCAAAAGAAAAGACACCACCAGGGGGAGGATTCAGTGTGCAGTCAGCACAGACCAACATCAACCAAGGCAATGGCTGCCCTCCACTCTTGGGAAGATGGGGGGAGGTTTCTGAAAACGGAAATTTGGATTGGCAGCTAGCAGTTATTTCCTATCAGATGTACTGTGCACTTTAACCTAACTTAAAATGTATTTTAATATTTTTCTGTACTGCGCAAATACCTGTTTTGTCAAATAGCATAATGATGTAAAGAAACATTTTGGACAAAGAGTGTATACAATTTAAGCAACATTCAAAGGTTGACTATATAAGTAGGAGTTTAGCCTGCTGCACCTTCACGGGCATTCAGAATGCGGGGTCCTGAAATATTTTTTTACGTGTATATATGGTAGCATGAAGCTTTGTAATCATTGTTTTGAGAGATTTTTTTTTTTCAAAATTAAAGTACTTCTTTTGATATTAATTTTTATTATTTTCTTGAAGTTGGCTGTGTAATGTAATGGCTTCAGTCTTCCGTAAAATTGCTTTTCTTTCTTTTAAATGCAGTCCTTGTATGGCTAAGACGTCTTCAAGATCCTTGTACACTGTTTATATGTGCAATAAAATGCATGGCCAGCTGATAGTATCATCAGTGGACAGAATGTATATAGTGCAAATATCCTTCCTTTTATTATTTAACAGCCATTAAAACTTTGGATTTGTACAACCCACTTTGTAATTGACTTACCCATCAAAAAGGTTGACCCTGGTCACACACATACACACACACACACATCATAGGGTGTCATTGCTGAAACAGATTGTAGCAATCATGTATATATATGTATATGTGCACATAATATGTATATATGTATGTATAGCTGTGTGTGTATAAAATTTGGAGAAAGAATATATAGTAATGCGTCGTGACAACAGGGATATATCTGAGAAATGTGTCATTAGGTGATTTCGTCATTGTGCAAACATCATAGAGTATATTTACACACTTAGTAGTGTAGCCAACCACACACCTAGGCTATGTGGCCTATTGCTCCCAGGACACAAACCTGCACAGCATGATACTATACTGAATAATGTAGGCTGTTGTAACACAATGGTAAGTATTTGTGTATCTAAACGTAGTTAAACATTGGAAAGGTACAGTAAAAATATGGTATTATATAATCTTCGGAGACCACTGTTGTATATTTAGTTCATCATTGACCAAAATGTTGTTATGTGATACAGGACTGTATATTCATGTATAGCTATCAGAAGAATGACTCCATCTATCTGTCGATACACACACACACACACACACACACGCACACACACACACCCCTCAGGATACTCTTTTTTTCTCCCAAACTAAAACTTACAGCGTAACATAACAGCAGTAGCAAATTTCCTATGATGGGTTTGGGGTTCAGGTGAAGGCATGGATTCAGGACCCCTACTTGTTTTTTGGGCATATTTGAGAACACTTAAGGTTCCTTGGCCCATGTTGTGAAAACCACAGAATCTGGGCCTCCCTCCTCAACTGTGGTATCTGACACCCAGAGAATGAAATGGTTGCCTCCGTTACACCACTAGATCTGGGCCAGTCTTGTTTTCCCTACATGGCTAGCCTACCTTTGGTAGACAGCAGCTGCTTTGAGAAATTCAAGTGAAAATAGTAACATCATTTCCATGTTCTCACCCCACCCCACCCCACATTAAATACACACAGACCCGAAACCGCTAGCCTGAGCAGGGCTTCCGGGAGCAGTATCAGGGCCTTTGCACTTAAGATCCTCATTTACTGAGTCAAGACACTCTAGACGTGGCCCGTGGTGTTTTCCTTTGAGGTGCTGCAACTGCACCAAATCCCAAAATCTTAGTTGTCCCTCTGCATATTACAGAATTCCAGCTCTTCACAGACACTTTCCATCTTAAACTTGCTGGAGCAACAGGGAAATGCGTGATTTATTGAGTAGCTACTGTGGGTCAGGTGTTATATCTCAACTGTGTGCCCCATTAGAACAAGGCTTCTTGTCTGTTTTGTTCTTTGCTGATTCGCCAGTGCCTAGAACAGTGCAGCGGTGTCTACTGAAGAGGTGAATTAAACTTTACACACGTTAGCTCAAAAACTTACATAACCCTGTAAGGAAGAGATTTGTAGTGGACACCAAGGGACTGTTCACCTAACACCATATACTCCTAGGAGTAGGAACTACTCCTGCCTCATATACCACAAAGATTTGTGGCCCATACATACCGCTGCTCACCTGGCTATGGTTCATCCATTCAGGAGCTGCACCTTCCTCACAATTGACTTACAAGTCTCTTCGTTGGGATTTTAATTCTTCTCCTGGTGACTGAAGACAGAAGACATAAAACCTACAAAAGATCTAGGGAGAAACTGGCCTACAGAAAGACAGAGGGACAAGAGACAGCAAAAAAAACCCTGATGTTTGGGTCCGGTAAGAAAGAAATCCTGTATTTCTGAAGCCCAGGTAGTTAAATCTTTCATGAGTACTTCCAAGAGGCTACAACTTTTGCATAAAATCAATTTCAGCTGGGCTTCTATCTCTAATTAAGAATGCAAACTAATGAGGAGAAGCTGAGACTCAGTTGTTCAGGTAATTTGTTCAAGGTCACAGCAGGTAAGAAAGAGAGAGAGAGAGGCTCAGCTGGGTCAGGTCTGTACCCTCACTGCACAGAGGGCTTCCCAGCAGAGGTGACTCCATTGAAGTTTCTAAAGTTAAAAAAAAATCCTGGGCAATTATCAGAATGTTTAAACCTAGAAAAGCAAGCGTATTCACATGCTAAAACCTGACCAACTGAGTCTATCTGGACTAGTCTGAATGCTAAGACACATCAAGGCCAACCACAAAGAGCAGAATAAAAGAGATTTACTGAAGAAGCTTCTAATTTTGTTGCCATTTCTCTCTTTGAATTTAATTCAATATTACTACGTTGTTGTTGTTTTATTTTGGAATTTTCTCCCTGTTTATCAAAGTGATACATGCTTTTTTTGATGTAATAATTTTTTTTTTTATTATACTTTAAGTTCTAGGGTACATGTGCACAATGTGCAGGTTTGTTACATATGTATACATGTGCCATGTTGGTGTGCTGCACCCATGAACTCATCATTTAACATTAGGTGTATCTCCTAATGCTATCCCTCCCCCCTCCCCCCACCCCACAACAGGCCCCATTGTGTGATGTTCCCCTTCCTGTGTCCAAGTGTTCTCATTGTTCAATTCCCACCTATGAGTGGGAACATGCAGTGTTTGGTTTTTTGTCCTTGTGATGGTTTGCTGAGAATGATGGTTTCCAGCTTCATCCATGTCCCTACAAAGGACATGAACTCATCCTTTTTTATGGCTGCATAGTATTCCATGGTGTATATGTGCCACATTTTCTTAATCCAGTCTATCATTGTTGGACATTTGGGTTGGTTCCAAGTATTTGCTATTGTGAATAGTGCCGCAATAAACATACGTGTGCATGTGTCTTTATAGCAGCATGATTCATAATCCTTTGGGTATATACCCAGTAATGGGATGGCTGGGTGAAATGGTATTTCTAGTTCTAGATCCCTGAGGAATCTCCATGCTGACTTCCACAATGGTTGAACTAGTTTACAGTCCCACCAACAGTGTAAAAGTGTTCCTATTTCTCCACATCCTCTCCAGCACCTGTTGTTTCCTGACTTTTTAATGATGGCCATTCTAACTGGTGTGAGATGGTATCTCATTGTGGTTTTGATTTGCATTTCTCTGATGGCCAGTGATGATGAGCATCTTTTCATGTGTCTTTTGGCTGCATAAATGTCTTCTTTTGAGAAGTGTCTGTTCATATCCTTTGCCCACTTTTTGATGGGGTTGTTTTTTTCTTGTAAATTTGTTTGAGGTCATTGTAGATTCTGGATATTAGCCCTTTGTCAGATGAGTAGATTGCAAAAATTTTCTCCCATTCTGTAGGTTGCCTGTTCATTCTGATGGTGGTTTCTTTTGCTGTGCAGAAGTTCTTTAGTTTAATGAGATCCCATTTGTCAATTTTGGCTTTTGTTGCCATTGCTTTTGGTGTTTTAGACATGAAGTCCTTGCCCATGCCTATGTCCTGAATGGTATTGCCTAGGTTTTCTTCTAGGGTTTTTTATGGTTTTGGGTCTAACATTTAAGTCTTTAATCCATCTTGAATTAATTTTTGTATAAGGTGTAAGGAAGGGATCTAGTTTCAGCTTTCTACATATGGCTAGCCAGTTTTCCCAGCACCATTTATTAAACAGGGAATCCTTTGATACATGCATAATATAGGAACTTTGGCAGGTATAAAAGTAGTTGGGGAAAATGATCCAGAATTCCACCTTATAGGGAATGATTAAACCTTTGGGATATTTTCTTTAAGACATCTTATACATTTTTACATATTACAACTTTACATATTGACCTTTTTTCATGTTAATATTAGATTTTATGCATTCCCTGCACCCCCTGATCCCCCACCGGGTAGTATTGTTTACTATAGGGAAAGGTGGAGTTCCCTGGACAGGCACTGACAGAACATTTTAGAGGCTTCCTTTACAAGTATACAGACCTCAAATAAAGACATGGGCCCTTAGGTCTTTAAGGGGCACTGGGAGCCAGCGGGGGGGTGAGGAAGTACTGCAGGAAAGAGAAAATGGCCAATAGGGGGTGTGTTCCTAAACCAGCTCCACAGGGAGTGACTCAAGCCCCGCCCTGCAGAAAGTTCTGGGAAATGGCACAGAATGTCTCATGCCGCAGAGGTATCCCAGCCAAGCTCCCAGGAGAGAACTGACGTATTTACACACACACAAAGAAAACTTCCCTCAACAACATGCCTAGAAATGTGTAATCAAATAAACACATACTTATTTTAATGCTTTGTTTATCATAAGAAAATTAGGGAACTCCCTACAGTCTCTAAAGAGGGAGCTAAAACTGCAGATAAAGACAATTCTAAAAGCAAGGACAGATTACCTACAGGGGAAAAAAGTACTGCAGCAGATCTCTCAGCAGTACAATCAGAAGCCAATCAATGATAATCTGTTTAAAGTGCTGAGAGAGGCCGGGAGTGATGGCTCACACCTGTATTCCCAGCACTTTGGGAGGCCAAGGCAGGTGGACCACTCGAGGTCAGGAGTTCGAGACTAGCCTGGCCAACATGGTGAAACCCTGTCTCTACTAAAAATACAAAAATTAGCCGGGTGTGGTGGCGTGCGCCTGTAATCCCAGCTACTTGGGAGGCTGAGGAAAGAGAGTCACTTGAACCCTGGAGTGGGAGGTTGCAGTGAGCTGACATTGTGCCACTGCACTCAAGCCTGGGTGATACAGTAAGACTCAGTCTCAAAAGAAAAGAAAGAGAAAGAAAAAAGAATGAAAGAAGAAAGAGAGAGAAAGAAAGAGGGAGGAAGGAAGGAGAAAAAGAAAGAAAAAGAAAGGAAAAGAAAGAAAAGAAGGAGAAAAAGAAAGAGAAGAAAGAAAAGAGGAAGAAAGAAGAAAGGAAAGAACTGAGAGAAAATAGCTTAATATTTTGAGACAAACAAAAACGTAATTCACTATCAACACACTTTCACTGAATAATGTATTGCAGGGAGAAGGAAGGTCTAACCACCCCACCCCCAAAAAGAAAAAAACAGTTGCCAAAAGATAAACACGTAACTGTGTGTGCATATCCAAACAAACATTGGCTGTACGTTAATGATATTAATGGCTAATTTAGGGTAGGGGTTGCTGAAAAGCAAAACAAAAAAGAAAGAAAGAGAAGAAAGAAGGAAAGAAAGAAAAAAGAAAGGAAAGAAAGAAAGAAAAAGAAAGAAAGAAAAAAGGAAAGAGAAAGAAGAACGAATGGAAGGAAAGAAAGAACTGAGAGAAAATAGCTTAATATTTTGAGACAAACAAAAATGTAATTCGCTATCAACACACTTTCACTGAATGATGTATTTCAGGGAGAAGGACGGTCTAACCCCACGCCCCCAAACACATGTAACTATGTGTGCATATCCAAACAAACACTGGCTGTACATTAATGATATTAATGGCTAATTTAGGGTAGGGGTTGCTGAAAAGCAAAACAAAACAAAAATAGAAAGAAAATGCTGGCCAGTACTACATACAAGATGAAAAGACTTAATCTAAGTTAAAATATTTCAGTTTCTTACTATTTTGGAGAAGGATAGATACATTGTTGCATTTTCAATCATGTTAAAACTTTAATGAAAAGACAAGAGTGTCTATCACTTTCAGATCAGTAAAGAGAAGAATGTAAAGTTAGAAAGTCCCTTCCAAAAGTAAGGAAGGATGTAGACTGGGGAGAAGCAGCAGAAGGAACAGAGTAAAGGAAAGGACCCAAATTACAGAGTAGAAATAAACTCAGATACATCAGCAAGCATGATAAATAGCAAGGAACTGGATAGCTGAAAGGCAGATTGGATTTCCAAGAAATGCAACTATATATTTACAGACACAGCGAGATATAAGGGCATAGACTGAAAGTAAAAAGACAGAAAGTGATGCCACACACTAATTTCTGTTTATATATGAATAATAAGAAAGCCCAGCAAAGCGCTTGAGGAGGACTGTCTAAATAAGTAGGCTGGAAATCTGTGTCAGTACAAACCCAGGGCTAAGACAGCTGTGTCCTACCTGTAGATCTTTCTTTTCAGAAGTACATGTGTTTATGGGCAGAGGATGCTGTCAGGCAGGTCTGGAGCTGAGGATTGCTGCGTGAAGCACAGTGTCATCCAGAATCCAGGACAGTCATCATCAGGACGAAGGTAAAGTGACATTTTCTGACAAGGTGAGAGAGGTGATGACACCAAAGGCATGGCAGGCAGTTACCTATAGAAAATCCATCTGACCATTACGCTCTGTGCTTTTGGAATGCTGGTCGCAAAGATAGATTGGGTCAGCAACACCCATGATAAAAACTCACTGAGCATTTAGAGAAGGCAGTGAGCAAGATATTGGTGCTTGTGAGTCATAAAATGGGGCAAGGTGGGGATGAGACTGGGGCGGAAAAGCAGATAGGCTGCCGCTTTCCAGTGTGACTAGAAATGCCAAAGTACATAAAATGGGGTACTTGGCCAATAAACTCTCCTAACAGTATGCTATAGTTTAGATATGGTTTGTTTGGTTCTACCAAGTTTCATGTTGAAATTTTATCCCAGTGCTGGAGGTGGAGCATAGTGGGAGGTGTTTGGACCATGGGAGTGGGTTTCTCATGAATGGCTTGGTGCCATTCTGCCAGGAGTGAGTTCTCACTCTTAGTTCCTGTCACAACTTGTTGTTGAAAAGAGGCTGGCACCTTCCCCCTCTCTCTTGCTTTCACTCTTGGCATGTGATCTCTGCACACAGGCTCCCCTTCACCTTCCACCATAAGTGGAAGCAGCTTGAAGCCCTCACCAGCAGCAGATGCTGACATCATGCTTCATGTAGAACCCTGAGCCAAGTAAACCTCCTTTCTTTATAAATCACCCAGCCTCAGGTATTCCTTTACAACAACGCAGACAGACTAAGACACAACTATCGCTTTTCTCTGAGAAATAAAAAAAGGCCAGGCACAGTTTCTCTTGCTTATAATCCCAGCACTTTGGGAGACTGAGGGTGGTGGATCACTTGAGCCTAGGAGTTTGAGACCAGCCTGAGCAACATGGCAAAACCCCTCCTCTACAAAAACAAACAAAAAATATGAAAATTAGCAGGGGCATGGTGGCACGTGCCTGTAGTCCCAGCTGCTTGGGAGGCTGAGGTGGGAGGATCACCTGTGACCAGAAGGTGGAGGCTGCAGTGAGCTGAGATTGTGCCACTCCACACTCCAGACTGGGCACAGGGCAAGATTCTGTCTCCAAAAAAAAAAGAAAAATGTTGCTGACCTCCAAGTTGATTTCCACATAGATACCTGCTATAGTCACAAAAGCCAGAGGAAGGGGAAGAGGAGAAGACATGTCTACTGCCTTGGAAGACACCACACAGCCTCTAGTTAGACTGAATGTGTAGGTGGTGAGGTAACAGGACTCCTTGCCACATAATTTTATTGCTTAACTGGGCACAACTCTGCTTGAATATTGACTTTGTGCCATTGGCTTCTTTTCCTGCTTCCTGCTTCAGCTCTTCCAAAGTGTTGTCTCAAATCTCGTTCAATCTGTCCCCAGCTTGCCTCTTAATTTACAAGGAAAATGAGGGCCTCAGGAGTGAAGTGTCAACTTATTTCCGGTCTTGGAGGAGTAGATGGCCCTTCTCCCTCCCAAGGTTAGATGCCAACTCCACAGCCTTGGGAGATTTTCTGTTATTTGTTCTCTCTCTCTCTCTCTCTTTGCCTCTTGATCTCCTCCTCCACCCTCTCCTCTCCGCCTACAGTTTAATTATTTAGCCACAAATTCAAACATTACCAGGCTATAAGAAAGATACTTTTCTTGACTTCATCTTTTCCCTCAAAATACTATCTAGTTTCTCCTCTCCCTATTAAGTTCTTTAAAGAGTATTCTATAAGCAACGCTGGAGTGTAAACTTAGTAAGAATAGAGGTCTTGGTTTTGTTTACTACCATATCCTCAAGGCTTAGAACACGACCTGATATATAATAGGCGCTTGATGAATATTTGTTGAATAAATGAATGGACAAATGCCTTCATTTCTTCTTCTAACCATACCACTTCATTGAAAATACTTTTTAGTCATGGGTCCCATCTCAGTTGCCAGATCCAATGGCCTCTTTCCGGTGCTTGTTCTATTTGGCCTTCCTGTAGCGTATGAGATCACTGAAAACTTGCTTCTTGAAAGCCAGTTCTCTCTTCGTACAATTTTTATCTCTTAATGTTTTTATTTTTCCATCTTCTTCATAGGCTTCTGTTCCTGTGCGCGACCCCTGCCCTCCTAAAAATGAAATGCTTGGCACTCTTCCATCCATGCTGAAGATCTCTGGTGGTATCCACCAGCCCAGGTAACTTATAACTCTGCATATCTTCGCAATGCTAGGTCCTACTTCTCTGAGATACAGAATACTGTCATTCTGGGTATCTTCACTTGGATGTCCTATGGGTCCTGCAAATATGTTTAAAATTGCCCTCCATCTGTACCTCCCCAAACTCCTTCTTTATATGCATTTCCAGGTTCAGTGACTTCACCACCTTCCCAGCCTCCCAAGCTAGACACTGCAGGATGATCACCGATGTGTTCTTGTCCTTTTCAGTCCGTCACTAAGCCCTGCAGATCCTCCCTCAGAAACATCTTTCAGCCCCAGCATCTCCTCTTTCTCCCTGCTACCTTAGTGCCTGCCCTCATCAGCTCACCCTGGGTAAGTAGTCAATGGCTCATTTGTCACCTTGTCTCCCTCCTCTTTTTCCTCCCTTCTCTGCTGCTACAATAATATTTGGAAAAAGCAAGTCTTACCGTGTCTTTTCCCTACTGGAAACATATTCAGCACTTTACTATTACTCACACAATTGATTTTGGTGCCATGCTTGCCCTTCCCAGACTGTTCCCGTCCTACTGCTAACACCCTCTGCTGCAGCCACTCCAGTCTCCTCTTTCCAGGTGCTCCCATGTCATCGTTCCCTGTGCTATGCCGGCTGCTTGGAATACCCACTCACCTCTTCTTGACTTCATGAAGTGCTACCTAGCATTCAAGACTTATGGACAATGTCTCCTTTTTGGTGAGTTTTTTTCCCATCCCCTCCAGATTATTTCTTCCACCTTGGCACCCCTGAAAAAATAATCTGTGTCTGCATTTTAATGTTCATTTCTCAATAAACCTCTTTTATCGAGCTCATATTAGACAAATAATAATTTCAATGGGGAAAGATCATGAAAAGACCCCATAGTAGTTCATTTTTCTTACAGGAATCTAAATAAGGGAAGTCATGGATATAAGTGATGAAGAAAACTAAATACAATACCCAATGCTTATCGAGTGGTGTGTTGGTTGATTTTAGGTGTTGACTTGATTAAGGGAGGCCCAGATAATTGGTAAAGCGCAATTTCTGGGTGTGTCTGTGAGGGTGTTTCCAGGAGGAGACTGGCATTTGGGTCAGTGAACTGAGTAAACAAAACCTGCCCTCACCAATGAGGGCGGGCACCACCCAATCGGCCAAGGCTCAGATAGAACAGAAAGGCAGAGGAAAGGTGAATTCTCTGTTTCTCCTGAAGCTGGGGCACCCGCTTCTCCTGTTCCCCAGAACTCCAGGTTCTCCAGCCCTCTGCTAGAATTAGGATAGAAGGAGCTGCAGCATAACATCCTTTTACACACGTAAGTAAAAGAGAGAAAATGACAATAGGACCTACATGACAATTGGACCCCAAGACGTGCACCTGCAGTCCCCCAGGTTCCCAGTCTCCGGCGTCAGACTGAGAGTGACACCATTCATTGCCTTCCCTGCCTCTCAGGCCTTCAGACTTGGATTGAGCCACACTACCAGCTCCTCTGGTACTCCAGCTCTCAGATGGCATATGGTGGAACTCCTCAGCCTCCATAATCACACGAGCCAATCTCTCTAACAAATCCCCTGTCATCCATCTGTCTCTCTCTCTCTCTCTCTCTCTCTCTCTCTCTCTATATATATATATATATATATATATCCTATTGATCTTGTTTCTCTGGAGAACCCTGTTTAATACGAGTGGCTACTACCTAACTGGCACTGTTCAGGAGGTGTACAAGTAGCAATGCCTGTAAATCTCACAACAACCCTGTGAGATAGCATCTACAATCATCCCCATCTCACAGGGAGGTCAGTTGTTCAAGGTCCCATGAATACTAAGTGGCATAGTTGGGATTCAACTCCTGGTGTCTGTCTTGGAACCTGCACTTTTAACGATTATGCTATGACATCTTGCTCTATTTACCAAGTCACTGAACAAATATCTAATAATTTAAAAAAAGATGAGTAAATAGCTCAAGGCTTTACGTGGGTTATTTCATTTGATCCTCTATGACCAATGGATGTAGGTCCTATTGTCATTATCTCTCTTTTACTTATGTGTGTAAAACGATGTTATGGTTATAGCAGAGGTCCCAAAATAATGGGCGCTGTGTTCCACCACCTTCCAAAACAAGGTGCTCATTCATCACAAAGAGGATGCAAATCCCACTTCTGTCCGACTGGCTCTGGAGAGTATAAGAAGAGGTGAGGAGGCCAGAAACTTTCAGAGAAAGATGTTGGAATGCTGTGCATTTGCCCACCTTCCCCTCCCCTGGGAACGAGGAGGGCAGAAGAGGACAAGTGGGCAAATGCACAGCCTGTGGGGTGGCAGAGCAAAGAGACCAGGTGGGAGGACACAGGTTTCTCCAGATGTGGGACCTGCAAGAGGGAGCTGCTACCTAAGAGGCTGCTTTGAACTGTACTGGACAGGACTTTTTTTTTTTTTTTTGAGTTGGAGTCTTGCTCTGTTGCTCAGGCTGGTGCGATCTTAGCTCACTGCAACCTCTGTTTCCCGGGTTCAAGTGATTCTCCTGCCTCAACCTCCCCAGTAGCTGAGATTACAGGTGTGCACCACCATGCCCAGCTAATTTTTGTATTTTTAGTGGAGACAGGGTTTCACCATGTTGGCCAGGCTGGTCTCGAACTTCCGACCTCAAGTGATCCACCTGCCTTGGCCTCCCAAAGTGCTGGGATTACAGGCATGAACCACCACACCCGGCCTGGAGAGCACTTCTTGAGGGCTGGGTGAAAATGACTGTGACTGCAGCAGAAAGGTTGAGGGAGGATTCAAATGGTGACAAAGCCCTTAGCCTGGTCTTTTTGCCATGATCCAGGTCAGAATGATTACATAAGGCTGGAATATTTGCAGGATTGTCTTAGAATTCATGCTTGAAAATCAAACAATCATTCCAACATCTGGGATAACCTCTGCATTATGTAGCATGATATGGGCTGGAATATTTTATTTTTATTTTTGAGACAGGGTCTTTTTCTGTTACCCAGGCTGGAGTGCAGTTGTGCAGTCATGGCTCACTGCAGCCTTGACCTCCTGGGCTCAAGCAATCCTCCCACCTCAACCTCCTAGGTAGCTGGGACTATAGGCACATGAAACCATACCCAGCTAATTTTTTTTTTTTTTCTATTTTTTGTAGAGAAAGTGTCTCACGGTTACCCAGGCTGGTCTCAAACTCCTGTTTAAGCAACCCTCCTGTCTTAGCCTCCCAAAGTGCTGGGATTGCAGTTGTGAGCCACTGAGGCCAGCCTGTTTTACATTTAAAGCAGGGCATGTTCTGTAGTCTGTCAGGCCTTATTTGAATACAACTAAGAAAATGGGTGATTTGCTATTCATCCTAGAAAACTTTTTAAGATTGCATGGTATATTTATTGTGCTTCTCCTAAAAGAAACACTGGGTGGCAGTGTTTTTCCTCAAATGTTTTCAGAAGAGACCCAAAAAGAACAGGCTTTCCTTTTTCAGGAATATTAATCCTATTGAACCAGTAATGACTAATAAGGCAATCTGCCTTCAATCAACCACCTGAACAGCCTGGGGTCAATATTACAACTCTAAATGCAGGGTTTAAATGCACACACACACACACACACACACAAAATAATACACCCCAAAACCAGAATGCCCGAAATAATATCTAGGATAAATTGGAAAAAAAAAAGTCTCTTGCCTCACCCACTTCCCAGCCCCATGCCTCATTTTTAGGGGTATTTGAATTTTTCTAATAAGCCCAATAAGATGAACATGTTACTTTATTTGGTTAATTGAGTATACTATTATCATCCAACAAAGCAAGTGCTAGGACTCTATTTTCTTTATGTACTATCACCAGAAAGTGAAGCTCATTAAGTGTCGTTAGAGACAGAAGCTGCCACCTGGTGCCAAAGAGACACAAATAAAATAGAAAATTCACTGGTCATGGATTGGAATTCCAGAGTTGGGCCAAATACAACAACAAATTAAAAAAATATATCTGATAAGCAAAAGACATTTTCTCTTGGACTAGCAGGGCTATGAAAGGATGAGAAATTTACAAACTATGTTCTCTCCTCGAGGAAAATATTTTATTTCTATAGCCAACCATTCTTTATACTGGCAGAGTAGAAACTAATAGTGGAATAGATATTCTGTGTGTTGGTGCTCACAATGTTGTCTCCTCTCACTCAAAAAGTTGTGGTTTAAAAAGTAAGTTTAAAAAGAAATTTGGGAGGCACATTTGCCACACACACCCATAGTATATGACTTTTAATTTATAATTGTATACATTAGCATACCAATATGCTATGTGTAAGGCATGCACAAAAATAGAAATTTTAACAGGAGAGGATGAAATAAAAATAAATACAGACAGAAGCTCTAATCCTGTCCATTGGATGGTCTTGTGCATCCCTGAAGGACGGCACGGGTCACTTTGAAGTTCAGTGGCCCTAATGCATCTAGTCACTAACATTGGATAAGATGACAGAGATTTCATGTGGGTATCTTGTCTTGCTACACAGCCCTGGGAGTTAGTGCAGGGGTTTTTGTTTATTTACTCTGCTTTCTAGTGAGGAATTGGCCTTTGAAAGATGCAATGACTGGCCTGAAGTACCTTTGGGAGGCAGGACCTTACAAGGGTTTCTTCTCCTGAAAGTCTCATTATTCACACAGTCAGCTATGTTAATTCTATTTTTTAAAAAATTCCAATGTGTTTTTGAACCAGAACTTAAGTTCTCAGAAATACAAACAAAGAAAGAAGCATGAAAATGTGTTTCTGGACCTTGGCACAGATGAGTGTAAGCACTGTTCTTTCCGATTTTCAACATTTATTAAACATTAGTGTTTAAAATTAGTATTTTACAACTGAAAATATACATGGATAACTTTTTCTGTAAAAATGATATAATCCACCAAAAATAAAGCTTTTCTGGCTGTTATTTTCAACTCTGGTGCCCTTCTCCTCTTTCCCAGAAGTAACTCATTATTTCCATTCAGACCTTTTCCCATGAAATATATTTATACCTATAGCAAAATACATACTGTTTTGATGGCTTGTGAAAATGTAAACAGTGTCAAAATTTTTCACCAGTTTACTTTTATTCTTAAATATTTGGGGTTGTTTTCGTATTTATTACATACAAGGCTGCAATGCATGCCTTTACACAGGCCTCCTTTTGTATATCTTTCTCCACAAAGCTACTGAAAAATAATTTGGTAGCACCATTTACAGAGAGGCCCATGTTTTCCTCACTGATTTGAGACATTGCTATTAACATACACTAAATTTCTGTGTGGGTCTGTGGCAGGACTTTTCTGATGGATTGAACTCTTCCGAGTCCAAATCCGTTTTAATTATCACAGCTTTATAATGTCTTGACAACTGGCAGAGCAATTTGTTCTCTCTCAAGCCGTCTTGGCATATTCTTCCATATAAATTTTATAATTAGCTTGTCAAGTTCCATATACAACTTTGAGATTTTGATTAAGATTATATTGCATTTGTAGATTAATCTGGGGTATGTTTGTAGCTTTACAATACTGAGAGTTTTATTCCATGAATATGATATTGCTTTCCATTTGTTTAAGACTTACTTTATTTACTAGAGGTCTTATACAATTCTTGTTTGAATTCTTTCTAGGTAGTTTTTTGTTGCTGCTGTGAATAGGATCATTTTAAAATAATTTTTGTTAAACATAGACTTATAGAAAAATCACTAATTTTGAGATAGTTATATTGTTTCTAGCCACTTTACAAAACTCTTACTGGTTCTAACACTTTGTCCTCCATTTCGACTGTAGTGAATGCTTCTTTTGTCATGGTCCCCTGTACTGCTGTGGCCATTGCTGCATCTTTACTTCCCCCCCACCCCCCACCCCGGCAACCTCTGCCAATGTCTTCTTAGCTACTGCTGTTGCCATTCCCATCACTGGAACACCAACAGTGACATTTCCTTTCTTCGTCCAAAACCCCAATTCTTCAGATTACTTGGAGGCTAGGCTTCAAAAATGAAAGCTTAAAAAAATCTGGCTATTTTAATTTTAAAGTGGCTTTCATTTCAGAAGGTCGATAAAACAATGTAATCTGTTACATACTGTATATACCCAGTGTGCCTAAATACAAGACAACCTTGAACATGAGAGGATCTGCATTTTTCTTTTTCTTTTTCTTTATTTTTTTTATTTTTTGAGATGGAGTCTCACTCTGTCACCCAGGCTGGAGTGCAATGGCATGATCTCGGCTCACTGCAATCTCTGCCTCCCGGGTTCAAGCGATTCTTCTGCCTCAGCCTCCTGAGTAGTTGGGATAACAGGTGCATGCCACGACGCCAGGCTAATTTTTGTATTTTTAGTAGAGATGGGGTTTCACCATGTTGGCCAGGCTGGTCTCAAACTCCTGACCTTGTGATCCACCTGCCTCAGCCTCCCGAAGTGCTGAGATTACAGGTGTGAGCCACTGCGTCCAGCCTGGATCTGCATTTTTCTAAAGATAACATCCAAAACTTTGGCTAACTCAAATACATTTATACATTTTTAAATATATAATAATTCATGCCTACTTGTCACAGTTTTTATATGTATACTTTAAAAATATTTGAGAAATGTCAGCTTGGACATATTAAATATTCTGTTGTAAGATTTTATGACATGGTTTTATCTAAACTCATTTGCATCGTCAATATCAGTAACATCACTACAGCCATTTCTTTCTGGGGGAGGGGCAGATAGAGCCTCACTCCGTTGCCCAGGCTGGAGTGCAGTAGTGCAATCTCGGCTCACTGCAACCTCTGAGGTTCAAACGATTCTCCTGCCTCAGTCTCCTGAGTAGCTGGGATTACAGGTGCCTGCCACCACACCCGGCTAATTTTTGCATTTTTAGTAGAGATGGGGTTTTGCCATGTTGGCCAGGCTTGTCTCGAACTCCTGACCTCAAGTAGTCCACCCACCTCGGCCTGCCAAAGTGCTGGGATAACAGATGTGAGCCACCGCGCCTGGCCTACAGCCACTTTTTGCAGCAACTTTTCACATCACCTTCACTTCTAAGTAGTTTGAGATACAATATTACTTGAATTGATAAATGATGCAGCCACTGGAAATTGTATCCCCCAAGATAAATATTCTTTGCAATAACATCAGGATTTTTAAATTCTTCATGCAGTAGTGTATTTATGATCTTCACAGCGTAACTACTTAATATACTTTTAATGTAAACTTTATTGAAGTATAACACATATTAAAAAGTTTATAAATCTTCAGTGTATGGCCTGATGAATTTTCAGTGAACATGCTCATATACCAAGCACCTGGATGAAGAAAGATAGCATCACCAGTACTCTCTCCTGCCATGCTCCATTCACCTCTCCCTCCGAATGCCCCCCCACCAACCCCTTCATTGCCTTGCTATGTGTGACACCTCCTGACTTCAATACTATGCATATAAAATGGTACCAAGTTATTTATACAGCACATAATTTGGTGTCAGGGTTCTTTCACTCTAGATTATGATTGAGACCCCATCCATGTTGCTGCATCCAGTTATAGTGTGTTTATTTTTATTCACGTAGAATATTTCATTGTATGAATATGTTCCAATTTTACTAATTCTGTTATAGATGGACATTCAGGTTATTTCTAGATTTTGGCTACTATAAATGGTGCTGCTGTAAACATTCTCATATAGCCATAATGTTCCTGTTAAGCACAGAAACATGCATTTAAAGGCTATAGGAGATGTGCTAAGTAAGGTCTGAGGCCTCACCAGACCTTAGCAGTTTGCTAAGGTTGAACTAGACCTTAGCGGACCCTGCCAGTTTGCACCTTATTAGCAGTATAATTCAGGTGGCCATGTTTCCTTGTCAACACGTGGGATTTTCCATTGTCTGAACATTCAGGTGGGTGTGTAGTTTCATTTCATTGTAGTTTTTATTCGTATTTTCCCAATCTTATTAAAGCACATTTTCATGCATTCATTAGCCACATTTGTCCTATTTTGTTAAGTACAAAATTTTTTGCCAAATTTTATGTTTTTAAGAATTTGTAAGAGTTCTTTAGGCATTCTAGATACGTTATTTGTCAGATATATGTGTTGCAAGCATCTCCATCTTTATGGCTTGTCCTTTTACTCTTGATGGTGGTGGCTTTACAGTATTACGTTTCTTCAAGAACATCATCTTCACAAGGGTTTTACATTGCACACAACCCAGGAAATGTCAGATTCCTTTACCTCCTTTCATACCTGATTGTCAGATGACTTCTAGAAACACCCTAAACAAGCATTGGGAGTTAATGTTTAGGTTATTTATTGTTAACTATGTCACTGAGGTGGAACCTTACAATGTGAGAGACATTGAGATTGAACTCTTTCTAGCTGGGGAAACTCATGTTACATTTAGGCATTGATAAGGACTCATCCCTCCCCAGGCCAGCATTTGTGGCACAAAAAAGCAAGCTCAAATGTATTGGTTTATTATCCTCAACAGTCATTTCTGTGTTTTAACTAAAGGTCTTTGTCTTTACCAACATTAGCTATTCATCAGCAATTACTTAATGAATATTTAAATGTTTTGCATTTACGTGCAAAAAAGCAAAGCAACTATTTCCTTGCAATGATACACTAACTTAGCTAAGTTACAGTCCTGTTATTCAAATACTAATCTAGGTGTTGCTATGAAGGAATTTTGCAGATAAAGTCCCTAATCAACTGACTTTAAAGAGGAAGAGACAATCCAGTGGACCTCACTTAATCAGACAGCCTTAAAAGCAAGACTGAGGCCTCACCAGGAGAGAAGAAATTCCTCCTGTGGGCAACAGCTTAAGCCCATGCCCAGAGTCCATCCTGCTTGTGCCTGTCCCTTCCTGACTGCTGCTCTATGGATTTTGGACTTGCTTAGCCAGCCCTCATAATCAGGTATGCTGATTCCTCATTTTTTAAGATATATATATTTTTATTATACTTTAAGTTCTAGGGTACATGTGCATAACGTGGTTTATTATATATGTATACACGTACCATGTTGGTGCGCTGCACCCATTAACTCATTTAAATTAGGTATATCTCCTAATGCTATCCCTCCCCCCTGCCCCCACCCCACAACAGGCCCCAGTGTGTGATGTTCCCCTTCCTGTGTCCAAGCGTTCTCATTGTTCAATTCCCACCTATGAGTGAGAACATGCGGTGTTTGGTTTTTTGTCCTTGGGATAGTTTGCTGGGAATGATGGTTTCCAGCTTCATCCATGTCCCTACAAAGGACATGAACTCATCCTTTTTATGGCTGCATAGTATTCCATGGTGTATATGTACCACAATTTCTTTTTTTTTGAGACGGAGTCTGGCTCTGTCACCCAGGCTGGAGTGCGGTGGCGCGATCTCGGCTCACTGCAAGCTCCGCCTCCCGGGTTCACGCCATTCTCCTGCCTCAGCCTCTCCGAGTAGCTGGGACTACAGGCGCCCGCCGCCACGCCCGGCTAATTTTTTTGTATTTTTAGTAGAGACGGGGTTTCACCGTGGTCTCGATCTCCTGACCTCGTGATCCGCCCGCCTCGGCCTCCCAAAGTGCTGGGATTACAAGCGTGAGCCACCGCGCCCGGCCACAATTTCTTAATCCAGGTATGCCGATTCCTCATTTTTTAAAAAAAATATTAATGTATATATCTCCTACTAGTTTTGCTTCTCTGGTTTAAACCTCAACCTCAATGATCTTAGGGACAATTGCTTTTCTTCACAAATAAATTACCAGCATGTAAAACGTTCATGAATGATCTTATTAGAAGACACAAGACTGTTTAAATGACAACCATTTTGTGTATAGCTCACTCTAGGGGTCAACCTTGACTACTGATGTTTAAATAATACTAATTTTATAACTTTAAGAACCGAATGTCATTTTCTTCAATTACCATAATATGCCTTCCTATTGAATGTTTAAAATTTATTTTTTAACAGAAAAAAAATTTTTTTTAAAGCAGCCAGGCTTTACTGGCTTCTATCATGTTTTACTGGCTTTTATCACATTTCAAAAAGTTTGTCTATTAAGTTCTTAAAGGAAAACAATTTGGTATTTACAGAGACATTACTTTTCTTGGTGAGCTCACCAAGTTAAATCTCTGCTTGCGACTACGGGAAAATACTCATGTTTACAGTAACATATGAAACTAATACGTTTCCTTATTTAGCCATTTTCAGATTGAATCTTATTATTGAGAGCCTTAATACACCCAAAAACCAATGTTCACAAATATATTAGGCTCAATAGGTAAGAAAAGAAAATCTGTCTTCTACTATCCCACAAATAGCTGTGTAATGATGGGGAATTCATTTAACCTTTCTGAGCCTACTTCCTTATTCTGTAGCTAACAGTTATTAAATATCCACTAGAAATCAAGCACTTGCTAGACACTAGAGATACAACAATGAACATGACAAAGACAGTCCATGTCTTTAGAGGCTTAAATTCTGGAAAGGTGAGGAGTCTAGGCTAAATTCCTTTTAAGTCTTCTGTTTCAGAGTTACTACTCTATACTTCAAATAGGATTACATTCATATTCTATGACCTGGGATTATTAATACAAGAATTTCCAAACGACACTGAAAAAGCTATAGAGCATTAAAGATTTCCTATGTGAACACTTATAAAATAACTTTTAAAATCAGAAGTAGATTTTATATCTTTATTCAGAGGTGATTCAACTATAGAATAAAGCCCTTTTAGCATTATAAAATGCAATGCTTTGAATTTTTTTTTTTTTTGCTCAGCAATACAGTTGCATTTTACAACTTTTATAATCCTGAAGAGATTCTCTTATTTGGAGTTTTTCATGCATTCAGGTATTTAGCATGATGTCTGATGTGGTCAGTAATAAAGGTTGCAATGAAGTAGTAGCTATGATCATAACCCTAGAAGATAAAGAGGTGATAAGACATTTATCCACCATTCAGAAACATCAATATTAGGAACATTAAATATATCTCTAAGGTCATTTAATTTGCTTACAAATAGTCATAACATTAAGGAAGTATGAGGAAGGTTTATAATAAAATCAAGGTTGTCATACTTGTACTTTAACATTTTCACTGTACATTAAAAGAGCAGCAAAAATATGAAGGAAAACTAAACATTCTGCCTAGCTTCTAAACATAGCCTAACTTCTAAATGCTACCATTAATATGTAAAGAGAGGAAGTAACACATTAATTAAATATGCAGAGTAGACATGTCATATCAACACTGTAGAGTACACTAAATATGCAGAGTAGACACTGTCATATCAATCAAGATGAAAAGAATCAGGATTTAGAGACCTTAGAAACATGGGCAAGACATTTCAATTCACAAATGCAGCACATCAGTAAGACAGTGACTATTAAAATACAAAATAAGCACACAAGCGATATAGAAAAAGAACATAAAAATGCCCAAATGTTCTATCATTGTTGGGAAGTCAAACACAGCCATCATAAATCATGTTAAGAATTCCTCCTACACAGTAAAAGCATGTCATATCTTTATCTGAGGAGAAATACGTCATGAAGCCCTGACATCCCTTAGCAATGTATCAAATTAGGTAAAAAGTCAGCAAACTTTTGGAAAACTACCATGAAACAGAGAAAAATTTAATGTGCTAAGCAGTTAAGCTGAAAGAGATTTCTATCTATCCAGTTATTTAAAACCATTGTTGTAGGTAAATGGAGAAATAATCCCTTTCTGGTGACTCTGACACCTCTTCTGAATATAAGATAAAAAAACAGTCTTCCAAAAAAAAATATAACAATAAGGTATTAACAAATTTTCGTTTTTTTTTGTTGTTGTTGTTCAACTTTTAAGTTCAGGGGTACATGTGCTGGATATGCAGTTATATAGGTAAACGTGTGCCATGGTGGTTTGCTGCTCAGATCAAGCCATCACCTAGGTATTAAGCCGAGCATCCATTAGCTATTCTTCTTGATGCTTTCCCCAACTCCCACCGCCCTTTGGCAGGCCCCATTGTGTGTTGTTGCCCTCCACATATCCATGTGTTCTTATCATTCAGCTCCCGCTTATAAGTGAGAGCATGTGGTGTTTGTGTTTTTTTTTTTTTTTTGAGATGGAGTCTCACTCTGTCGCCCATGCTGGAGTGCATGATCTTGGCTCAGTGCAACCTCCACATCCCGGGTTCACGTGATTCTCCTGCCTCAGCCTCCTGAGTAGCTGGGACTACAGGTGCATGCCACCATGCCCAGCTAATTTTTTGTATTTTTAGTAGAGACGGGGTTTCACCATGTTAGCCAGAATGGTCTCGATCTCCTGACCTTGTGATCTGCCCACCTTACCCTCCCAAAGTGCTGGGATTACAGGCGTGAGCCACCACGCCTGGCCTGGTGTTTGGTTTTCTATTCCTGCATTAGTTCGTTGAGGATAATGGCTTCTAACTCCATCCGTGTCCCTGCAAAGGACATGATCTCATTCCTTTTTATGGCTGTACATTATTCCATGGTGTATATGTACCACATTTTCTTTATCTAGTCTATCACTGATGGGTACTTCGGTTGATTCCATGTCTTTGCTATTGAATAGTATTGAATAGTACTGCAGTGAACCTATGTGTGCATGTATCTTTATAACAGAACGATTCATATTCCTTTGGGTATATACCTAGTAATAGGATTGCTGGGTCAAATGGCATTTCTGCCTTTAGGTCTGAGGAATCACCACACTATCTTCTACAATGGTTAAACTAATTTACACTCCAGGTGAGAAGAACTTTCTAAGGGTATCAAAAACACCAGATAATTTATCCCTATCTACAATTAAAATACGAGGTTAAATAAACTGAAAGAAATGACAGTCTAACAAAGATTTTTTTTTTCCAGTTTTGAACTAGTGAATGGTCACTGATGGGAAAAGATGGGAATTTTTCTAAGCACCTAAGAAATAAAAATAGAGCTAATAAAAATGTCACTGACGCCTCAGAGAACAAGGAAATCCCCAAGGTTTTGATGAATCAGTAAATGTTCTCAATCTCTCCCTTCCAGAGAGGTATTAAATGTTTATCTTGGGAACAGTAGTTAATAAAAAGTTCTAGTTTAAGATCAAGGTAACTTAAGTCTTCTAAAGCAATCTGTCTTCTATCATAGAAGTGAATGTTGATAGGAATGTTGTCAAGATTAAAGCTGAGCCTCGGAATTACTTGGTATCATGTCTCTCAATGATTAGACTAGTCCCAGCAGGCTAGTTAAATTTAGAGCTAAATTACAGTTTCCTATATAAAGAAAGAAATGTAAAGAAAAGCATTTTCCATCCATATAATTCTTGAATTGTTAAGAAGTTAAACAGGCCTAGGGTTTTAGGCCACAAAACCTGTAAAATGTACCAAGTATCATCTGCCATTTTTCACAGATCAAAAGATGGATCTGATAGAAAAAGGGTACAGATGCAGGGAAACAAACACCTCAAAAGACTTGTGTGACCAAGTTCCAATGTGACTGAGTATGCCATATTTTCATCCTTAGTTTCTTGTGTGTTAAGAGCCATCAGACACATATTAATAGCCATCCTTATTATTAGAGAAGTCCCAAGGTAAACCCAGGAATATATTGCAAGACAAGACAAGACATCTAAAATCCAAAACAAATGACCGTAAGTTCCATAATGATAAAGATTCACCTATGTGAGAAAGAAGAAAATGCCTGCCATTGAGGGCCCAACAATTTTTAAAAATATCAACAAAAAGGCAATAGAACACATTTGAACTACTGGTATCCTGCTGAAGTTATACAATTCCAGCTAACTGTATCATCCCTGACTAGGGTTTCTATTGATCAGTCTTATTAAATGGGGATGGCTTCTTTAATTAAATTCTTTGATGAATGAGTTGGTATGTTAAGGAGCTTGTGCAAATGCCTATGTTTAGTAACACTTGAAGGGGCCTTTTCTCCTCTACCTCACACTTTAAATGGAAAATCCTTGGTAGCAAAACTCTGACTCCTGGGGTATAAAAATAAATGAACACCTTTCATTCTTTCATTCTTCACTCAGCTCTCAAAAAGGAAGCAGTGCTCCAGTAGCTATGATGGATGTTTATCCTAACAGGCAGTGTTTTCTTATATATTTTCCAGACCCAATTAGAAAAGCTTGGATAAGAATCCCCAGGTTATTAAATCTCTTCAGTGTATTAAGGAGGAAGACTTTGCACTGTATTCATTTACCAAGTATTAAGAGTCTCTGTGCTAGATAGCTATGCTAAATAAGCATGGGATACAGAGATGAATGAGAGATCTCTACATTTCTGGGATTCTCTGCCATGTTCTTACTCTTCTCTAACAGGCAGATGCAGAGGCTAAAACAGCCTCTCAATCTTCAAAAAGGTCCTGAGGCTTAAGGAGGTAGTATAGCCTCTCCTTGTATTCCACAAAAAGAGACTACTGTTTCTGGAAACTTCTTCACAGTATTAGGTCACTAAGTTTTTTTTTTTTCTCACTGTGTAACTCCAATAACTAAAGATAAGACATACTAGGCCCTTCTTTTTCAGACTAAGATTTGACCTCTGTACACTAGATATCAGAATTCTGCTACCTAGTATTTTTTTTCAGTTTAGATTCCCTGAAGCCAAAATAGAAAAAGAAAAAATTATATAAATAACCAAATAAATATTCCCAATGCACTAACCCCTCACTCTAAAAAATTTTTTTTGACGTTCGACAGAGTATAAATATAAATTGTGAGCATTTAACACCATTAAAAAGAGGTAAAGGAATGAAGTTGGGTAAATCATGTGCATGATTATAATTATTTTCTTTCTTCCTTCTCAGATCATTTATTTATACATATCCCCTATTATTTTCAGCTTATTTTTCACAGCTTCTATCCCACAAGGAAATACAGTTATACTATACTTGTAATCAAATGATAAAGCAGGTGATAAAACTCTCAAACCCAAGGTAATCTTGGGTCAAAGCTGGTGAGAAAATCTGAAAGCAGACTGTCTGGAGCCACTACTTAGGCATGTTCATTCAGTTGTTGATTCAATTACAACGAATCTAAACGAAATCTGCCTCAAGCTATGTAGTTCACTCTTAACCTGACCATGCTGGAAGTAAAGTGAATAGAAAATTGCAGCTGAGCTCAAGATTGTGACTCTGGTGCTTTGAATACTTTCTTACTTTTTTAGAAGAATTGAATGGTTTGTCTCGACTCCTCATTAAGTATAGCCAACTATGTGTTCTAGTTGCTTGGGATACAGGCATTTTAGAAACAAATAAGTGGACTTATTTTTCCCTCCAAGAATGTCATCATGTTCTAACTGTGCTGTTTTTATAACAAACTTGAGAGATTTTCAGACTTTGCTGGCAGGCAGAAACGTTGTAGAAACAACAGAAATTTTGGGTACAGTCTTTGGGGAAGCAAATGAGGTATCCAACATGGGTAGTGCCAAGAAATTAAGGTCATTTGGAAAAAACACGGTTTGGTACGCACTTATAGCTATAGTTACTGCAGTTAAACGTATTACTATATTTATAGTCAAATTGGTATTTGGATTTCTCAAGGCTGGTTGTTGACCTAAAGTTTAATTGTGATGGTAAATGTTCAAATAAATCTAAAACAAAATTCTATTACTCAAGGATGGACACTAACAGACAAAAAGTATATAATGTATTAGTTTTTGACATTTTCTCACTATATATACATATATATACATATATATATAGTTCACATGTGCAAAATATCCCTGAAAACAGGAAGACTGCTCAGATCTTCTGCGTAAGTTACATAGGCAGCAAGCTATGCACAATTTCTCCTTGTGCTAGCTCTAACTCCATTCCTTTGCTCCTCAGGAGGACATCATGCTGTCTGAAAATGGCTTGATAAATGACAGGAGGTCAGTATTTGCAGTTAAATGGCCTTACTTCCAGTTCTGGTTCCACCACTTACTAGCTGTGTGACCTCAGATAAGTAGGTTACTTCTCTGAGCCTGTCTCCTCATTTGTAAAACAGATGGACAGGAAAGAAATGGTATCTCATGTGGTGGTGTAAGAATTAACAGTGAGTTAATGCTGTGAAGGCATTTTACAAACTCATGTACCACATTGCACACTGATCTAGATTTATTTGAACATTTACCATCATAATTACATTTTAGATCAATGTGCCTGACACATTATCCTTAAACATAGATAAAAATTTATTTAAAAATCATGACCATGTATAATTTTCAGTGCTTATTTTTCACTCTAAAATATTTTAAATTATATTCTGAAGCTTATGAATTTTTCTTAAAAATAAAAGCAGAACTTCCTTAATTAGGACTATGGTAGCATATATAGAGTTAGGTGAGTAGTGGACGGTCTAAAATACTTCTGTATTTTAGTTAAAAAAAACTTGCAAGCCCATTGGGATTCAGTAATTATTCATAAACAACTAGAAATATCAAGTAGCACAACGAATAGATTAGTATGCAAGTCAAATAATATAAAGCACATGTGTGATAAATAATACTTAACTTCTGAGGCTAAAATATATATATAAAATAAGGAGTAACTGAGGTAGAAGTTTGTCCTTTGTATTCTACTGTAGCAAAGGTACCCGTGTAAAGAAAGATGTATCTGCTAATGTTGAAGATTAATCATCATTCAAGCATTAAAAATCTTGTTATTTACTGGTTTGATGGAAAACAATATTTTTCACTGCCAAAAGCTTTCCTATTTCTATCAAATTTAGTGTTAGATATAATTAATTTTATGGGCAGGTTTTCACTTCAAGTGTCTGAATTAAAAACTTACTAGAAGTAGCATTTTATATTCTAAAATAAAGACAATACCACAGAATCCTAATTTTTCATAGTTACATTATCTAGATCAAGCTGAAGTTTCCTAATACTTGCCTCTTGTAATCGAAAAACAACAGGGATTTTCTTTTCTGTACAGGCAGCTATGAAGTTATCAGGGAGTAACTGTCCATCTAAAAGAAACTGGTCATCTTTCCCTTGATCAATTAGTATGTCCAGCTGAGATCCTGGATAGGATTTCACAAGATGGGTAGCATCATAAGCCTGTAAAAAGAGAAGTAACATTGAAAAATAAATTCAAAGATAGATATTCTTCAGGATATACTATACTAGTACCAAACAGAAATTTAAAGTTATTTAAGCTCTTAGGCTGATTAAATCAGAAATATGCTTTTAAGTTGGTTCAAAATCTGACTTGCCAGGCTTTTATTTACAAGGTCTTCGGAATTCTATTTTCTAATAATAGTCTCCTCCCTACTTTCAAGCAGTCCTAGACTAGTGGCAAGAATCCCATATCTCAGGCATTCTTCACAAAATGGCCTTTTTCCTTTTAAACCTTTAATATTCTTAATCTCTTGACTCCAGCAAGAACGTGATTTTTTTTCCTTTGTAACTCCTTCCACAAACTGGAAATTAGAAGCTTCTTCTAACTCCATGATCTTTTTCCAAATATTCTCTATTTCAGATAATCTTTTTATGTCTCTTCTTTATGGCTCTAATTCCAGACATAAATACATTCAGCCTTCTTTTTTGCTGTTGAACAGCACCAAACCTCTGTTATCTACATAAGCTTTCAGAAAGACCTGGTATGAATAATCTGAATCATATCAACATCATCTCAAATTTATTATCTGAGGAGCTGCCACTAGTTACAATTTTATGTTTTATCATCCACCTTGAAATATTCTTATTCATATATATTCATTAACCACAACTTTTATACACTGACCAAGACAAACGACCACGAAAAGATTTGTCCTCTAAGTATCCTGCTTTTGAAGATTCTATTTCCTTTCATCTTAGAGTGGGAGAGGACCTATAAAGTCTGACTAGTTCTAAATTCTATGATTTCATAATTCTACATCGTTTCCTGATTTCAATTGTAAATTAAATAATACCCTAAATACAACATAATTAAGACAGTAAAATCTACTGTCACTTGGAGAAAAGTACATATCTAGATTCCTTTTTAGGTTACCTTTATCTCTACCTCTCACCTTCACCCTCCAATTAGTTGGTCTTTTACCCAATTCTTCTGTTAGACCATAAGCCCCTGGTGGATGTGAAAGGGTCACCATTTTCATGACAAAACAGCTCAGAACTTAGCATAGACTTTGCACCTGATGAAAACTCAAAACACTGATGTACATGCAATGTCAGTTCTCAAAGGACCTAATCCTAAATCATTTCTAGCATTCTTCAAACATAGTAAAAATTCAAGCCTAAACAAAACTGTAATCTAGTTACTAAAGGATGAACCCTTTAATTAGTTAGAATTTCAGTAATCATCCTTAAATAAAATTTGTTAGAATTTCAATAATCATCCTTAAATAAAACAGGGGTTCATGTAGGAATGAACCCTGAACACAGAACTATAAATACTTTAAGACAAAGAAGTTGCATTTTTTACCCATTCAAGTATTTTCTGCTTGTTAACAATGCACATCATGATGAGTTCATTTGCAAAGTATTCAAACTCTTGATGGAGTTTGTAAATGGCCCATTTCTGCACAAGAGTAAAATGGCTCTCAGGAAATAGGGTCATTTTTATTTCCACTTGAAAGCACTGTTTGCACGCTTGAAAAAGCAATCTTGCTGTGGGAATATTCACATAAATGTACATAACAGAATATCTATTTTTAAAGACTCACGTCTGGAATTTAAAATCGAGATCTGAAATGCTGAATTTTGAAAACAAATACACAAAGTAATTTAAAAAGCCAGGCTTATTTGCTTCTATTACACAACTGAGCATATAGTTAATAAGAGGCAAGTCTAAATTTAGTAACACAGGTTGAACATCCCTGATCCAAAAATCCAAAATCAGAAATGCTCCAAAATCTGAAACGTTTTGAGTACCCACATGATGCTTAAAGGTCATGCGCCAAGGAAATACCCATTGCAGCATTTTGAATTTTTAGATTAGGGATGCTCAACCTGTAATATATGGTATTTTTAGATTAGGGATGCTCAACCTGTAATATGTGGTATTTTTTGGTTATGTTAATTTAGAAGTGATGTTAATTTAGAAATAAAAACATAAATTAACCATTAGTAGAAAAAAAAATATAGCCCCAGAATATCTGCCATGATTCAATACAATTAGAAAGTAAGGTTTATTGTTGAGATATATATAGACATATATATCTATATCTATAATATATAGATATATATCATATATTGATATATATCGATATTGATATATATAGACATATATCTCATATATTGATATATAGACATATATCTCATATATTGATATATGTATCGATATATAATATCGATATATATATGTATCTTTTGCTAATTTGTCTCAGCTCTAGAGCCCTAACTTGAGCAGGGTAGGAATATAATATATGTCCAACCTTTTAAACAAACTTGAAACTTAAGAATGAGTATTAAGATAGCCATTCAGTACCTACCTTCCATTTACTTTGATCTGTTCCCAAATATCCACTAAAGGCTTTTTTGCCCCAGGGACAGAGTACAGGGTTGCAAATTGGAGCAAATGCTGACACAGACTTCAGAAACAAAATAAATTTAAAAACAAGTTATATTTTGCTAAATTAAATATGAATAGATATTTGCAACTTACTTAAAAATACAGAAGTTACTTGCAACTTGCTTAAAAATTCTGACTTGCCATGAAAACCCTGTGAACAATTTTCCTTTTGATATATTACTGGCTTAGATTGCAGGCCTTTCCATAATACATCTTTTGTGTATTCTATTAAGAGAGCTAATAAATATAGTTGCTAAAATAATGCAAAATAATACATTGCGATTTAATTAAGATACAAACAGAAGTCTATGTTCAGCGTTGCTGCTTTTTTAGCACTGAAAATTACTCTATAGTAATACAGTTCATGCTTACCTTAGTGAACATGTTACTAAATCTGACACATGATTTCTCTTAAACAGTACCAACAAAGCAGTGAGCAATGCATTTCAATATGACAGATTTTTTAATACAACTCTGTGTTCTATACAATGTTCTTTTTCACTGGATGAGATGCAGAGATGGGATCTCTCAACTTCAGAGTGCTCATCAATGTAAATGTTTAGTAGTATCTACTAGCTTTTTTAAAGGACAAAAAAATCAACTAAGTTTGCTTTTCTACCTCAGACATGATAAATAGACTGCCTTAAAAAATGGAAATGAAAGTGCTTACTTAAAAGCCCACTGTCATGCCATGAATTAGTAAAACTTTATAATAAAGCGTACCAAAAACAAAATATTTGATGCCACAGCAAGAAACTGCTATGAGAAATATTTTCATTTCTCAGTAGCACACCTAAAATAATCAATAAGTTCTTCCTAAGAGGAGGAAATGAATTAAACCAATCTTAAGGGCATGAACAGCCCTGTAAATTTAAAGGCAGAAGAAATTTTAAGATGCTAGTTGCTTTAACACTTCCTTATTCAACTCTTGTAACATGCTGTTCTGCACAGTATGACATACTACATATGATAGTTATTCAAATTTGACTCTGGGAAAGGCTGAGAGTGATGTTTTTTAATCAAGCTGCATTTCAATTTTCATTAGAGGCATTAAGAACACAATTCTTAAGCTTCTATAAATCATATCTTTTACCTCAGAAAATCAAAGTCAACTTTACAAAGATATTCCTGGTAAGAATATAAATGATAGATCCTGCTACTATAACATTAATCAGTAATAATAACCTTTAGGGGAAAAAAGTGTGTTCAAAACTATAGTTGGAATAAAAACAATTAAAGGAGAAGCTACATTTTATAATACTTCTAGTAGGCCAATAAGAAAGCACTCTTGCTGAATTTCTATGCGTCTGATTCTGTAGCATATACTCTATGGTCAAATTAAATACCCACCCGTCAAAGACCCCAAAGTTCTCAACACTAGAAAAGTTTAGTCCCAATACTAACGATATTGTAATTTTACTCTTTGAAGGTTCCTAATATTATGTTATTCAAGAGAAATATTTATCACTAGAAGTTTATATAATCTTACTTTGTATTTTCCAGGATTTTTCAAAGCACAGATCAGAGCTCCATGACCTCCCATGGAGTGGCCAAAAATAGACATCCTTTGGGGATCCACTGGAAAATTGGCATTTATGAGTTGGGGAAGCTAGAAAAAATTTAATAGTGTGACAAAAGATATCAAAGAAAATAAGTTCAGATATTTCGAAGTTATATAAAATAATTACACAATCAATACTGCCAAATCATAGTCTTACAATGGTTTGAACTAGTAACAATGAAAACAAAACAAAACTAAATCCTCAGGTAGACCATGGTTATTAATATATCCTTGGGAAATATATGGTACAGACTTCTTAGAAAACACTTTAGGAAGGTGATGCAGAAAGAACCTTTAAAATGTTCTTAAGTTTTGACCTAGTAATTTCACTTTTTGGAATATATTCTAAGGAAAAGTCCTTAGGGAGAAAATATTATGCACAAAGATAATCAATGCAGTAATATTTATTAGGGTTAAAAATATATACAAAACCATAAGTATCCTATAAGAGGAAAAAGTAAATTATGGCATATGACAGAATATTACACAATTATTAAAATTAGAATAACACTAGAAAATATTTTTATATATAACTTAAAAAGAAGAACAAAATAAAAAAGTTTAGAATTATGTGAAAACTAGTCATAGAAACAGTCTGGAATACACCAAAACATAAGTGTTTTGGGTGGTAACAGAATTATGGGTAATTAAAAACTTACATTATTGTTTCTAAGTTTTTATGATATACATATTAACAAGGAAGATCACAGAATATTCAGAAAATGCATAAGCAGCATACAAATATTATTAATAGAAGTAATGCTTTACCATTTACGTTTTCTAACTAAGCCTTGGCTTATCACTATAAAATACATCCAAATGAACCAGCTGCCAGCCAAATTAAAGGTTTTTTTCATATACCATTTTCTTGGTTATTCTGCGTAGTATAAACAGGTCTCAATATAATGATTAAATTCTTTAATTGTACTTAGTGTTAATTCAAATTGCAGTAAATAGAACTATAGCACTAGTAAACTTTGAAATTTTTACTAATAACTTTTATACCCTAATTTAAAATCCTCAGGATTGTAAGGACTTTGTGTTCAAAATCAAACTCTTGGCAGTCATCAGTTAATAATTACAATACAAATTAAATTACCTCCTCCGTGACATAAGAGTACATTCTGTAGTTGGTTTTCCAAGGATCTTCAGTGGCATCAACATAAAATCCAGCACCAGTGCCAAAGTCCCAGCTCTCATCTTCTCCTTTAATATTGCAGCCACCTATCAAGAAACAATCTTGTGGTTTCATCTGCTCTGTAGTAATGGCCCATGTTTAATAACACACTTTCAGATGAATCTGCAAGTCCATTTGCATGGGAACTGTTCACCAAATGTTGTGAGCTCTCCGCCTTTTGGAGCACATGATAGGATTATACTTCCTGCTCTTCTTGCCCTTGAATGGGGCCATGCAACTCGTTCTGGCCAATGAGGTAAAAAATGACCTTCCAAGCTGGAGTATTCAGCTGCCAAGGTAAGACACACTAACTTTCTTTGTTGATGAAGTTTCTTATGTACTCTGAACATATGCTTCCTTACTCTGGTTTACCTGTCAAAAGGACTTATATCTTCTTTTTATCTTTCAGAAATGTGTTGTGATCCTTTCCCTGATGACCCTCTCTCACTACCAGCACTTTCTAAATTCTCTTTACACAGGAGTGGGGAGGCAGATGCTTGTGCTCAACTTACTATCTTGAACTGAAAATGTTTTCTAATATGCTTTCCATCACATTTTCCTATCTATCCAACCTCCACTGGAATTTTCTTGTTTCTTTTTAACTTGTTACATTTTATTTTATATACTCGCATGTGGTTAAAAAGCCAACCATTGGGATTTTGAATAGAATTACAGTAGCACGTAGAGTAATTTGAAGACATGACCTTGTCCTAAGATTCATTTTATCCATCTAGAAATACAGCATTTTCCCATTTATTAAAGTCTTCATTTATGATAACAAAATTTTAGTTTCCTTTTTATATATGTTTTCGTATTTTATATTTTTCATATTATTTTGAATTAAATCTGTTGTTATATTTCTAACCAGATTTGCCTTGTTTTTGTATAATATGGCCTGTGAAAGGAAATATACTACTTGCCAGGCCAGCCATATAACTTCCCTAGTTTTACTGCCATTTAAATTCCATTTCCTGAAACTTCTAGAGTCATAAAACAAGTTTTAACTGTCTGATGCATTGAGTCTCACGTATTTGATATTTTCATTTCTCTAATGTAAATATTCAAATCATTTATATTAAAACTAACACTTGTTTAACTGTACGGTTGATGTTAACAGAGATGAAAAAAGATGTAATTATCATGCAACAAGACAGTATACCTCTGGAATAGAAAAATAATTTCCTATGCATCACACATTAGTATTTTGACAGTAGTGCCAATATGATATATGAATTGATTTGCTCAATCTCTGCTTTGAAGTATCTTAATATGGGAATAGCAAAACTATCCTCTTTCATAAGGGCCATGTCATGAGTAAAATTCAATGAGGAAAATGTACAGCATGGTATTTTGGAGTCATGATGCCACTTGAAAGGTTAATAGAGATAACAGCAAAAATATAAAATGAATTGTATAATGTATATATCATACCACTTATACCAGTCTTAAAGATTTAGATTTTTACAAAGGATGTCTCGACCACAAACACTTACGAGGGCTGGTATCTGGAGCGACGACAACAAGACCATGTTCTGAAGCAGCCTGATGATAACCAGATTTTGATATAAAATTTTGTTCTGTGCAAGTTAAACCTGAAGATAAAAAATATTGTTATTGGGCACACATGGACATGAAGATGTGCACCATTAATACTGGGGACTATTAGAGCAGGGGGAGAGGGAGACGGACAAGGGCTGACAAACTACCAATTAGGTACCATGTTCACTACCTGGGTGATGGTATCTTTCATACCCCAAACCTCCATGTCACGCAACATGCTCACATAACAAACCTGCACGTGTACCCCTTTAATCTAAAATAAAAGTTGAAATTATTAAAAATAAATTATCTCATGCTATATTGTGAATGGTTTATAAGCTTTAAACTTTTTATAATACAGGAAAACAAGCTCACTTGGTATTATTAAAATATTTTTTTCCTTTAGAAATAATTTTGAGTAAGACACTAAAATTCACTTTTTCACAAAATTTATAATAGTATTAACCTAAGAACTGTGTTAGGTTAAGTGATCTCATAACTATCCTTTTAAAATCACTACTAAAGTTTCAATTACTAAAATCCTTTGGACCAGGAGTGTTTGGGAATTCAGAAATTTTCAAACTGTAGAGTGACAATATGGTGCATAAGCCCAATATTAAAACAACCCCAGTGAAGTGTTATCAAATATGCTAATTAAACATTGCACTATTTCTGCACCAAAACATATTCACAGTAAATAAGCAAATACTATGGTCTTCATAATACAAATTTTTTTTTTATATACAGATAGTTCTCAGCAACAAAATTTAGCTTAATCATCTTTGTATTCTTCACTGAACTAAAAAGAGAGTGATGGTGACCATATGCCATCCTTAAATTGAGTTTTAGCCTCAGTTTTTAGAAGTTTCTGTTATTTTTCCTAGCTCCATGCTTTTCAGTCATATGATAGAGGAAATGACTTAATTCTTTTACTATAGGCATCTAATACTACAATGATGTGAGAATGGTGAGGAATGAACTAGCAATCGAATTTATTGATCATTTTACCAGTTGAGAGAGATTTGGTTTGTTTATACTTTTTGGCTATTATAATAGTGTGCTATGAACAGTCATGTGCAAGTTTTTGTATGGACATGTTTTCAATTCTATTGGGTACACAGCTAATAAAGGGCTGTTTCAATGGTCACCTTTACTTGGGAAAGATACAAATCACTACACATGAACTATCTTTTAAGATTTCAGTTTCACTGTTTTGATTTCAGCTAATTTCTCTATTTTAGCAATATAATAATTGTGTGATCTTTCTGTTATTGTTTTCCTTAGACTTGCTGGGAAGCAAACCTTCTGAAATTTTTTTGTCACCATTTCTCATGTGCACTGGTCAGGCAATCTTACCTTTACTCAGAAAATCAAGCCTTAATTTCCAAGGTCTATCTGTTCTTCAGCATCTCACTAAGGAAACTGTCCTGTCATTTGATGTAAACAAACAAAAATTCTGTATTTTATACTTGTAAAGCTCAGATATGTCTTGCTAGATTCAATTTTAGTTAGAACTTAGGGCCCTATTATTAGAATACCTATGACACAATGCCTCAGGGCTTCTGATCTGGTTATTATTATTTAGCCAAGAGATATGACTATAGTACCCCTCACCAGAAACAAAATGCAAAAACAACAGGAGAAAAAACTAAATACAGCTCTGGACTGTGAGTCAGAAAACTTGTTCAACTCCACATTACTGTGTGACCCTGGACAATATTTAGCTTCTCTGGGCCTCATTTTCTTTCTAGGGATTACATGATTTCTAAGATCATTTTTAGCTATACAATATTATATTTTCTAAGACAATTAAATAACTATTTTGTTGCTCTTGCTTTTGGCAATACCTAATGCTCTTCTAGCAAAATCAGTGCTCTTCATTCAGAAATGTTTTCTTGAGTTAAAGTCAGATATGCACTTAATCTTTACCCTTTAAGATGAAATATTTATTCTCATTTTCAAAGACTGGTATTTGGGACTTGTCCTTGATGAAACACACAGGAGGGAGGATTTGTTAAATCAAAGTTACAGGAACCAATTTGAAGGAAACAAAATTAAAATAGTACTCTGTGACACAATTTAGTTGCTAGGATTCTCTCCTTATAACGTTTGCTTCTAAAGATGAAGTACCAACGTCTTGTGAAAGAAAAGTTAGCATAGAGGTTTCAAAACTGCAGGTGTCAAAATCTTACTCTTCACAATCTATTCTACAGTAGTTAATATGAAACACTGATTAAGAGAAGCCTTAGCGTTCTTCTGTGACTTTCCAGATTGTTGTCAGAGAAGCTCTATGGAGTCCAATTAAAATATTTTAGAGAACACTGTAAGAAGTTATTTGACTTCTTACAGTAGCTGGTTTCTAATTAGAGTACCTTGGTTTCCTGATTTCACCTAATATTGTTCTAATGGACTAGTAAAGTCTCTATAAACTCCAGAAATGCTTGGGTAGGTACAAATTAAGTAAATTAGTTTTCTAAGCCCTTGCTATTGAGTACAGAACTTTACATTCTCTGCTAAATTACTTGGTCTATTAGAAAAATACATGAAACAAATATAATTCAGTAGGTCTGAAATTATTCTGAGGATAAAGTAACAGAGTAGACTATGACAGGTCCTTAAAGTCTTTCATAAATGGCTCAAAAAGCCTACCAAGTTAAAATAAAAGGGTAAGATAAGCCAGTTAAAAAGAAAATAGAAACGACTTTATAAAACTCAAACGCATAATACTTACCTGAGAGCCAATACAGTGCAGGGCACTTTCCTGTTTCTGCCTTTGGTGGTAAGTAGACAGCAAATTTCATTTTGCAGTTCAGTTCAACACTAGTTTTAACAAAAACAACAACATAATATTAATGCCCCTCATTAATCAATACAGAAATAATTATGCACTATATAAAAAGTAAGATATATAGTAAAGGTCCAAAATAAGTTATTTAATGTTCAAAATAAGTGGTTCCACCAACATTTAAGGAATATACTTGTCCCTTAAAGAAAGAATGTGGTCAATTTAGCATACTGATCTAAGCCAACCTGAGCCTATACTTTGCATGGCACTGTCATTCTGGGCAAAATAAGTGAAAAATAAATGTAATTCATTGTGGCACTTATTAAAAAATAGTTTTTGTTTCTAAAGAAATGTATGAAATAACAAATCATCTTTCATAAAAAAATGAATTCTTGAGATCTTACATATTTGTTCATGGGCACTAAAATGTAACACATCCTTAATTCGCTCTTTCATCACTAATATTTTATCACAATCACTATTAATGCAACTAGAAAAGACAATTTTGATTAAAACCACAGGCATTTTTCCAGTAAACAGTAATTCATGCAACAATGATCTCTCATGGGTTTATTTAAAACATCATATAAATGGAAGTAAACTCTTATTATTTCAGAGTAAACACCTATCTTTTTATCAGTTATATAAGTACATATAGTTTAAAGTAAACTGTAACTGTAAATAGTAAATACTTCCACAAACTTTGTTACGAAAAACTAAATATATATAAAAACTAAATATATAAAAAACTCCCCAACCTTCTCATTTTCCATATTCCAGAGATAATTAATTTACCTCTTTTAGTTGATTTTTCTGGTATTTATGTCCCTAGCTACATAATATGACTTTATTACTGCTTCTAGATTTTTCAGTTTTTAGTTATTATCTATTGGCTTCCCATTATAGAAGGATTTTGGTTAACTTTCACCTCCCTGTATTTGCTCTCTGCGTGCCCCTACATTTCTCCTTCCACTATCGTATCCCATATAATTTTGGTTAATCAATATTAAGAAGTTATAAATGCTATTCAGAGATGACCCACGTAGTATATTAGAATTACTTTCCTTTTTCTTTCAGTTTTTTTTTTTGTTTTCATTGAGCTAGTAATTCTCTCCTTTTTGTTACTGGTTGTCCTTCCTTGTTAGGAATAGAGCTATTCAGAGATGACCCACGTAGTATATTAGAATTACTTTCCTTTTTCTTTCAGTTTTTTTTTGTTTTCATTGAGCTAGTAATTCTCTCCTTTTTGTTACTGGTTGTCCTTCCTTGTTAGGAATAGACTCCCACAAAGGCCCCATCATGAGAAGTTTTCTGTATGCTCCTTTCCATTCTCTGCATATTGGTGATTTTCTTTTTCCACATTATTCTAAGCAACTTTTCTTGTTGATGACTGATGGCACAAAAAATTTCTGACATTTGTTTTTAGGTTTTCAACTTTTGTTAGGGAAGTTGAAACATTTACTTTCATTATAATACCATATCAAATCCATATTAAATGCAGGGATATCTGTTATCAATACGTAAAATCAAGACAGCATAATCTTGTTACAGAATGGTTGGTGCCTTAAGACCTTTCTTGCACACTTAAACATTTGTTAAGAGGGTATATTTCATGTTAAGTGTTGTTATTACACAACATTTTTAAAAGAAGACCTTTCTCAAGCAGTTGTGGAATAAATCAGGTCTAAAGTATGTTCAACAGTGGTATGATTGACACTTATGTAAAAGCAAAAAAAAACACAAAAAAGCAGGATTATCAAGTAATCTTCTGAAACCTCTGTCCCTATCATGTCATTAAGATGTTGCTCAATTACCAAAAGAATACAATCTCATGCACAGATATTTGTGTGGTCACTCTATATGTATCACTAATTCAATACCAAACTCCCCCAACCCTGATTGGTTTCATAAATTTCCTCTATAATACAGTCAGTTCTATCAATTTCATCTACATTAAAAAAACCTCTTCAGACCAGTACTGCTGAACAGAACTTTCTACAGTGATATTAATAACAATGTTCTATATAGGTATTGTCCAATACAACAGCTTCTGGTCATGTGACTACTGAGCACCTGAAATGTGGCTAGTGGGACTGAAGTTTTATTAATTAGCTAATTTGATGTAAATGACTGCATGTAATTACTGGCTACCATCTCCAACTTTTGACCTGCTGCTTTCTAGTTGCTGCCTTAATACAGCCCCACTCATCTGGAAACTCTTTCTCCTCTGATCTGTTTTCTTGGATCTTATGCCTTCAGCTATCTTGCTTCAGTCCCTCATTTTGGTGAAGCATATTATTCAGTTGCTTCCAAAAGTGCATGGGAAATACACTTTGAGACCTTTCATATATGAAAACATCTTCATTCTACTCTCACTTAACTGACAATATGATTGGACATAGAAGTTATCCTTCAGAATCCTGAAAGCACTGCTGCTCTGCCTTCTTGGTTCTAGTAACACCGTTGAGCTGACCTAAACCTTTGAAAATTCTTAATCTACTTTCTCATTTTCTCAATGTTTGAGAATTTTCTTTGTTCCCAACACTCTAAAACTTTACTATGTTGCTGGTGTAGATCTATTTTCATCCATTGCACTAGACAACTTTTTAAATCTGGCAACTTCAGTTCTGGGAATTCTTGAATTATTTCTTTATTATTTATATCTATACCTCTATTTCTGTTCTATTTTCCAAAATTCCTAATTTTTAATGTTGGATTTTTGGACTAGTCCTCTAATTTTCTTGTCCTTTCTGATTTATCACTTTTATTTTACTTTCTAGAATGTTCAACTAACCCTTCTATTGAGTTTTGTCATTTCTACTATCAAAATTTAAATGTCTGGGATTTTTTGTAGTTGAGGATTTTTTTATTTTATGTTTTTTGAGACAGAGTTTCGCTCTTGTTGCCCAGGCTGGAGTGCAGTGGTGCCATCTTAGCTCACTGCAACCTCCGCCTCCCAGGTTCAAGCAATTCTCCTGCCTCAGCCTCCCAAGTAGCTGGGATTACAGGTGTGCATCACCATCCTGGCTAATTTTTGTATACATATATATATATTTTTTTTTTTCAGTAGAGACAGGGTTTCACCATGTTGGCCAGGTTGGTCTCGAACTCCTGACCTCAGGAGATCTGCCTGCCTTGGCCTCCCAAAGTGTTAGGATTACAGGTGTGAGTCACCACACCTGGCCATGTACTTGAATATTTTTAATAGCATCCTATGAAGTCAGAGGTCAATATCTTTTATGCCTTTAATATGAAGAGCAGTTCATATCAAATTAAAGACTTTATACAAATGTCTAGTGATCTTTAGCTGTCCACTCCTATTTGAGAGAAACACTAAAAATCTAGTTGAAAGCACTGTGCCTACAGGTGGAGTTGTCAATCATTGCTTTACTGTAAGGTCTGGTTAGGTTACTTTGTTGGCAAATCTCAGTATCTTGAAATCTCTTCCTTTGGGCTACTCAAACTCCCCACAAAGAAATTCTTCTAAAGGATGTAAGACTAAGTCCCCAAATTTTGAAAGCTAGTAGAAGAAACTCAGTGTGTAAACTTTTGCTTTATCTATTTGCAGTATCACAATCCCACTAATTGTGTCTGGTATTCCCCAGTACAAACTGTTTACTTTCTCTAGAGAACATACCTCCAATCTTTCTCCAGAGTAAGGAAGAGGCAGTGCATAAAGCTGGGACACTCTCAGATCTATCTCTTTTTAAAAACAGACTTTCAATTAATCTTTTTTCTAAGCTCAACTTTTATCCTTATTTTCAGGGGTCCCTGGTGCCTCCAATTACTATGGCTTTAAATCAATTGTGTCATTTCTCAGCTTTTTCTTGCTGATGTTTAGAATTTAGCTTTCTAGGTTTTACTAAGTCAGGTACTACCTCTCCATTTGTATTCCTGCTTCTAAAATGTTATTCTTAGCTCCTGTCTCCTGCTTCTTTATGCCTTTATAGGTATATGTATGTGTGTGTGAGTGTTTAATCTCTTTACTTAATGCCACGTTAGTCAGTTTTGGAGGCAGCAGAAGCAAATGCACGTGTTTAGTGTGCCATCTTTCTCAAAAAGTCCAGGTGTTTTTCCTACACTTAGAGATCCTCAAAGAAAATGTTTTCAGAATTTTTACTGGCAACATAAGCATTTTCATAAAGTTTCAGAAGAGCAGCAAGTCAAAGCTTCAAGATACTTCTCTGTTATGACTCACATAATCATATCCACAGCTAATTAAGCCTGGTAAAATTGTCAAATAGATAACCACCCAAAGAGAGTAAGCAAGTTTAAAAGTAAAATGAGGTACTATAATATCTAGATAAAGATTTGTTTTAAAATAGAACAAAATAATCCAACAGAATGAGAGGTATCTAAAATTATATCTTCTTAATAGTTACCTGTCATGTTCAAAAACTTTCTGCAATCCCCCAAAGCACTTGTTGCTGGAAATCTGCTTCAATGCCATTCTTCTGCTATTAGTAAAGAGTAATCTCATTAATTTCCAGAGAATTAGTTCCCGAAAAACTTGAAGAAAAACTAATTGCCTTCAGATAAATTATCTGAACACACAACTATTTTCCACTTAGAATTTTTTTTCACATTTTCTCCAGTAAATAATATTAAGAAACTGATTAACTCTCATACATGCATTTACACTTGTTACTCACTTTTAAAAGCTTTCATACTTTGGTATATCATTACTAATTTATTAACTATTTTCTTTTGTGGTGGACTGCCCCAAATTC
Source organism: Hylobates moloch (assembly GCF_009828535.3). Lineage (NCBI taxonomy): Eukaryota > Metazoa > Chordata > Mammalia > Primates > Hylobatidae > Hylobates > Hylobates moloch. The sequence goes on from NW_026652279.1 coordinate 108,441,316, forward strand.
TTTTTAAACGAGGCAGAAAATACATAAGTTAAGTTACCACTTAATTACCTTAGTTTAGAAGATTAAAAATTGTTAACAGTCTGCCTATCAACTGCAACAAAGTAGTCAAGGAATTGGTATGACTGATTATAGTTGATTTTAAAATGGAAGAAAGATGATGTGATAATGATTTTGGTAATAAAAATATGTAACATTACTGAACACTTACAGTGTGACACACACTTTTCTAGATACTAAACCAGATCCAATTACTTATCCCATAAATTTTTAACAGAAAGTGATACGAAACTTTAAGATCAACATTTATTTCTCCTTTTAAAACAAACCAATAAGTAAAACATAAGCCTGTTAACTTCTTTTCTGCCCAACAAATCTTTTAAATTTTCATGTAAAAATAATTTTAAACTTATATGTAAAATATATATTTTATTGCTTTTAATGATAAATACAGGAAAAAAGTTGGAAAACCATCTTTATCATAAATGCCTATTAAGCAAAGGGAAACCACACTGATTCTGACATGTACCTCTCAAAGAAAGATTCCCTTCCTATTCCTAGAAGCACTGTATTAGAATATAAGGCAGTAAGTCCTACATATTGAAAAAAAAAGCTTTAGATATCAGGAACAAGATCACCACCCTGGTGATCTTCTCAGGGAAATGCACTACTACGTGCCAATCAGCTGGAGCTTTAGGATTACTCTTTCAAAGATACAGAACAATAATCTTAAAAAGCTAATTTTGGAAATGTCTTTATAAAATACTTTAAAAATTAGTTTCCATCTTATCTTTAATTTCTTCAATAAACCCAAATAGTTTTATTTTGGAAGACTGGGATTTGAACCCAGGAAGTCTGACATCAGAGGCCCTACTCTTAAACTGCTATGCTGTCTTGAGTCTCTAGAGCTTCTTTAAATACTCTTTTTTTTTAAAAGATACTCTAAGATAACTGATTCTATAGAATTATATTACAATTGTATACAAAGAAATTACCATCTGCTCAGTTTTATGCTTTTAATCTATAAAAGATTAATTCTTAAACAATAAACTCCCATGAGATGTTATTAGTTACTGAATATTAACTTTAGCTACTGTTAACAATCCTATCTTAAATAATGAACTTACAGAGATAGACACTAATTTTAATATATTAATACATATATATGAGACCAACAAAATTTATTTGCTCCATTATTGCACAAGGAAACCAGATTTTCTTAAACTTAGAAAGGACTATATCCACTTTGCACAAGATGAGCACGTATCTGGTACATAGGAGTCTGTATCTTTGCTATTCGTCTATTTTAATAAACCTCAAGTTGTCAGTTTTCTCTGCTCTTAAAATTCAAAACCGAATGCTTTTCATTTGGCCAGAAGAAACAAGGTTAAAACACTTTTTAAAAGTTGGTAGAATATTTTTTTAAAAACCTTTTAAAGTATTTTTTTCTACCTACCCATTTTAGAAACTACCTTTAATTACAAATCAAAAAAATGTTAGGCTTAACAAGAAATATGACATAAACTAAGAACCAGATATAACATACTGTGATATACTATGATATCTGATACGTTATAATAGGTGGTTATATTTTTCTTTTTTTTTTTTTTTGTTTGAGACGGAGTCTCGCTGTCGCCCAGGCTGGAATGCGGTGGTGCCATCTCTGCTCACTGCAGACTCCGCCCCCTGGGTTCACGCCATTCTCCTGCCTCAGCCTCCCGAGTAGCTAGGACTATAGGCGCCCGCCACCTCGCCCGGCTAATTTTTTGTATTTTTAGTAGAGACGGGGTTTCACCGTGTTAGCCAGGATGGTCTCGATCTCCTGACCTCGCGATCCGCCTGTTATATTTTTCCATAGAATTTTTCTATGTGAAAAATAGCACCTTTTAAAACAAGCTATTAGTGGTATTTTCATTCAATGTTCAGAGTAACATATAAAGTTTACCTGTCCAATTGCTGATTGCTTTTTGCTTGTACCAAATGGTAGACGATTCTGAAAAAAAGACCAGTGGTTTACAAATGGGATATACTTTTCACAGCAAAGGTTATACAGAGCTTATATATGCATATGCATTCTCAATAGAAATGTTTTCTTCTTTTGAGGTAGGTGACTGTACACCCTGATGGGATACCACATCACCACTTAATCTAATTACCTTAATTGCCCATAATCTAATTATTTGCCACAGGCCATCTTAAAACCTATTTTGCCATAAGGCGTGTTGGTACTTGGTCAAAACCGTCTGTTGAAGTAAAAGTACTATGAAAGTTTTTTATCTTTTTAAATCAGTAAACAATGTTTTCAAGTGTTATTTCGAAGTATGAGATGTAGTCAACTCCTGAGTGAAGAAAACAAGAGTGGGGACTAGGTAAGTTCAGGAAGACGGATCTATCTGAGTCAGTTGTAAGTCGAACTTGTAACATGGGGAGAAAAAAGGAAAGAGATGAGGACTGAAGGACTACTACTAGGGTGACTAGAAAGGATGTGTAAGAAAAGTGGGCTTATGAACGATGAAGTGACTGATATTCAGTAAGAAAAATAAATATGGAAACTTACATAGTATATATCATGTCACTTGTCTGATAGATTTAGGCTCTAGAACAGATATATATTTAGGTTCTAGAACAGATTTTGTGGGAGAAATAGGGTGACAGAGTAGGGTGGAATACCAAAAAACCAAACAACACCCTTCCTCCTTCCCCTCCAAAAAACAAACAACAACAACAACAACAAAAACAGAAAAACAATTTCACAGTGCCAGTGGGAGTTACACAATTTTTCCCAAATGTTAGTGAACATCAACATTCTTTGGAGAAGAAAGGGTCTCTCAGTACATAATACATCCATTCCCCTAAAGTCCAAACCTTACTGTTCTTCCCTTTTTTATTTTTATTTTTTGGAGACGGGGTCTTGGCTGTGTGGCCCAGGTTGTAGTACAGTTGCATAATCATGACTCAGTGTAACCTAGAACTCCAAGCTTCAAGTGATCTCCTACCTCAGCCTCCTGAGCAGCTAGGACTACAGGTGCGCACCACACTGGAACACTTTTTTAAAAAAATTTTTTGTAGAGACAGGGCCCTTTACTTATTCAAGTTAAATGTCATCCACCTCCAGAAATCTGAGTTCTATTTTTATCCTTCTTCCCGTGTCTCAAGTTTTCCATAAATCTCTACATGTGTTTTTTGTTCCCATTCTCTCAGATTCTTTGGATTTTGATGTTTCTTCATTTCCAGGATGTCCTATTCCACTGGCTCTTAACGATCTAGACAGGTGTTCCCAAAACCAACAATCTACAGTTCCAGTAACTGGCTGTTGACCACCACTGTGTTGTTCAAATCCTCTTCTCAGTGAAAACTCAGGATCTGGCTTCTTCCCTTTCACTCTGTCTCCTCCCACCTCCCTTTTCTTTTTTCTTCACGCTCTCTTTCCCTAAACCCCATTCCCTAAATTTCAACTACATTTTCTGGGTGAGATAATCTAAATCTGCATCTCTATAACCAATCTTTCTCAAGCATTAGTACTCATAATGAAATTTCTTTCTGGACCCTTCTACCAAGACATGTCACCAGCTATTAAAACTTACCACACCTAAAATTAAGCTTCTACATCTCACCTTCAAACCATTCCTCTTTTCATTGCCTCCCTTTTCCAGATTCATGCCTGTCTTGCCTAATCTACATTTGAGATGCCTCAAAGTTACCTTCTTTTTGAATTCCCATTGCGATCATCCTAATTATATATAAGAAACTAAAACTTAGCCTCTTCCTTTCTTTCTAATACATCCCATTACAATCAATCCTGCATGAAAGCCTAGGGTTTTAATCCACTTAATTTACTGGTCAACGGATCCCTACCAACAGCTCATCTCCAGCCTAACACGGCCTACGTGGAATTGTTAATCATTTTTATTTAGTATTTTTAAAACTGTGATAAAAACACATACATAATATTTACTATCTTAACCATTCCTAAGTGTGTATTTCAGTAGTGTTAAGTATCCATTAGTCATATGTAAAAACAGTTCGCCAGCTCACAATAACGAGCAGATGAGAACTGCCTGACTACCCCCTGGCTGCTGCAGGTGGAAACTACTAATCCCCTTAGCTATTAGGCCAGTAGTTGAGAACCAGAAAGTCACTGAAATGGAAGACCATGTTAATTGTACAATTTTCTCCAAGTTTAATGCATTAAAATTTCATAAAATTAAAACGATGCAGGATCACTGAAAAAATATAAGAATGAATAAAACTCCATATAAACTTTAGTCACATTCTACCTGTGTGCAAACATAGTCTTTTCTTTTTTTTTTTTTTTTTTTCTGAGACAGGGTCAAACTCTATGGCCCAGATTGGAGTGCAGTGGCCTGATCTCGCTCACTGCAATCATCTCGGCCCCCGGGCTCAGGTGATCCTCCCGCCTCAGCCTCCGGAGTAGTTGGGACCACAGGTGGCACCACCATGCCCAGGTAATTTTTTGTAGAGGAGGTTTTGCCATGTTGCCTAGGCTGGGTCTCTTTTCCTTCATAAAAATTCACATGGCTTGCCCAGGTAAGGATTTCTATTAAACTCTGGGGAAAAAAATGTTTAAAAAATATAGCATCTATAAACGCCAAACACCTTCACATGGCTCTAAATATGGTCTATAATTTGGTCCTACATTATTTTTCTGGTCTCACTCCCTACTAAGTTAGTTAAACTCAACTATGCATAATTCTAGGATGGCCTGGATGTTGCTACCGGGTGGCTTTACTCAATGCCACGGTACAATGGTTTCAGAGCAGGTTCTGGGGCCAGACCCTCCGGGTTCAAAGTCTGACTTCACCACTTATTACTACATGACACTGGGCAAGCTAATCTATGCTTCATTTGCCCATCTGCAATATGGGGATACAGTAATATATATCAATTTGAGAGGGTTGCTCTGGGAATTAAATGAGTTAATTCACGTAATGCTTAAAACGCTGCTTCTACCACACACACAAACATGAGATATTATTTTTCCTGCAACCTGAATGCCCTCCTTCCAGGTGCGCTCCATCCCATTTCCCTGATGACCCCATCAGAAATGACTTCCAGTCCCCCACAGCGCTCTGACAGCATTTTACGACTCGAACAGATTTCGTCAAACTCCAAAGACACGGGTTCCCCTCGGCACCATCAGGTGAGTGCTCCTGATCGCGCCATTGGCTCGTGCCCCGACGCGGACGCTGCCTAGAGCAGGAGGTCCACACTCCCCTGAACCAGGCGCCGGTGGACGCTAGTAACGCGTTGAGGCCCGCACCCGCCTTAAAATGCGTACACATCTACTTCACATTTTCGCGCGGTGGCTGCGGGTCTAGGAAAGTCTTTCTGAACAGGAAAAAGCTGTACAAATGTAGCGGGCAGTAGGTAAACGGGCGCTCAATCCGGGTTACACTACGTTGGAGGTTCCGAGAAGGAAAAGGGATTAGAGGCGAGGCTCCGCGTCACGGGAAAAGGTCCTTGGCCTCCTGTCCTGGATGGCGGCGCTCAGGGCCCAGAGTCGCTGTCTCTGCGCTCGTGCCTGCGGATATCTGCACCGCAGGCCTCGGCGTCCGCCCCGATGACGCCTAGCCGTGCCGCAGCCGCAGCCGCAGCCGCAGGAGGGCTGACAAAGTCCAGGCCTCTACCCGGACCCAGTCTTACCTGCGGCGGCGGAGTGACCAGAAGAAGCGACCCCAAGTAAAAGGCGGGGCTCAAAATGGCCGCCGGGGCCTCGCCTCAGCCCCGCCCATATGATGCCCCGCCCCTCCGGTCCCGCTCGCTCTCGCTTTAACTCCGAGAACCCGCCCTGCTCCAGTCCAGTCCCCAGGGCCCCGCTGCCTTGGCGCGTTGCACTTCCCGGCAGCCTCCGCATGGGCGCCCCCTCCAACTCCTGCCTTCGCCCGCGTTTCCACTCTTTTTGGTTACTAGGACCAACGAGGAGGGCGTTAGGTTAGTCCCTGTCACCTTGTCTGGGACCAGTCGGCTGTGCGTGCTCAGACTCTTACCAGAGCCAGCAGCAAGAACCCGAGGCATTAATACACTTGAGGTGTAGCTTCACTTCACCCGTGCGGAGGGTTTCCGTGTCACTTATGTAGAAACTAGGGCCTAATTTCAACTCCCCCAACTCCTCTGTCCCAAGACTATCCACGTCACCTACTTGGTGGTAGCTGGAGTTAAACAAGAAACCTTTGAAATCTCCAGTGGCCGACAGGCAGTGGGAGCTCCATCAGTTTCCTGTTTTCTCCCTTCTTCCCTCAATAAAAATTAAGTTGAACTCAGATTTGCTAGTTGATAATTTACAGCAAATCTTTCCTTTTGATCTCTCTGATTTAAGCAAACTGTTGAGTGTACTTTGCCTCTTGAGAAATTAAATCTGATTACAACAGAGCTAGGTATTTTTCAGCAACGGTTAGACTGACATTGTAAATAAACAATCTGATACTTGGGGCTGGCCTCATGGGCCTGCAACCTGTGCTGTTACCCGGGCCCCCAGAACAGAAGGACGCTACGTTTTCTCTAAATAAATGTTGAACCGGGGCCCCACATTTGTGTCTGGAATTGGGCCCTGCAAATTGTGTAGCTATGGGAGCTGACTTAAGTATGGATGAGCTGCCACACAGGAGATTACCTGCCAGAATCTATTGTGTGGCTCAGGCCCATTTTGCCAGAGTGATCTTTGGACTAAATTAACCACAGGACTGAACCTGTGGATCAATTGGAACTTAGACTGAAAATAATGTTTCATCAAAATAATGTTTTCATTTTGAGAAAGCATTGAAGTAAATTGTTTTAAACTTTCTTTTTACTATTTTTAAATATAAATCATTGAAAAGGGGATTTTCTTCAGTTTCAAAACTGAAACAATAAATGAATACCTAAATTTGCAAGTTCTTTATAACTGATGTTTGAACAAAGAGAAATAATTAATTAAATGATACATTCACCTAATAAGTAGACTGCTGTGAGGTGCAGACTAGCCATAGAACTGTTAAGTGTGAAGTTCTTTACTAAAGGGTTCTTGTGTTAATACAATGTGAGAATAATCAGAACCAAAATTTCTTTTACCCAGCATAAATAAAATGTCAATAGATCCACAAAAGTCGGTTTCTTAAAAATATTAAGAATATATATAATTATCATTATTATTTGGACATGGAAGCAAAGAAGGCTGAAATCAGAAATTAAGATTGACATTTAAAAAAATGGCACTACCAATAAAAATGGATGAATATTAAGTACACAAAGAAAGAGTCCAAAAATTATGTGTAAATGTGTGGCTGAGAGGATATAGGACTCTTGGTTTGAACTAAAATGAGTAGGAATATAGTCTTAAGGAGGCAATAAAGGGATGCAATAAAAATGAGAAAAAGTCAAATATACTTGAAGCCTGTAAGAAAAGAGATTGTTTTAGTCAGTTCCAGCTTAACAGAAATTTATTCCTCACCATTCTAAAAGTCTAGGAAGTCCAAGATCAAGGTGCTGATGAAATCTGTTCCTGCTGAGAGCCCTTTTCCTCGTTGCAGAGGAATACCTTCTTGCTGTAGTCTCACTTGGTGGGTGGGGTGAGGAGAGCTCTGGTTCCTTCATCTTACTGTAAGGGCACTAGTCCCATTCACATGGACTCCACCATCATGGTGTAATTATCTCCCAAAGTCTCCATCTCCAAATACCATCATGTTAAGGTTTTAGGGTTCAATGTTTGAATTCTGGGGAACATAAACATTCAATCCATAGCAGAGATGGTTTTAGAGAGTCTAGAAAAGACACCATAAATAGAAAGTGATATAATCTCTTGGGTATCAAATATGCTACTTGAGAAGTGTCCTTGTGACTTTTCCACAGACTAGAACAGGGTTTCTCAACCTTGGCACTGTTGACATTTGGGGCTAGATGATTCTTTGTCGAGGAGGCCTATCCTGTGCATTGTAGGATGTTCAGTAACATCCCTGGCCTCCACTAGCTAGATGTCAGTAGCACCCCTAACAAGTTTAGCTACCCAAAACGTCTCTAGACATTGCCAAATGTCCGTGGAAGGAGGGGTTGGGGAGAGGAGGGCTGCAAAATTGCCCCTAGTTAAGAACCACTGGCCTGGATAAACATTTTTCAAAATTCCTTTTATTTTGGTTCTATTCTTATCCAGTGAAATTTTGGAAAAGAATAGCCTCCATTGTTATTTAACAAATAAGAACTTAGGTTAAAAATGCTTTAGTCTCTGGGGAGTCTAGCTGAGATGATACGTTTTCCCAAAGACTTACTACCTCTGAGCGTGATATTCACCTTACAGAATTGAGTTTCTGAATATGTACTCTGAGGACCAGACTTTGGCTCATGAGAATTGAACCAAGTACCAAAAACTTATAGCCCTATGCCACTGTTCCATCTTGACTTTGTTATCTTTGTTCTAACTGTGGAGTGCAAAACAGTAAGTACAGACAAGCCTTTCAGTCTCACACTCATATTGGCAAATGTCCAAACTTCACGTATTTCAATTTATTTATTTAAGATAGGATCTTGCTCTGTCACCCAGGCTGGAGTGCAATGGCGCAATCATAGCTCACTACAACCTCGAACTCCTGGTCTCAAGTGATCCTACTGCCTCAGCCTCCTGAGTAGCTGGCACTACAGGTGTGTGCTAGCACGCACAGCTAATTTTTGTATTTTTAGTAGAAATGGGGTCTTGCTATGTTGCCCAGGCTGATCTTGAACTCTTGAGCTCAAGTGATCCTCCTGCTTCAGCCTCCCAAAGTGCTGGGATTATAGGCATGAGCCACTGCACCCAGCCGCATCTGGCCTCAATTCCATTTATCTTTTTTTATTCTTAAATCCTAAAGGCTATATTTCTTTTTCATCACACATTCAAAAAAAATCAAGAGTTAGTGTGCGATTGCACAGAGCTAGACCTTTGTTTTAGCCATTATTGTTATTTTTGTTAGCATGAGAACTAAAGCTATAGTTTTTTCCTATTCAAAGTGACTCCTTTTATCACCTTTTGCTCAGTTACAGTACTCTTATAGTTTCTTAACATCTTACATATTTGTTGATCCACAGTTTGTCAGTTTATTCATAATTTTCAAAGTTCCATTGATAGATTGTTAGAACCAAAATGAACTCTGACCATGTGTTAATCATTGGCACATATGAAAACTGACAAAAGGCCAGTTCACTAACTGTTTTGGTTAATACTCATAAGTCTTCTTTGGTGTAAGGTTAGTATTTTGCTAGTGAGACCACGTATGCTTTCATGATCCTTTTCTCAATAATGCCCACTATTTCTTTAGGTAATTTCTAAAATACCTCCTAGTCACTTATACATTCCCTGGCATACCTTAAACATGCTTCTCTAATTATTTGTAAACATGGAGAGTGAAGTAAAATAAACTATTTTATAGACAATAAGGCAACTAAAAAGTTCTGAAATTACCATTATAACCATGGCTGGGATTTTGCTGAAGGAAACTAATAATTTAGAAGAAAATTGGGGTTTTATGTATCCTCCAAAAGTCAGCTCTAGATATTATATCATTATCTTTTTAGGCTGAGAACTAGGACAGCTTCCTTGGTTATGAAGAATCAGCTGTTAGGTAGAAATCCCCTGCAGATATGCCATCTTGGCCTTACTGCAAGGACCATTATATGCACAAGTCATCCCAAATTTCCCTTTCTCTTTGCCTCCCTACATGAAAACAATTTAGGAATTCTCCCTTTTCTTGGTCCCATATCCTCCCTCCCACTCTCTCTCTCTCAATAGACAGATAGATGGATCTAACTACCTACCTATCTACCTATCTACAGTCATGAGTTGCTTTATGACAGGGATATGTTCTGAGCAATGCATTGACAGGTGATTCTGTCATTATGGGAATATCACAGGGTATACTTACACAAGCCTAGATGGTATAGCCTACTACCCACCTAGGCTACATGGTATAGTCTGTTGCTCCTAGGCTATAAACCTATACGGCATGATACTGTACTAAATACTGTTGGCAACTGTTACACATGGTGTTTGTGTATCTAAACACAGCTAAATATAGAAAAGGTACAGAAAAAATGCAGTATTATGATCTTATGGGACCACTGTAGTGTATATAATAAGTTATTGACCAAAACATTGTAATGCAGCACATGGCTGCATCTGTACACACACATGCTCAAAATATTACTGTTAAGAAACACTTGCTATGTGCTAGGCCCTGTGAATGAAGATGACATTACTACCAAGTTATCCCTCCAGGTTCATGAGCTACAGCTCCCTCATAATTCCATCCTATGCTGAAGTTGTATCGAGCTACTTCCCTCCTAATCATAATCTAAACACCCCATGCTCTTATACCATCATGATTTTGCACATGCTGTTCCTTTTGCCTATTCCACAACACACTGCGTACCATGCACAATTTACCATACAAACTTGAGTGCTTTTCATTTCCCAGCTCAAATGCACATTCCCCAAGGAAACTTTTTGAACTGCTTAGATAAAGCTAAGCACTCTTCAGTGCACCTTTAGCCCTTATACAGCCACACCTCTACTGTGGCACCTAACATTGCATTGCAATTTTGAATATAAGTAAGTTTCTGAAAGGCAGGAGCTGAGTCATATTCTAGCTCTAATACTTGCAAATCATAGGCACACAAGTGGCTTTGGAATTCATGAAAGGTTACTATGGTCTGGGTATTTGTGTCTCTCCAAAATTCATATGTGGAAATTTAATCTCTAATATGTTGATGTTAAGAGGTGGGGCCTTTTAGAAGTGATGAAGTGATGATGGTGGATCCCTCATGAATGGGACAAACACCCTTATAAAAAAAGCCCTTAACCGACACTGAATCTGCTGATGCCTTGATCTGAGACTTTCTAACATCCAGAACTGTGAGCAGTAAATTTCTGTTGTTTATAAATTATCTAGTCTAAGGTATTTTGGTATAGCAGCCCAACATGACTAAGACAAAGGTTCAGTAATTATCATGTTTTCAGGATTGAAATAAATTTATTTATTGTTTATAGAATGCAGAAGTAAATTTTTATTTTCTTTCCATAAAAGAACATAAAGGAAACAAAAGCTTAGCATATAACAATGATGCTATCCATTTGTTAAATGGTTAACATTTTTGACAGATTATGAAATCAACATTTAAAAATATCCCTTTTGAGTTATTCAACAAAGCTGGATGCAAACATCCTTGTTTAAATTGCTAACATCGTTCTCTTGTACTTTTCCCCCTAATTGCAAATTTGTTTTTACATTTCTTAGTTTAATTGGTTTTCTCACAGACATACGTACTCAGTCTATTCATAGAAACATTTTCCTTAGGTTTGCATACTAATTTATTTCGTAACCCAAAATAAAGGTGTTTTACAGTTTTGAAATAAAGCAATTTGCCCTTTTAATTTAGAGATTAAATACTGCTTTAAATATTAAATCATAAAAACTTTTTTTTTAGAGGGAAGTGATGTTCTAGTTACCTACTGCTTTGTAACTAGCCACACCAGAACTTAGTGGCTTAAAGTGGTAATTGATTATTATCTCTCATGGGTCCAGGGGCTGACAGGCGTAGCTGGTGCATCTCATCTGTGGTTCTTCATCCAGGTGCAATCAGATGGTTGCAGGTTGGGTTGCTGATAGCTTCTTCAGTTTCCTATCTGGTGCCTGGGCTGGAATGGCAGGAATAACTGGAGGCTGCTGGAGCACCTTCCCTCCACCTGGCTAGCTTGGATTTCCTCACAGCATGGTAGTCTCAGGGTAGTTGGACTTCCTACATGAGGTCTGGCTTCCCCCTATCAAGCATTGCAAGAAGCCCAAGCAGAAGCTGCAACACTTCTTATGACATAGTGGGTAGGGAAAACCCTCCCTGTTTTTCCTCTACTATCACACCACAGCAATTGTCAACACAGAAGTCTTCTGTGACCAAATGTGTGGATTTTATTCCCCACACACCAAGCAGCAGACACCAGCTGGGTGTCCTCTAATTTAGTTCCAACACTATCTACCTGGAGATAGTGTCAGATCCCACAGGTTGAGGGCTCAGTCCCTGAGACTGAGCCCTCAACCACACCAGTCGCAAGTCTAGGCCTCCAGAACTTTTGACCTACCTGCTTCAAGTTGGGATCCCCATGACCTCCTCTTTAGGTTCAATTAATTTGCTGGAGTGGCTCACAGAACTCAGGAAAACACTTACTAATGTTTACCCTTTTTTTATGAAAGATATTGCAAAGGATACAAATGAAGAGACACATAGGGTGAGGTATGGGGGAATGGGTTAAGAGTTTCCATGCTCTCCCTGGGTGAGCCACCCTCTAGGAACCTCCACGTGTTCAGCTATCCGCAAGCTCACTAAACCCTATCCTCCTGGGCTTTTATGGACACTTCATGACTTCAGCATTTCTTCCCCAAGGGAAAGCATGGGACTCTTTCATGGGAGTGTCTTAAGACCAACAGTCAGACCAATGGGGAAACATTAGAATGAAAGGAGGGCAGGTGGCCTGCCTCTGAGTCCTAACACACCTGATATTCTAACACAAGACTGTAACAAGGGCTACAGGAGTTAGCCAGGAACTGTGGACAATAACCAAGAAATATCATAACACCACACATAGCCTTGGAAATCCCAGAATGTCATTTCTGCCATATTCTATCACCCAAGCAAATCACTAAGGCCAGCCCAGAGTCCATAGGAAGGAAGGGATGACATCTATGTGCTGAGAAGGAAGGAGTAGATGGCAGTCATCCTTGACACAAACTACCACAGATAACTGAGATTTTTTTTTTTGTTAGAGACTTAATTTTTAATGAGCAGTTTTTTGTTCATAGTAAAATTGAGAAGAAGGTATAAAGGGTAATATTATATGTATTATTCTAGAACTACCCCATCTTTTTTTTTTAACAGCTGCATAGTGTGTCATTCTATGAATGTACCACATTTTATTTAACCAATGGCATATTATCCTGGTTACTAAAGCTGCATAAAAAACTACTCCAAAACTTAGTCCTGTGAAATACCATCTTGTTACGCTCACTCTGCAGGTTAGGAATTTGGTCAGGGCATAATGGGGATGACTTGTCTCTGATTCATAATGTCTAAGGCCTCTGCTGGGGAGATCCAGCAGCTGAGGTGACTCAATAACCGGGGAATGGAATCTTTGGTGGTGTTTTCACTCACATGCCTGTTGGTTGGTGCTGGCTGTTGGCCAGAGCACCTACCTGTCCATGTGGCCGGAGCTTCCTAACAACATGGCCTCTTCAGGGCAGTCAGGTTTTTTACATGGTGACCCAGGACTCTAAAGGCAAGTGTCTCAAGAGAGAGTGGCAGAAACGGTGTGGCTTTTTCTGACCTAGTGATGGAAGTCCACACAGTGTGGCCTATTGGTCACAGTAGTCACAAACTACCTAGAATTCAAGAGAGGGGACTGGATGAGAGAAGTGTCAAAGAATTTGTGAACACATTTTCAAAACCACCACACTTGCTTGGACATTTAGACCATTATAGTTTTGTTTATTACCACAGCACAGCAGTAAATATGAGTGATATGATTTGGTTCTGTGTCCCCATCCAAATCTCATGTCGAATTGTAATCCTCAGTGTTGGAGGAGGAGCCTGGTGGGAGGTGACTGGATCATGGGGACGGACATCCCCCTTGCTGTTCTTGTGATAGTGAATACTCACTGGTTGTTTAAAAGTGTGTAGCACTTCCCCCTTCTCTCTCTGTCTTTCCTGCTCTGCCATGTGATGTGCCTGCTTCTTCTTCTCCTTCCTCCATGATTATAAGTTTCCTAAGGCCTCCCCAGCCATGCTTCCTGCACAGTCTGCAGAACCATGAATCAGTTAAACCTCTTTACTTTGTAAATTACCCAGTCTCAGGTAGTTCTTTATAGCAGTGCAAGAACGAACTAATTCAATGTGTGTATCTTTGTATATACCTTTGTGCACACAGCAAGTACTCTTGCAAGGTATATTTCCTAGAAATAGAATTGCTGCTGCACAGGTATTGGACATAGTCCTAGAAGTGGAGTTACTAAGTCAAAATATTTTCTCCTTTTTAAGCTTCCCCACACAAATTGCCAAAATATCAGCTAGAACACTTATGCCACTTAACATCCCCACCAACATGTCCTGTTCTCTTTTTATGGTCCCTTCATTCTGCAGTGTTCTTCAACAGTGGGACATTTCACTTTTTTTTCCTTTTTTTTTTTTTTTTTGAGATGGAATCTCACTCTGTCCCCCAGGCTGGAGTGCAGTGGTGTGATCTCGGCTCACTGCAACCTCTGCCTCCCGAGTTCAAGCAATTCTCCTGCCTCAGCCACCCAAGTAGTTGAGACTACAGGTGCTCGCCACCATGCTCAGCTAATTTTTGTATTTTTAGTAAAGACAGGGTTTCACCATATTGGCCAGGCTG